>NC_077232.1:99816444-100177069 GCF_027887165.1 Monodelphis domestica
ACAAAATGAACCTCTGCAAAACTGAACTGAATTGAATTGTTGAATGGATCCAGTAAGTGAAAAAGGCAGAACTGAAACTCGGGTCTTCCCACTCCAACTCCAGATTTTTTGTTTATATGATCAAGCAGACTGACTCTCAAATTACAAAATGAGGAAGAAGCAGCATCACAATACTTCTTGATGATCAAAAAATTAATATTCTTTTATCTTGACCCATCATTAATAGATCTCAGCCTTTAAAGCATTCTGAAATCTGGCTCTAAACCATTTTTTTCCAGACTTCTTATACTTCACTCATCCCTACATATACAACATTTTTAACTGAATGACTTGATCATTCTGGCCAACTTTAGTACTTTGCTATTGCTGATCCTAAGACAGAACATTCTCCGGTCTCTTACTGTCAGCTCAAATGCCACCCACTCTACAAAAGTATTCTTTAGAGTCACCTAGCTAAAAACAATTTTCCCTCACATGGCACCCTTCTTATTCCTCTTTTATGCACTTACCAAGTTCAGTTTCATAGTATGATCAGTTATTTAAATACATTTCTCTTTTCCACTAGATTGTAAGCTCCTTGATTTCATAGACTGCTTTAATTAACATGTATGGTCCTATCAGTACTGGTTAGCACAGTTAATACATTGTAAGCAATTAATAAATGTTTTTCATCTATTCATTCATTTACTCATTTATTCCTATGGTGCCCCCTTAAAGGTCAAGAAATGGTGCTGATACTGATGATCCTTGACTTTGGGGCAGGGGACTCCTTGGGTTCTTGTGCAACTAAAATGAAGATGAAGAAATAGGAGTAGGGAAAAGTAAAGCAAGAAAAGATAAGAGACACAGGGAGCTCCTGCATTTTCTCTCCTTTTCTATCTCTTCTCCATCCAAAATTTTCTCCCTCAAAGACCAATGGATAAATAATAAAGGGGTGTATTTAATAGTTTTTGCTTGGTTTTGTGAGTAAAAGGGTTTAATGAGTCATTGGATATCAACAACAACACTGAACAGTTTTTGCTGTTGCTTTGCTGAACAGTTTTTCCTCCTTTTAATTTTTTTAAGAGATTGATTTTTCATTAGAAAAGAAGAGGTATATTTGAAAATCCTAGTAAAAGTAAAGTAAAAACAAAAGTTATAAATAAAACTTTAAAAACAAAAATGATCAGCATTAAGCAAGGCATTTAATAATTGTCGAGTTATTTCATATGTTTAAATGGCTCACCAATCGAGATCAGTGAATCATGCTTAATAATATGTTACCCTCATGCAAACATCAATTTAGATCCCCAATAAATATTGGTTTTGACTTGAGCCCTCACTAAGCCACACCTTGCCTGTCTCCCTCCCACGAACACCCCTTTTACTGAAGGCATTTTCCACTCTTAGGGAAGTCCTGTATAATCTGGCTCCAACCTTCATTTTCAGACTTGTCATATATCCCTCCCATCACATATTATTATTCCATATAACCGGACTATTAAGTGTTCCCTGGGATCCATCCATGAACTTTCTCCCACCTTTGTGGGTTCCATAAGTGTTTGCTGTGCCTCAAATATACTTCCTACTTGTTTCTGCAACTCACTGGATTGCAGCTTTAGACTTGAGGGGCTTGGATGCAATTGAAGCCAACTTTTTCATTTTGCTGATAAGGAAACAGATCCACAGAGAGGTCAAGTCATTTGCTTGGCGTCACTCAACTAAGTAGCAGAGACAGGATTTGAATTTAGAACTTCCTGACTAAGTCTAGCCCTTTATACATAGCACTATATAAAGGACTAAAGTGTTTAAAGCAATTGACACTGGGCATAAATGATCAGTAAACTTAAACCAAATTATCTTTTTCCCCCTATACTGGTCTAAAGTCTACAAGATGCAATATTCCTGCTTCCCTCCCACATACACATTCACCTTCTATATGGAGGCTTGGAGCTGGGAATCTTCGTATGCATGGAATCAATCTATGAGTCACTTGAAGAGTCCCACAAAGATATTATGTGATCATTACCAAATACATGTTCCATTAGCAGGAATCACAAAAAAGAGACACACTGTACAGTCTAATTTCTGAACTGAATACCTGGGAAATTAACTTGTTCCAGTTTTTTTCTTAATCTGACATAAGCTATTTTTAGGATTTTGTGAGCTCATTTCTTACATGAATTCACTATAAGTATAAAGTTTCTTTTAAATCCCTTAAAATGTTCCCCTTGGGGCCAAAAACTTAACTTTATTTGTTTTCCTATAGTAAATGGAGAAAAGTTATGCAGTGTAAAAGGTGTAAAAGTCTGCTCGAAATATTTAAATCCTACGAGTTGATCCAAATATTTTAAGTGAGAGTGGTTACCATGTACCATGGATCTTATATAAATATTTAATTAAGTTTATTTATACTAGTTGGTCAAAATTTGGGAAGTAGAAGAGAAGGTTATCTTCAGTTTAATGAAACCTTTTGCCCTCATCTCGATATACTGACAAAGTTGAAATGATAGGAGGAGTTGGTCAAATCAAAAGGACATATTTTTTAAAAAGACATTTTAAGTTTCAGATATAAGTGCCACAGGCTTACATATAGAAAAAATGAAATTCAAGTACTCAGCAAGAGCCATAATTTACTATTTTAGATTAAAAGTCCTCCCATAGCTAGGTCATACTCATCAGACCTACCATGACCATTCCTGACTCTTAGTCTTTGCTCCTGTCATTTCCCCACCTTCTTCTCTGACTACCAAGATCTCTGAAGATTCATCTCAAGTCCCAAGTTTTCCATAAGTCTTCACTGACTATCTTGGCCCACAGTGGCCTCTCCTTTATTCAAAATATCATAGATTTAGAGCTAGAACAGAGAGCAGACCATCTAGGTCAACCCCCTAAATTTATATATAAAAGAACTGCAATCCAGAGAGAAAAAAAGTGATTTGCTCAAAGTCATACACTGAAGGGCAATATGGCATAGTTTTTGAGGGTTCCAGAAATAAGATTTAAGTTTAAGTCTGATCTTTGACATATCCTGGCAGTGGGATAATGGACAATCACTCAAACTTCCAGTGTCCTAGGCAGTTTTCTAAAACTATAACTTGCAGAAGAAATCTTGACCTACATTTGTATGAGTTTCCTTTGCTAGGAGGACTCTATATTTACGAAGTTCTAGGTAGATTTAGGACTTCCCTCATTCAAATAAAAATTGGTAGATAAGTTTTGAAATCAAATATAGTTCTCTTTCTATTATGTCACATTGAAATTCTCTAACACATGACTCTATGAATGACGTTGGAATTTAATTATATTGTTATATTCCCATTAGAACCCCTTATGGACATCTTGAGGGCAGGGACTATGCTTCTGGACAAATGCTTCTGGACTTGCTAGTAGTTGACTTGACAAGAAGTTTCATACATTCATACATATATGTGTTTTATTTCACAATATTTAGGTGCAAATTCCTTAAAGCAAGACCTTTCATTTACATATTGGCTTTATATCTTCTACAACATAATGTTAGGCATTTAGCATGCAATTAATTAATATTTATTTCATTTCATTGGACTTTGTTATTATGAATATTAATGATAAAGAACAGGTTTGAATGTTATTAGGACCACAATGTTAAGGTATGGTGTTTCCCATTACATAGAAACTTCAGAATTTTCAAAAAGTATAATTAATTTACATCAAAGGTAACATCACAATTAAAAGGAGGCACCTGTGTGTTTTTAAGCTTCTAGCTAAAATAAATATGGGTTTAGCATCATAGATTGGGACAAACACTCAGGTGAAAAGAAAACTTTCTCACGAGAAGTACATGCTTAAATACTCCTTTGGAAGGTGTTTGCTAAGGTCATTTTCTGATCAGATAAAAATTTGATAAAGTTCTTCTGTTTTCAGCTGGCACCAAGTTCTGTCCACAGCATTATCACCAACCAGTTATCTGTGTCGCCTGGAAGGAACTCTGGGTAAGTCACAGGAAAAAGGTGGGAGCATTGTTGGTGTTTCCTGCTGGCCAGAACACTAACATATTGTTTGACTTATTTTTTTAGACTATCACATCACATCATAATTATGTCTTCAACATCCTCTTTCCATCTAGGACTGGATACAATATTTATTGACTTACACGAACTGCGTCAATACTGTATTGTTATACAAGTTCTTTGGGTGGATCTTTTTTTATTCTCTTCAAAGTATTTTCCTACCTAAGTATACTCTATGTATGTTTTGGGCTTCACAGCTCTCAAAGAATTTTCATATATGTAAAATGCTAGATAAATGCCATAATTACCTCATTCTTATTTTTTTCAAAGGTAATTGAGAAATGATTGGGGAACAAGTAGCTATCCTGCTATTATCCCTTTATAACTAATGCTCTATGGAGTGTTATTTTTAATTTTTTAATTATTATTGCAATTTCTACAACTACAATTACTATCTCATTTGTCTAATGGGTTAGCCAGAGCAGAAATCCTTTATTCCCTGTGTAGTTGAGGACATTTGTTTCACCTATTACAGAATTTTCAAAGCAGAAAGGAATAATCAGAGATCATCTAGCCTAATCCATTCATTTTACCATAACTAAACTGAAGCCTCATGGGTGTTAGTGACTTGTTCAAGGTCACAGCTCTTTAAAATATATGGACAGATTTGTACTGGAATAGATTCAATTCTCATAATGCTTCTTTAAAAAACAAACGATAACCCTTAACTTCTGACTTAGAGTCAATACTATATGTTGGTTCAGAGGCAGAAGAGAAGTAAGGGCTAGGCAATCAGGGTTAAGTGATTTGCCCAGGTCACACAGCTAGAAAGTGTCTGAGGCCATAACTGAACGCAGGATCTCCCATCTCTAGGCCTGGCTCTCCATCCACTGGGCCACCTAGCTTTCCTTCTTGTAATGCTTCTAAGCAGAAAGTATTATCATATTTCTCCTGTTTCTGGGAGGGGGGTACATTCTATTGATTCAATTGTACTATTTAATAGCCACTTAAGTATCTCTTAACTGCCCTTTGAAAGCAATAAGCCATATGGCAATTCCAAATGGAAATTCCAAACATGGCACCATGGTTCATTTCTATTTTTCTCCTCTTAATTATTTCTATTCAATTATGAAAGCAAAGTTTCAGGACAGAACCAACACCATAAGATATGGTCTTTGAACCTCTAATAATTGGTTTAACCTATCCTCCCAGGGGCCAACTTTTTTTTCCTTTATATGACCATAAACTTGAGGGGGAAATGCCTATATCATGGCAGTTCTGGGGCACCCACAAACTGTTCTCCTAGTTATTTATTTCTAGGTTGAACGACATGGGGACTAAGAACATTCCTACTTTTCTGTGAGATAATGTTCCCTCTCCACTTCCCAGGCTGACATCCTGTTCCCTCATTGTACAAATACTTGCCTGGCTTAAGAGTAGAGTCAATAAGGTATGTGGAGCAGGGTTTGGCACCTTGAACCTTTATACATATAAGGATACCTCATTGTCATGCAGCATATGGAAAATTAAAGTGTTTTCAGTGGAAAACCTTGTAAGGGATGCTCTGCTCTACATGAAGGTGGCAGAGGGTGGCACGCTGAGCTCAGTGTCTGGATTTTCTTGATTTCATGTATCGGTGTCAAAACCAGGGATCTGTATCTGCCCTAAGTGTGCCATCTCCTTTCAAATGAGAAGGAAATGATAAAGGATTCTCTAAGATACCGAGACATCCCAAAACTTGAGCTGTGTGCTACAACTCTCGCTGCTTTGTCTTCAAGTCCCTATGCATGCACATATAATGACTGCAAAGCCATCCATCGATCAGTCTGTCACACAACAACCCATGGGGCAGTGGGAAGTAATGTTGATTTAGGAAGAAGATTCCCTAAGACTCCATTTTGACACGGATTGTTACTACGTGCATTTGCAAACTGGCATGTAAAGTCTTTTACCATCTGGCTTCCTCCTCCATCTCTAATCTCATTTCATACTACTCTTCCAGAACTCTCTACTCCCATGAAACTGGCCTAAATGTCTGTTCCCCATATATGGCCTTATATCTTCTTTGTCCAAAACTTTACATAACTGGTCCCCCGCCATGTTTGGAAGAAATTTCTACAGAATCTCTACATATCTTCAAAGAAGATCTCATGCCATTCTCCTTACGGGCTTTCCAGGATGTCCCTCAATTAATAGCACTCTTTCAATCTTGAAATTATTTTGCATCAATTTTGCATTTGCTTCTTTTTCTTTCTTCTTCTTAGGATCATCACTATCATCATCTTCATCATCACTTAGCATTTTATACTGATTTAAAGGTTGCAATGAAACTTTCATATGTTATTTCTCTTGGAACTAACAACCACCAAATGAAGTAAAAGAAAAAAAAATGTTACCCTTATTTTACATGCCAGAAAATTGAGGCCCTGAGTATTTCAGTGGCCAAACCAGGGTCACACATCTAGTAAGTATCTGATGCAAGATTTGAACTCATATCTTCCTGATTTGGGGTCCAGCACTCTACTCATGACACCACCATCCTATAAACTGTGTATTCTCCAGTAGAATAGAAACTCTTTGGGAACAGGGATTGTTTCATATTTATTTCTACTTTCTCCGTGTTTAACACAGCACCTTGCATATGACAAGTGCTTAAAAGGAATCTGTTGAACTGAATGGAATTTAACATAAAGTCAAACTGCAGACTTTAGAAAGATGGCAATGATCCCCCAACAATGGAATGGCATAGTTCATTCAACTCTAAATCAGGTATGAGTCCTTTTCTCTTTCTGTACACATTTGTTTTTCAAAAGGAAACACCATAAGACAAAGATGTCCAAATTTGGGGACTAAAGAACAGCTTTGCTTTCCAACCCTGACACTTGTCTTTAGCATAAATGATCTCTAAGACCCCTCCTGGCTCTAAAATTTCATGCTCTCTAAGTCATAATCTCTCAGCCTCAATTTATTCACTAAAAAGAGAGAAAACAGTCTCTGAACTACCTTTACTGTTGTAAAGTTTAAATAAGATAATGTGTATAAAATGTTCAGTAACCAGAAAGCACAATAGAAATGTGAGATTTAAAACAAACAATAGGGTTATTCTGTAAAAGCCTTCTTGATATTAAGTAAAAAAAAACCAAGTAGTAACTCCTATCACCTCACTAGAAAGTAGCTTATTTTTTTAAAGCCCTTGCCTTCTGTCTTAGACTCCATTGATTCCAGGGCGGAAGAGTGGTAAGCGCTAGGTAATTTGGGCTAAGTGACTTGTCCACAGTCACAAACCTAGGAAGTGTCTGAGGCCACATATGAACCCAGGACTTCCCATCTCCAGGCCTGGCTCTCTCTCCACTGATCCACCCAGCTATCAGTTTACTTATTGGAAGGGACCCTTAAAATAACAACACAATAAAATTCCATCCTAGTATCCCAAATTTAAATGGATTCCTAAAGGCTAATCCCAGATACATGATAGGCTAGTGCTGAATGTCCATGCAAGACTAAGTGTCTTCAACTCCAATATGAAATAGTTGGATTAAGGATCTTGATGCCCCTTTCCAACTCTAAAACTGATTCTATGGCTATAAACTAACTATGAAATTATGGAATCCTGGAGATGACAGGAATCATAGAAGTCATCTAATTTAACCCTCTGCAAATCCCTTCTATGACATCACTAATAAAATATCATCTACTGCTTAAATGCAAGTCTTATCTATTCTACAAGTGAATAATGGATTATCTCTATGGGATACAATATCTAGACATGCGATCTTCCCAATAGACACAACAGTCTCAAAATCGTTCTTTTCCCTTTTTATTGAATCTTTTGAATAATATGCCATTTTTGGTCATTAATTTTTCCTAATGATTTTGACAGAGGAATACAAATCTTCTGCCAATGTAACTATAGAAACAGTCATATTTCAAGCCCCTTAAATATAACTCCACTATGGCCCTGTCTGAATTATCTCTGCTGTTTCCATTGCTTCTAGAAACCTTTTGGTTTCTCACAACAAAAAGGACACTGAAATTATTAAATCATATAATAAAAGAAACAGGAACAAGTTCACAGTCCACCCACCCTTGTGCTATACAAATTTCATGTTATTTGTACAAGGTTTACAAAAGATGCCAAGACCCGCTTAGTTTGGCTACCAGGAAAAGGAAAAGGAACAAGGAAAAGGAAGGGGATGCAGAGAGGTTACGCCATCTAAGCAAGCATTATCCATCACACAACTATCACTAGGTATCCTGCGCATTGACAGTCCTAGAGGGCACTGGTTTCAGGGAACCAAGGACAGAGGAAAATAACAAAGAGTTGTTTTGTTTTGTTTTAAAATAAATAAACAGGCTTTGTGGATTACTAGAGAAACATGTACTGTCCACCACTCTAGTCTTCTCTCAAATGGCACCAACCCATTTAGCCTCTTCTTGCTTTGACGTCCTATTAACAATAAGTAAGACTTATTTCTCAAGGAAGCAATGTGGCATAGTGGATTACATAATCTGACTTTGGAGACAAATGACAGGGCTTCATTCCTGGCTCTTTCCCTTAATACTTGGATGACCAATCTTGAGTCACTTCTTTGTCTTGGCTTCATTTTCCTCATCTATATATATGGGATCTTGAACACCCAACCTCGCTCCAATTCATATGATGTTAAATGACCCTAATTTCTTTATTTATAAGGATGTCAGAATTTGGAGAATTCGAAATGGGGAGAGGGTGATTTCTTACACATGCTCCAGTGCCTAAGTAACTTTTCCCCTTGCTCTCTACTCTGCTGTGCACACTGGACTGATGATCTTTTTAAACTCTAGAGTAAATCCTTTATTCTGGGAAGAATTGTGAATACATAGGGGAAGGACAGTCAAACACTAACTTCCCACATCAAGGTCTAATTCTGCCCTCAGATATGTGGATGAGGCTTCCCTTGAAGTCTCATTCTCTGAGACTACATTTGCACATCCAAGATAGAGATATGGTTCTTCACCCAACTTCCATTTTTATACAGAAAGAGTAAGGCTCCAGCAAAATGTATAGGTTTGGGCTAAAGGCTAAATCCAAAAAGGTTAATCATCTCTTGGGTAAGAAATATATTTAAAGGAAGATTAACACCTGTCTTATCTGATTGCTACAAGTCCAATATAGGTAATTAAAGATAAGTAAGCAGCAATATCAACCCATGAATATGTAATCACCACACTGGTAGCAAAGATATTGCAATTAGTTGATTATTCCTGCCCCTTTAACTGAAAATAGAGGTCAGCTTTAGGATCCCTGAAGATTTCACTAGCCTGAAGACATGAGAATTCTTTTTGTGAAAAGCAGTAATAATAATTCACAGAATAATTGTATGCATGAAGTTTTTGATTTATTCAAACTTATGAGTAGTTTGGTCAAGGGCTCAGCTACTGAGGGTATACTTTTAGAGAGCATATCTATGTTGCCTGCAGACTTAAGGTTGTCTCTCTAAGTCAGCTTCCCAAAAAGTAATATGACTGGAGGTGTTTGAAGAATAACAATTTTCTATCCAGTAAATGTTTTCTCAGACTCTAAAACTAACCCTACAGATTAGAATGAAAAAGTCTACTCTTCTTTCAAAACAAACAGAACTAAACTAACCTCATATCACCTAGGGATATCCAAGTGTACATGCAAGCAACAAAACATATAAACTTCTTTACCACTTCTCTACCATTAGTTATAACTGGCCATTAATACTCACAGGTTAAGAGGCAAAAAAGGGAAAAAGTCCCACCCTTTCTAAGTTCAATATACACAGGTAATATAAATAAAAGGTATTACCATGGTTTGTCCATTCATCTGGATCTAAGACTCAAACTGGAAGAGCTATCCCTCCAGAAAGAAAGAATGACCTAGTATTCCCTACTACCATTGCCTTCCTACCTACAACCAATGGACTATGTGACGCAGGATTGGAAATTACTGGAAGAGATAGAGCTGGACCCATATGTCCTGGCAGTATAACAAGAGTCTGGCTCTAGTCCCCTTACTAATATGTAGGCACACAAAGAGTTTATATGACTTGCCAAGGTCGCAAACCTAACTTGAAGTTTAAAGGTAAGGGATGGGAGAAGAAGAATCAGGAGCCTGTTTCCTACCACCAAGTAGGGAAAGTGCAGGGTTATTGTATTTCCATTTTGCTCCATTATTAGTAGTTTGGGCATTTTTTTTCTATTTGCCTATTTTGATTATCCATAATATTGTTATCAAGGTACAATCAAGTTTCCTAAATTCAAAATTCATTACTCAGGTTACTACAGATTGTTTCTGTATTATACTCTCAGGTACTGTATTGCTTAAAAAAAAAAAACAATGAACCGTCATTTCTAACTCAGATACTCTTATTATTGCCTGATCAGGGGTATGTCCCAAATAAAATAGTCTCTCTCTTCTGAAAGCCTAGATGACATTTTGAATAAGCATCTCCTTCCCCTCCTTATATACAACTTTTTATTTTATTTGTTTATGCATTGATGTTACCTTCTCTCCCCTACTAGATTATCAGTTTATCGAGGGTGGATGTACATGTTGTTTTTAATCTTTGTACCCGTGGTGTCCAGCACACTGGTCTTGTCCATGATAGGCACTTAATAAATGATTACTGAATTAAATTAAGGTACAGCTACAGTAGAGGTGTGATGCTTGTTTGAATAAAGGACTAGCAACATGATATCTGGAGCCATGGAATTTGGGAATCGATTTTAAGATGATAGTATATGGTTATACCATACAATAGCACTGGTAAGAGAGAGTGGGTAGTCCTTAGATAAACAGCATCATACTGTGAACTCTCTAAGACAATTGGGCATTTGACAAAGGAGAGGTTGGGATCCATTTTTATAAATGTGTTTCTGTCTCTCAGGTTAGGCACACATCATCAGGATGTGATCTGCTTTCCTACATGAGAATTCTGATTAGCCCCATTTCTTCAGAAAATTGACACAGAATAATTCCTTTTTTCCCAGTCACTATCTCTTTTCTCCAGTTTTATGTATAGCTGTCTGTATCTATTGCTTTGTTTTTCTTCAGATCTGTTTATCTATTGCATAACCAGGCTCCCACTTTCTTCTCCAAATAGTTATTTAAAATCTCGTTTCCTTCTTTTTTTGTGGGTTTTATTTCTTCCCACTGACAGTGACACAATATTGACATGTGAGTAGGCGGTCACACAAATTCAGGGATATAAGCCAATAAAAACAATGCAGGTGAAGATATCGCCTACCCATTCCTCTGAAAACAGTTGTAAATATCATGAAATACTTAATGAGCTTAAGGGGCTTAATAAGAAAAGCAATATATTGTGGTTCCTAAAGTAACTCGAGGACTGTAAAGCACTTCTTCAAGATTCAGTCAAACCAAGTATTTGTGAAGTGAACAAAGAACCACGTGAAAACAAAGATGAAACCCTTAAAACCATTTAATTATGAAGAAGACCATGCATACAGGTGTAGACTTGAATGGCTCCTTTTAACATGGAATGAGGCATAATGTGTTAATCGTAGAAAAAAGATTTGGGTTTGGGGGGGGGGAGTGCCTCACATGACACCTCCCCAACTGACTACCTCACATCCTTAGGGAAATTTATTCAGCCTTTTGTTATAGGTGTCAAAAGATTGATAAAAGGGAAGAAATTTCAAGTACTCTGAAAATACAGAAAAAATTCAATATTTGATAGACTATACATTTTGATCAATTTGATATATTGACATAATATATGATATTATGACATATGATATATGACATAAAAAGTTAGTTTTCTTTTATGTCTATAATAAACAACAGGATATACAGTTATGTTAATAGGCATGTTGTCACTATATAATTCTTACTTAAAAAGTGTTCTCATAAAGTAATGAGACCATAGTCTGGAATTGGGTTCAGCTTTGCACTCCATACCTAAAAGAGGATTACTAGGATGATAAGGTGATCAGAGAGGCAATGCTATATGACAGACAGAATACTGGACTTGATGCAAGGAGTCCTAGGTTAAAATTCCATTGAGATTTCTTAATTATACAATCCTGAGCACGTATTAATTTGTATAAACCTCAGTTGTTCTCCTCTATAAAATGGGGATAATGATAGCACTTAACTTACAGAGTTCTTGTAAAGATCAAGTAAGATAATGTACCTAAAATACTTTACAGAAATCAAAATATTATTTAAATATGGAAGAGTATTTCAATTCAATTTAGCAGAAACAGCAAATATAATATGGAAAATGTATTAAAATAGAGAATTGTACTTGGAATCAGGGGATTCCTCTTATTTATTGATTTAGTGTCCATATCTATGATTTCAATCAACATTAGAACTCCCAGTGTGGAAGGCTCAGTCACAGAAACTGATGAGCATCTCTTTAAATTATGGCTTAAAGGTTTTCCCGAACTGAGCCAGCATATATCAGAAATAAGACTTAAATTTACATCTACTAAATTAAATGTCCTACTATCCATGACACCATGTTACCGTCCAAAAGTATTACAAATCTATCTGTTCAACTTTTCCTGAATTATTTACATCAAAGAAAAATCACAGGACACTTTTAATCGTAAAATGTCAGATTTTTTCTGATTTTTTAAATTCAATTAAGATGAAAACTGAATAATACCATGTTTTGTCATTATGGTTCTTTCTGAACTGGTAATGGAATATCAAACACATATATTACAGAAAGGAGGATGGAGAAGGAGAAGGGGCAAAGGAGTGAGGGGAGGAGTATACCTCACATAATACAGTCCAACCCCGCTAGCTGGCTAGAATAAGAAAAAACATTTAAAGGAACCCTGAACCACATCTTAGTTTCCTGTTTTAGCACAGAGAACAAGGAAAGGGGCCTGGAGAACTTCCGTACAAATGTTCCTTGTTATATAAGTATCCATATTGGGTCATCTGGAGCAGATCGGAAAATTGAAGGAGTCCAATAACTTGATAAAAAGGGTATAGAGAGGAAAAAAGTGACCCAAGATTAAACTTGCTTTTACAAGAAAATGGATCTGAAAAACACATGATCCACACCACCAGTTCTGGATGAAAGCTCTACATTGAAAAATGTTCTAGACTCTAAGCAAGCACAAACATTTTATAAACATCAACCATTCATTACCTATTTTTTCCTCCAAAGTGTCTATTGATTTTCTGTATTAAATGCAAAGATAGACTGGTGTACCCATTAGATTATAAACTCCCTGAGGAAAGGGACCATTTCACCTTTGTCTTTCTATCCCCAGCACTTGGCATGATAGCTGGTATAAAGTAATCACTTGATAAATTCTGATTGACTGATGAATACATTTTATTTTTTCAATATTTGTGAAAATTTGAAAGGAATTATATAGTTGTAAAGGGGGACCATGAAGTTTAGAATTTAAATAGTTTTAAGGTCTCTCTAACTTATCTATACAACACCTGTTCTTTATATAATTTTCCATATTAACTGACTGTTAAATATAAATCTTGATGTACATTGCATACGATCTACAATATGGGTTAGTTAACGTTGCTATGGAAACCTTCACTTTTACATTTACTGATTTTAATTCAGTGACATTTCCTGACTTTAGTACAATATAAAGGTTATAAATATAAAATACAGGCTTGTGGCATATTTTTCTTCATATTTCAATTTACATAGCTAATTCCATCACAAATCTCTCAGGAGGTTAGGGGGAAAACATTAAAAGGATGCCTACCAACAAGAATTAGCAAATAGCAGGCCATTTTGCTAAATAACTGTTTCTGCTGAACCTTGAAATCTATTTTCACCAACCAACTGCCCCATCTATCATGCCATTTCTTCCTCAAATTAATTCAGTGGTAATGCCATCACCTCACATTGGTTTAGATGTGACTTTAAACTTTTGAAAACACTTTCCTGGTTATTACTATTTTTATCAACTAAGGCACAGAGAAGTGTCGTGGATTGCTTAAGGTCATACAAGCTGGTGGCAGATGGTGTAAGCTTTTATATCAAACAAGCATCCGTTGAACACCTACTTTGTATCAGGTGCTAACAAACATATATGAGGTATGACAATGAATAAAACTCATTCTAGGAGCCAAAGGTAGAATTGTATCATAACTCCACAACTGGACCCCCTACATCAAAAGAATGCAGTATCCCCTACGGAATTCTGGGAAAACTTAATCTGACTCAATAAATATTTCATTAAAGCCTGTGTTATGTGCAAGACATTCCACTACTAAAGCAGACACAAAGGAAAAACAAATATATATATATATATGTATATATATATATATATATATATATATATATAATTCCTGCCATCAAGGAACTTATATTCTACTGGAACAGTAATGACTAAATCACAAGTTCCCATTCAAAAGCAACAACAAAGGAGAAAAGAAATTGGGAAAGCATAAAAATGTTTGATGTAGTTTCATAAAACTACTCATTCACTTATTCTTTCATTCATTCTTTCCTCCAATAGTATGAATGAAGGTAATATATATTCATGATGAATCAGCTCTGTGTAACACATTGCTTGGCCATCTTTAGGCAGAAAAAAAGTCTATACTCTTAAATGGCAATGTAGGAAGGGAAGCAAATTTAAAACAACAATAAAAAAGACCCCTCAACACTCAAAGATTACAGGGAGAAAGGTCAGTCAACAAAATGGAACAAAGGCTTAAACAGAAAAGAAGAAAACCTTTTTGATAAATAAGAAGCACTTGAAAGAAAATAGAATCACTAATAATCAAGGTAAGACATTAAAATAAGAAGAACTCAAAAAAGGACAAATATAGAATATGTTTGATCAACGTGTTCAGAATCTAATAAAGAATATTTTGCTAGTGCAGAAACCAATAACAAACAAGTAAGGGAAGGGAGGTTAGAAAATTGGAAATTTCAGAGAATTAGAAAACATTCTACTAAGACATAGAATAGAATTAAATAGAATAATGCATATTGTAATAATTTTAGTAATGATGATGATAAAATAACAGTAATAACATGTAGCACTTTATAAAATACTTTCCTTGTAACAGTAAGAAGTATATGCCACAGTGGACAGAATGAATGCAAATGAAAGAAATGTTTATTAATCACTATGTGCTAAACACTGTGCTAAGTCCTGGACATACAAACAGCCTTACAAAATAAGCCTTGAAGTTAAGAAACAATTGAGTTTAAATCCTGTCTCAGGCACTTAGCTTTTGTGTGACCAGAGTTAAGACCCTTACTCTGTGAACCTAGTTTTCTCACCTTTAAAAGAGGAATGATGAGAATGTTTAAAGTACTTATCTCACCAGCTTGTTGCAGAATTGAATGAACTAATCAATAAAAAAATTATATAAATGTTATCAATAGTCTCAATGTTCTTTATTAATGTATGTCCCTCCTGGCACTCAGAATTCAGTACAAATGACATTTTTCTTGGATTCTCCATTATAACCTATTATAGTACCTGACAAAGAATAAGTGTCCATTATACATAAATAACTATGATCACTGGAAAACCTTCCAGAGCATTAGATTCTATGGCAAGGGAGACAAATAACTGGGAAAGGTTACATGAATGAAAAGGTAGTCTTGAATTTTTTTCTTTGACTAACTTTTTATGTCCCGAGTGTTACATATAGATAACTGGGACCAAACCAGACCTGCTAGACCTGCCCTTGCATTAGTTTTTTTTTTTTTTTTTAAACTCAGGTTTATATAAACTTGGGTCACTGTGGGTCCTGCTTCTGATGTTACTGGGACCCTGGGAGGCCAGGAGACAGGACAGAAGTTGCTCCCCTCCTCTCCTTCCCTAGTGTTCTGAGATTGGAATGACTTAGCAGGTGTGACATCAGGAAGGATCTGAATAACAGAAAGTAGTGAAGGCAAAATTCCTTCAGGTGGACAAGGACAATGAGTGATTTTGATTCAAAGGGCCTAAGAGTTCGGCCATGTCCTGCTCCAGAATCCTAGAAGTGGAAAGGAGGTTCCTCTAGCCTCAAGCCTTTAGGCATACACCAATCTATTAAGCCTAGTCACAAGTGAAGAAACTCCCATTCAGGACTTGTCTAAATTTTAGTCTTAGAGGATTGCCTGTGCCTCAAAGATGCTTCTGAGGCTCCCTACTGCCTCTCAGATAAAATCTATATAGCTGTCTAACCTTTAAAATTCTTCACAATCTATCTTCTTAGATTCATTTCCCAGTACTCCTCTCATATTCTCTTTATTCCAATCAAACTGACTTTCTTGATATACTGCTTACACAAGACTTTGTCTCTCACTTCCGTGCCCTATATTGTACACTTTGATCCACATGACTGAAATTACTTCCCGTCTACCCTCCAACTCTTAGAAATCCTTTCTCCTTTCAAGACTCAGCTCAAATCCTACCTCTAAGGGAACTCTTCTTAGTCCAATTCCTCACTTCTCAGTGCCTTCCCCAATTACTTTGTACTTACTTAATGTGTAGTTTTTCTTGATTTATCTGGACACATATTGCTTTATCACAATAAAATGTAAGCCCCTTTAGGGCAGCAGTGGATTTTACTTTTGTTTTTGCATTCACAGCAATGTACATGGAAGGTACATAATAAATGCCAGCTGAATGAATTGAACTAAATTCAAACCATGCATTCTTGTCTAGCAGTCTAGCATTCAGTCCCTTGGGCCACACTAAAATGCCTTTAGGCATATGGATACTTAAGCCATTCAGTATGAGTCTAGTTCTTCTCTTTCTGTAATTTTCCAATGATGATAATATGGTTTATGGAAGAAGAAGCAGGAAGAAACTTGAAATTAACTTTGCCTCTGACTATCTAGGTCACTGTACTTAGAGAGTGGAGCTGTCCTGTTAGCAACCCCCCACCCCACCCACCATAGAGTAACAATATAGAAAATGGTTAAAGTATTCAATTTAACTTTTGGTAGTGGGGAGTGGAATTCTAAGAAGTCAAGAAGTAGCTTGCTTTGGTTTCTTCACAACTTTCAAGCATAAAGGAATAATGAACTGGAGGGATTCCATGTGAACTGGAAAGTCCTCCAGGAATTGATGCAGAGTGAGAGGAGCAGAGCCAGGAGAACACTGTACTCAAAGATGGCTACACTGTGGTACAATTGAATGTAATGGACTTCTCTGCTAGCAGCAATGCAATGATCCAGGACAATTCTTAGGTACTTATGAGAAAGATCATCCAGAGAAAGAACTATGGGAGCAGAAATGCAATATAAAAAAATATATGATCGATCACGTAGTATAATAGGGATATGACTTAAGGTTTTAGTGTTAAAGGATCACTCTATGCAAACATGAATAACATGGAAATAGGTTTTGAACAATGATACATGTATTACCCAGTGGAATTGCTTGTCAGATCCGGGAAGGGGGAGGGAAAAGGTGGGAAAAATAATGAATCATGTAAACATGGAAAAATATTCTAAGTAAAAAAGAAAATACATGGGGAAAAAAAAAACCTTTCAAGCATCGCTTCCTGTATTCAGAAACCCACATGACTCTGAAGGTCTTCAGTTTTCCATGAATCAGTAGACAGAAATAGGGAGAGTGGTTATTAGAAGTTGGAGAGGAGACTGACCTCTTTCAAGGAAGAAGCAAGATGGCAGAAATAGGGTAAAAAGCCTGGATTTTCAAATTAGAGTTCTGAGTTCAAATCCAACCTCTGGTACTTGCTACTACTTATGAGATCATTTTAATATATCTGGATTTTAAGTTCGCCTCTTCATAAGAATAGAGTTCAATTAAGTGATTTCTGAGATTCTTCCAGTTCTAAATTCTATGATTTGGGCAATTTTTCACCACCTAAAAACTTTACAATTAATGAGGACAATGATGAAAGGGAGAAGGAAGAACAAATTTGGGAAAATAAATGAACCTTCTCTAGTCTTTCTCCCTAACCACAATTTAAAGGAAGGTCCTCTAGCTATTCAATCTAGTACAAAGTAAGGTATTATCTTTCAAGATATTATCCTTTGGGGGAGGAAAACTTAAAAGGCTTCATGCCAATAAAGATTACAAGATATTGAAGAGACTTTAAGTCAAAAAGGGCTCTAGATTTAAAAAGAAAAGAATAGGGTCACAAATCACAACACCGGAACATTGATTACATCCAAATTTTTCAATGTTAATAATACTCTATCCCTCCTAGAATTAGGGATGGAATGTGACCCTTCTCAGATAATTTCTTCTTTGTCATGATACCATAAAGTATAACAAAGGGTCAGTAAGAATTGGGTTTGAGGCTTGCTTATAACTAGTATTTCTATAGCCCGGAAAGATTTACAGGATGCTTCATGAATATGACTTCATTTTGCTCCTCACAAACTGGGGACATTTCTACTATTCTTATCCCCATTTTGCAAATGAGGTAATTGAAGTCGAAGAAGGCCAAATGATACCCCCACCTTGCCTGAGTCATATAGCTGGTAATTATGTGAAGCTACATTTGAACTCTGGCAATCCTGCTTCCATGTCCAGTATTCCATCCACTATCCCATCCAACTGCCTAAGATAAAAGTTTTATGTTTCAGTTGTTTCTGTCATGTCTGACTCTTCATGGCTCTATTAGGGGATTTCTTGGCAAAACTTACTGGAGTGGTTTGCCATAACCTTGTCCAGTTCATTTTACAGATGAAGAAACTGAGGTAAAGAGGGTGAAGTGACTTCCAGCACATATAACTAGTGTCTGAGGCTGAACTTGAACTCAGGTCTTTTTTACTCCAGGTCCTGTGCTCTATCCACTGTGCCAGCTAGCTATTTGCTAAGATAAAATAACTCAGTTGGTTAACTATTAATTAAATAATAGTATTAAATAATAGTTTTGTGACTGAGTAAAAGTCACTTAATTACTATAAGCTTGTTTATTTCTCTATAAGATGGGGGAGGGAGTACCCATTTCACCAGCTCTTCAGAACCAATTGAGGTAATAATGAGAACTTAGCAAAAGTTAACACACTATATAGCTATGACATTACCATAGCAGGTATGGGTTTTCCCCTTCCCTTTAAAAAAAAAAAGAAGGATCCCAAGGAATTGTGAATTACAGTAAGATAGTTGACAAATCCCTGATCTCTTCTTTTCTTCTACTAATTACTTTTATTTTATTACTGTACCAAGTGTATCCAGATCACTTCAACCAAGTCTCAAGAGACCAGGTAATATTATATATGGTATGTGCTTGTTGGAAGTACAGTGGAATGAATTATGGCTAAAATTTCCATTTAAATTCTAAGTGTCTTGACATGTTTTCCTTTTAGACAGACACTTGGAAATATTATAATCCATATTTTAATGTTTATTTGTTTCAAAAAGACTATTTTGGACAAATCAAATGTAAAGTTTAAAGTTCTTATAAAATTGGCTTAAATCAGCATCCCAGCAAGTGTTGTTTTTTTTTTTTTAAATAATAGACACAAGTGACCATTTCCAAGCATTTTAATGCACTTACCCAACAGGCATTAGCAGTCTTTCTGGAATAAACTAATACTTTAGGCTTATTTTCCAATCTTAGTTCAGATTCATTCTAGTCCTCCCAAAAGACAATTAGGGCAGGGCAACTGCTCATCTTTGTTTTTGTATACTGTCTATATTGGGTTCTTATGTGTAAATAGTAGAAAGGAAGGAAGAAGCTTAATATTTCTTTTCAGAGTAAAGCATATTTTTAGAGAAAATGACAAAATTATGTTTCCACAACAAATACAACCCTCTAGTTCCTTTCTTCAACAACAAGGCCATCATGATTAAACAGGATTTCCCCTCACCCCACAAAACAACAACAAAATAACAGGAGGGAGCAATAGAACAAGGACTTTTTAGAAAACGACCAAGAGAGTTGCTACACTTTGACTACACTACTTGTTGCTAATCACATACTGGTTATTGCCTTTGCCTTTTTATTTATTTAATTTTTACTGTAGCATATCAGAAAAAGATATTCCTTTGTAGCTCTAAATGTATGATGCCCTGATGTTAGAATAGCTCTCTACTGCCACACTTGCTTCTGCTTCAGCCATGTTCACCTATTCCTGGGAGGTGGAAACCCTGAGAAGCAAAATGAAACTGAGAGATCAAGTGAACACTGAATTAAGGCAAGAGAGGCACTTCTTGGTCCTGAACATGCAGGTGGGAAAGGGGCCATGAACAGTCAAAGCATAAGACGATTCATATTCTAGAGATCATGAACGTTCCTCCTTGTTTTCCAGATGTTACCCAGGATCACGTGTCCAGGTTTTTTTTTGGGGGGGGGGGGGAGATAAAAGAGATTACTATGTAAGAGGAATACAAAGAGCTTTCTTGACAAAAATCTTCCTTTAAAAGGGAATGATGCATGTGAGGGAGTTTATCCTTCACAGTCTGCTTCCATTCTAGCCTTTTAAACGGATTTCATGTTATTCCCCAACATGCACTCTCCAATCTGGACAGACTGGCTTACTTGCCATTTTGTGTATGTGACATTCTACTTCCTACCTGTGTGTTTTGGAAAAAAGCTAGTCTTGCTTTTCCTCCCTCCCCAACCATCAGTTAAAAAAAACAAACTCAAGTGCTATCCAACCTCCCCTCCACTTCGTGAAATCCCAAGGCTTCTCTTGGGTACCATCTCCTAGATTCCCTCCACTGTTAGTTCTCCCATTTGAACTGCTTTGATCATATACACTTATGGTATCCCCTCAGTAGAATGTCAGATCTTTAAATGTAAGGATACTTTTTTTTGGCTTTGCATCCCCAATGCAAGCCCTAAAACAGAGTAGAGGCTTCATAAATGCTTGTTGAATTGAATTAAACTGTATGCTAATATTGATATCCAAAGAAAACCTTCTAAGCCATAACTAGGGTTTAAGAGCTTATGGAGCTTTCCAGGATATGCTCTTCCTTTCTTTAAGTAAGGCTCTTTTTGAACTTTGTTCTATTGCTTGGTTCATGGTATATATTTTGTATTACAGCTAGCCATATTAGATCTTATTCTCCTCCCTGCCTCCCAGACCCCGGATTACAAGCTCTATAAAGGCAATTAATGCACTGTCTTACTTCACTTTGGGATCTCTCTCTCATTACCGAGTGTTCTTCACACAGTAGGCACTTAATAAAAGTTAAATGGATGATACTGTCTAATTTGCAAAGAAAGGAAGGGCTTTCCCCCCAAATATACATGTATGCTGCCTTAAATTCTCCCCTAAAACCCCATACCATTCAGTGTCAGAGAGTTAAAAAGGAAAGAGGGAGAGATGAATCAGACTCAGGGCACAAGCTGCAAAGCAGTGCATTCATCCTGGGGAATACTGAGTCTCAGTTTCCTCAGGATCACCTTGACATTAGCCTCATGGATGTGTAAGGGAAGGGTGGCCTCATCCTCAATGGCATTCAATAGACCAGAGCTACAGAATCATTACATAACCTTAGCTTAATGCAGTCTGGCTTGTTTTAAAAGTGCCATTTAAATCTGTCCTTTGTTTTCAGAGATCCAAGGCTAAAAATAATGTAACTCTGTAAACATGTATTTTTTTTTTATTCTATAAAAGAGGGAGGCCACTAAGAAGCATGTGGAACAGGCTTTAGTGAATACTGTTATGAATATAGCATGCATGGGTGTGTATATATAAATTATAAATTATATATAAAATGTGTTTCTTATATATGTAAACACAGTGCTGGTTTGCCTATAACAAGCCTGGAATCTACAGAAAAGTAAGGGGCCACCAGTGGAAATATCTTTGGTATAAAAGGGGCCATAGGAATGGGAGAGCTGAGGGGCTGACATCCAAAAATGTGGGAAGCAAGAAAAACTGCCCCTTTTATTCATGCCTCTTGACAGTTTATTTACCCCATTCCTTCTATTGGAAATGTCTTCCTAATTTTCTTATTCTTTCAGCCTCCTTAAGTTTTATTCTACATCTAGATCCATTTCTCCCTTTTCTGTCAAAATTTCCTTGACTTCTCCCACCCCCTTCCTCCTAGCTGACAATGGCTGCTCTAACTTATATCAAACTTATTGTATCATTTATTTGCTATTAAGCTTATGGAATCCTGTGTTGTTAATGATTTTTTTTAACAGATACCACACTAGTTCAAGGAAAGGCTGCATTGCTTCTGGAAATTTTACTTTTATAAAATGTGATTGCATCTATACTCCTCTCTCTCTCTCTCTCTCTCTCTCTCTCTCTCTCTCTCTCTCTCTCTCTCTCTCTCTTCTTTCTCTCTCTCTCTCTCCATCCCTCCATCCTCTTCTTTTAACTCTACAGAGAGAATGTACATACACACATATATTTAAACATGTGAATACATGAATGTAATTCATATACACACATTATGCTCGTGCACCTTTTACCCTTTCAAAGAGACACCATTTTAAGGATGGGTTTTATATCTGGAGTCTTAATGATTCAGTGTGGCATGGAAAAGACCATGAATTCTTAAAGATTTTTCTAGAAGAACACAGGTCATGACAGGTCCTACCAAAAGACCACATGCCTGTTTTCAGAGGATTAGCCTAGCTAAATTTGGAGAGAAGCATAACCAGGTTGATTAGAGATGGATGAATTTACAACCACAGTCATATTCTACTGAAAGAATACAATTTGTACATGAATAAGTAAAGTGAAGGAAATTGGAGGATAATTAGAATACTAACAAGTATGGAGGGGCCTTTAACAAAGGCTTCTAGGATATGCCTAAGCTAAACTCTGAAGGCAGCTAATCAATCACACAACATTTATTCGGGTCTTAAGGTGCTAGATACTGGGCTAAGCTACTGAAGACACAAAGATCCAGGTGTGATAGTCCCCTGTAGTCAAGGAATTACCATTCATGCTAAGGATTCTAAAAGGTGGAGAGGAGGGCTACATTAACTCCCAGTGGACAGTGGGTGTGAAGGCACACAGATGGAGATGGAAAGCCAAAGCTGTGAAATTGTAGGACTAGATTGGTAGAAACAATTTTTGGAAGAGGACGATTTGACAAAAATAAACAACAAAAATATGAAATAAGCCAAGAAAGAAAGATTGAGGACAGTTTGTGGAAGACTTCAGTGCCAGGCTGAAGAATTTGTATTTTATCCAATAGGGAACCAAAAGCAAAAAAAAAAAAAAAGAAGAAGCGAAGCCTTGCATATATAATAATATATATAGCCATTAGCTCCTTTGATGAAAGGAACACTTTTTGAATTATCACACTTTTCAACAAGTTTCTCAAGCTATATCATGAACTTTCCATGACCCAAACCATATTGAGTTTTAAAATTAATTTAGATCCCACCTTCCTTGCATGAAGCACCAAATGATTTATAACCTCTGTGTTGGGTTACAACGCTAACAACTCAAAATGCCACATTTGTCTCAAAAGTAGTAGCAAAAGCAACAAAGAAGAAAATGGGAAAAGTTCCCAATTTTCAAATGGAAATTCAACGTAAACACATCCTAAAGGTAGGCAGAGTCTCTGTTTTAGAGCATTAGAATTTGATGTTCCCCAATAAGAAGTTCAGTTCTAACTCCATGCCATCTATTTCAGAGTCCTTGGCAATCTCTTTTCCTCAATCTTACCTCCAATCTAGTTTGAGTACATGAACGCTTCATTCAGAATTTGGAGCTCCTTGGACGCAAAGCACCACACTGGAGCATCATAGAAATTCCAAAGACCATAATGCTGGGGTTGGGTCTTCATTTTTAAACAAAATAGGAATTGTTTTGAAAGTTGTTGGATATTTAAGACAATAGTTTGTTTTTTTTTTCATCACTAATATGTCCCTATTATCCAGATACAGATATTTAAGAGAGTCGGCAACCAGCGAAAGTACACCAGACACTCAGAGTTCAGTTGGATCTCTGTAATGTGAGCCAGGAATGGACTGTTTGGTTCCACTGTCAGGTTTCTAGTTTCAGGTCCTAATGTAATATGTGATTTGGTTCAAGTGAATCAAAACCATCCCAAGACTGAGCATCCTCATAACCACGTAATAATGACTTTATGTCCAATTTTCATTAAATGAGACCTTTCACTCAGGTGCAGAAAAAATCTTATTTTAAATAAGAGGACCTTTACTGTTTTCATTTTTAATAAGGAGTCTTTAAATTTTTTGTTTTTTTAAATTTTAAATAAAATGTCTTTAATTCTGTGTGTGTGTGTGTGTGTGTGTGTGTGTGTGTGTGTGTGTGTGTGTGTTTTAAACCCTTATCTTCCATCTTAGAATTGTTACTGTGTATTAGTTCCAGGGCAGAAGAGTGGTAAGAGTTAGGCAATGGTAATTAAGTGACTTGCTCAAGGTCACACAGCTAGAAAGTGTCTGAGGCCACATTTGAACCCAGGACTTCCCATCTTTAGCACTGGTTCTCAATCCACTGAGCTACCCAGCTGACCTCTTTTTGTGGGTGTGTATTTTTTTAAATAATTGTTTGTTCAGATTCCTTTGACATCCTGATGAAGCCCATAGACTTCACAGAAAATGTTTTTAAGTCCATAAAAGGAAATGCAAAGATTTATAAAGGAAATCAATTATATTAAAACACAATTAATGAGATGTTTTGTTAAAAAATATGTTCACAGACCCCAACTTAAGAGCCATTGTTTAAATAATCAGTTAAAACCCAGACAGGCCATTTTGCTTCTCCCATTTAGTATTGAGACAGGAGTGGATAGACAGTAGATCCCAAAGGCTAGAGAGACAGTCTCTGAAGTCAGGAAAACTTTGGCCTGAGGCCAGGGACTCTCTTTGTCTTTCTCTGTTTTTTTTTTTTAATACCCCAGGTATACAGTAAAATACCTCACACCTAGCAGGCACTTAACAATATTTATTAATGGAATGATCGATTTCTGCCTCTAACTCAAATTGGCTAAATGATTCTCCAAGGGGAGAATTCATTTAAACTCTCGATGTCCTGAGAAAACTCTCTTAAACTTATACATTGAAGAACAGGGGCAGTTCTACATTGGAAGGAGTTTCCTCACCTGGTCTTCCTCATACCTATTAAAATTATAGGTCTGATTTAAAAAAATAAAACTAAAAAAGAGGTTCCATGGCAAAGGGCCATTCTTGTTTGTTTTGGGGTGACTGACTTGCCAACAGAGATTTTCAGCAAGAAGATAAAAGCCTCAGGTGTCCTGAGAAATCAGCCACATGCCAGAGAAGCAAAAGTTGAGCCATTTTTTCCCCCAGACAGAAAATCATGTAATTGCTTGGCTATGCACAGCAGCTACGTGGTATTTCTCTAGTCTGGCAGATGAGAAATTATTATTGAAATACTGTAAATATCATAAGTGTCTGAGTCAATGAAATGGGGCTTAGGGAGGAATGTGGAAGGGGAGCAATCCAACACAGGAAGCATGGACCCTGAAGAGAAATGAGATAAAAATCACCATGGTGGAACTCGCCGCTGTATCCAGAAGGAAATTATACTAATCTAGCCAGGTAGTTTACCTCCACGTGAAATGCATTACTGTGCCAGGACTCTGCACAGGAGTTGGCAAGAAGGTAGCCCTTCTACCTGTTCCTGTCTTTTCTGATACGTTAAGAAGTGAGCCACAAGGTGTCATGGTACTTCAGCCAGCAGGGCTATTGTCAGTCTAGACATGCAGGTTGGGGCTTCAGGTTCCCTACCAGGGCTGACACAGCTCTCTACTAGGAGTCTGTGCCATGCTGCATATTCTTAAGAACTGCTCTCTAGAGGAAATGGTCAGGCAAGGCCAACCAGGTTGCTTCTAATCCATAGCCTAAGGGACATGGAATATTCCTCCTTGGAACCTTATTTTAGAGGTGGCTGCACTTAGCATCCTGGCATCCTGACCAAGAATCTTGGATTTGATTATTAATCCAGAGAAAGCACAGGCATGCCTATGATTTGGGTGTTTTGTTTTGTTTTTTTTCCCCTTTAACATAATGATATACATACGGCACTGTATCTTCGAATCTGGTCATAATTTTCAGTGCAATAGCTCAGCTCTTCATATTTAACTAGGCGTGTGCCAGCGAGATAATTACAACTCAAATTTAGGGAAATAGGAATGTATACAGAACTCTACTCTGCAGAATAGTGACTATTTCACAATGGGGAGACAGATAATGGGTAAGCAATGATCATTTTTTAACTGTTGTGAGGCAGCAAGTAATACGTCTGTCGGGACACAAAAATCAGTTTTGGGGGAAGTTACAATGCAAATTGGGGGGACTGGATTATTAAAAGGAATAACCAACTTGAAGCAACTATTATTCCAAGACTTCTTTTTTTTGTTATTTAAGATATATATGGCTGATGACAAAACACACACACACACACACACACACACACACACACACACACACACACACACCCTCTTATGACAGAGAGGTGGTAGAACACAGGAACAGAAGGAGGAATATACCCTGTCATGAATGGTCAGTATATCTGTTTGTTTTACTTAATTCTTTAGTGCAAGGGAGGGCTATTTCAGTGGCATGGGGGAATTGATAGGCAGTTACAGGCATGAAGACAAAACCAAAAAAATAGATAATTTTTTAAAGTTAGTTAAAAGAAAATATTTATTGTTGTTTTTGATGTTGTTCAGTCATCTTCATGACCCCATGGGCAATATAGACACCAGTACTGTCCATGGGATGTTCTTGGCAAAGATACAGACGTAGTTTGCCCTTTCCTTTACCAATGGATTAAGGCAAACAAGTTAAGTGACTTGTCCAGGGTCATGCAGCTAGTACCTGAGGCTGGATTTGAACTGAAGTCTTCCTGACTCTGGATCCAGCTTTACAACCACTAATCCAACTAGCTCCCTCAAAACTAGATACAGTCAACCTTTTTTTTTCCATTTCCTTAATTTCCTTGTGTTCATTGAGATAGCAACTAGGTACATACTACTTATTCCAAGTAGCATCCTGGGGTGAAAGAGATTTTGACAAGAGATGAAGAAGAACCATGGATAAGTGTAATCCTTGGCCTCTCCCTGTCACTCACACCACATATAGACTCTATTGCCAAACTTTGTCATTTCTACATTCACAACATCTTTCCCCAAAAAACTTTACACTCACAGAGCTATGACCTAATCGAGGTCCTCATCATCTCTTTCTTGGTCCACTATAATAGTCTTCAAGTTGGTCTTCCTGACTCAATTCTACCCCCACATTAATCCATCCTCCATGGAGCTGTCAAAATAACTTTCCTAACAAATTCAGCCACTTCCCCCTGCCATCTACTCAGTAAAACCAAAGGATCCCCTTTAAGGGAGGCTCAAATATGAATTGTCTGGCATTTAAAATCATTAATAATCAGCTCCCTTCCTACCTCTCCATTCTTCTTACATTTTATACCTTCCTACATCTTTGACAATTCAATGGCAATGGCCTACTTTCTGTTACACACACATACTGCTCCCTAACGCTGTCTCTTTTCTCTTTGCAAAAGCTGTGGTTCATGCCTGGAGTGCCCCTCTTCCCCACACCAACCCCTTCCCACTTCTCAGTGCCTCTGGCTACCTTCAGAACTCAAGTTAAATCCCACCTTCTTCAGGCAGTCATTCCCTCCATCACCCCCCAAGATAGATGTTAACATCTTCTACTCTGAGATTTTCTTCCTTCTACATTCTACGTATGTTTTTTTTTAAGTACGTAGATGATGATGGGTTGTGTCCCCCATTAAAGGCAGACCCTGATTTTGCCTTAATATCCTCAGTGGTGAACAATATTAGGTCCCTGACACATAGTAAGCACTTAAATGATTATGGTCTGGAGAATTGGCCTTCCTCTATCTCTGTCCAAAGCAATAAAGAATAAGGTTACCTCCTTGCTCAGATGATATTCCTTAAAATACTTGCATTCCACATCCACCAGCTGCTTGTTCCAATAGGTAACAGTCAGCTAGGTGGGTAAGATAAACAGTAGGAACTTTTTTCTCTCTATTTGACTCCACAGCATTTAACAAAGTGTTTTACATCCAGCAGGGGCTCAATAAATGCTTAATATTTGCTGAATGCTTTGTTGAATTAAAATCTCACAACCTTTAACCCAGAGGACACTTAGAGATCACTCATCTGTCCCAAAAGATGGGTGAATTGCAGAAGACATGTTTAAGGTGACTAGTTTCTAGTAAAGAATCTAACAGATTTTCAAATGTGAAAAAGTTCATTACATCTTTGAAAATTCCTAATCAAAATCAATTGAATCTAAATTGGTAAACTGCATTCCCTGACCTCGATCCACTAGCTCTCCAAAGGGAAAAACTTGTTCTTGAAACAGAAAAAAGCTTTGAAGAACCTCCAGCTTAAATTTGTCCCTGCTTCTGAAAAAAGCCATTTATCCAATTGATCTGAGGAGATCAGCCATCTATGATATGATAAACTGAATCAGGCTCCAAGTATGAATGCAAATGGGCACCCATGACAATACTCTCACCCTTCCCTGCTCACACCCACAGCAATTTGTCTAGGAATCACAGAATATGCACCAGGGTGGGAAGGGACCCTATGGGTCATCACAGTGATGTCAAACTTAAATAAAAAACAGAGCTACTAAAACTTACAAAAGTATCCCTGTAGGCTGCCAAAGGACTTAGAAAACCACATATTAATATTGTCTATGGTCTATGGTGTTTTACATTTCTTCATGAAATTCTACATTTCATTTGGAATATTTGAATTACATTTTAATCTGCTTTGCTGATCTTGGAGAGATTGTAGGCCATATGTTTGCCATTTCTAAAGGAGAATCCTTTATACACGAGGGCATTGAGTCTTAGAGGGGTGTAGAAACATTTATACAACTTCAGCTCATAACAGAGAAATAATTCACCTCAAAAATGGTGAAAACGTGCTTTTATGAAAATACAACCTGGAAAGAGTACTGATTTTGGAGTCAGAGAATCTAGGTTCCCATCCTAGCTCTGCTATATGACCTTGAGTCAGTTACTTTAAACTGTGGGCTTCAGTTTCCCCATTTGTAAAAAGAGGCTGAACTAGAAAGGAAGTCCGTAACCTTTTTTTTTTGTTGAATCATTTTGACCATAGAGTGAAGCTCATCAACCCACTTCTCAGAATAAAATAATGATTTCAAATGCACAAAATGAAATACATGAGATTATAAATGAAATCAATTACAAATATATATATATATATACAAATATATCAAACATCTAACATAAATACCTGTATGTGTGTGTATTAATTATTAAACAACTCAGGTTAAGAATTCCTGGACTAGCCCGGCTCTATGGCCTTTTTCCAGCTATAAACCAATCACTGCTTAAGATGAAAATACAGATGCGCCAATAGTTTGGGCATTGTAGTTTCCAGTGTTTCTTTCACGGTAGGGATGCATTAACATCATGCCATCCATACTTTCTCAGTTGCTCTATGGTGCTGGCATTTGGAAGACAGTTGTCTGGTTTGGATGACCAGTTAGATAGCTTTACTCTCAGTCTGAACAACAGCCTGGTGAAAAGCTCATTGGACTTTCTGGAACTGGATTTAATATTCCAGCCTCCTTAGAAACAAGTTCTACCCAGGCTAACCAGCTCAACTCAGAGAAATGCAGTTATGTCAAATGCTCGAGCAAAAATTAGAATTATCATTAGCGTTATCAATCTTTTGGATTACTTCTGATATAAAACCTTGTTTTTTGGTCAAACTTAACTGCCTTTGCTCTGATCACCACAAATTCTGAAGGTCGAGTTGAGAGTTGAAAGCCCCCATGCCTGAATGAGAGATACATGTGTCCGACTCAACCGAAAAGTGGTAATAGCTTTTAAGTACTCAGAAAGATTTTATTTTTCAAACCAGATACAGTTAGAGATGTACCATCCGCAACCAAATAAACAAATTCAAGAAATCCTAAGCTTGCAATATTTGCAAAGCTGCTTTATTTGCTCAGAAAAAGGCATTCTGTATATTCTTCATGAAAAACAAACTGGTGAAGATGATTGTAATAAAAGGAGATTTACAGCCTTTTCTACATACACTTTAAATTGATTTCTTTCTCAAACCCAAACAGAAAGCTAAACATTTACCAAATGTATACAGTTTGATTTTTTTTTTTATCATAATGCACTTTACCTCCCAAAATTAAGCTTTCATTGATTCTAAGCTGATAAGAATCTGCCTTGAAAGCAAATTGACTGATTTTCCCACTCCTGGCCTCCTAAGAATTGTTAGTTTGTAGCAATTTTTAATTAAAAACAGCTCTCACATAAGAAAATAGAAGGGAAAAAAAAACTTCAGGGAAAATAAAATCAGTCCAGCCGTCCTTCAATTTTTTTCTCTAAGGCCATGTTTATATAAAGGAGAGTTTGGAAGCTCCCTCTTTGAAAAATGCCCTTTGGGTTGCTGCTAACCATTGTCACAATAGGTTTGATCTCCTCCCTTTCTTCCCCAAATTCTTATTAAATTGCAAATTCTTAGGGTACCTCAAGGAAAGAGCAACATTATTTTTCCTCAATTCCTAAAAACAAATTATCTCAAAGCATTTCCCTCTCTTTTTGCTCTCTGAAGTCAAACATCTAAACTCATTTTAACGATACTCTATCTACACAAAATCAGTGATAACAAGCTGCTCCAACAATAAATATGATGTTACAACATGAAACCTTGTGACTGAAGCAGACAGAAATGGAGCTGCAGGAGTAAGATTTTTTCCCCCACTGGGAATTTTGATGACAAGCTGGGGGACAAAACAAACAATAGACATTAAATGTTAATGTTGCCAAAAATATTTGGGTCACTATCAATATTCATGTTAAACTCTGTGGAACTTAAACTTTTATCAGTCCAGAATGTTACTTATGTATGTTTTTTAGCAATCATAATTATATATATTTTTTACCTAATCCTGGAGAGGGTAGGACAAGCGGAAAAGGGATAATGTGAAAGAGAAGCTACTTACATTTATTTTCATAAATGAAAGAGAAATATAGACATAATCTGTTAACAGTTTTTGCCCTCATTAAAAACAAACAAAAACATTTTCATCTTTTAAAAAAGGATCTTGCTAAAGGGAAAGAAAACCAGCCCTCATAGAAAAAGGAACTATTAGACCACTTGAATGAACCAAAGAAATAAATGTAACCAAAACAGCATGAAGCTACCTTTGATAAATGGCAACTTTTGTAAATCAGTACTTGACCAATTTTAAGCCAATGAACAATCCAATTTTTAAAAATCCAAACACCTTAAATATTATTTTATTTTTCTTCTCCTTTTGTTTCAAGTATAGACACAGAGAGATAACTCTGTATGTATATTATGTAGCCATTTATTCAATGTTAAGCTACAAGCCAAGTAATACAAGGAATTATAATTTTCTCTGTTATAATTTTACCAGGAAACAAATTTAGGAGCACTAAACTTTTTTCTCTGTTCTTTGTAATTCAAAGACTTTTATATAGTATAATCATGTAGTTAGTACTATGTGATCATAAGAAATTCACATATTGAAATTCTCAAAAATTATGAACTGGACGTCAAAATGAATATTTTGGAAAAATAAAGCTCTGTAGAAGTATTCCAATGGAGATCACTTTTTCCTTCTTTCACTACAGGGTTGTTTGTAGCAAATAATTGCAAGACAAAACTCATGAGAAGAACCTGAATATTAAACACATTTTTTATGAAATTCCAATCTGATTTGGATGCCACACACAAAAAATCACCTCCTCAAAGCAACGAAGAGTGTGTTTTGCTAACATTAAAAACATGCTCTAATATATATTTATATTCCTTTAAAAGGAAAAAAGTGAGACTCTGAAAAGCATTATCTCCAATGACTAAATTACCTAATTCCATAAGTTGCCTAATATGCTAAAATAAATTTGGTAGTAAGGATTGTGGGATGAGGTAAATGGGGGAGAGGAGAAAGGAGACCATCATTTTAACTTGTTTCCTATCATCCAAAAGGTGATCATCAAAAATTGTAATGTTTTAGGAATGAAATTCTATGAGCTACCATCCAACTTCAGCTGCTATTGTTAGCATGGTTTTCTCTCAGCATCTAGCAAAATGTGTTGCATGTAGTAGCAAATGATGTTTGCTAAATTAATATATTCCTACCTATAATTTTATTTTGTGTTTCCTCCTCTGTTACCCAAAATTTCAAAACTACTTTATGGTTAGCCTAAGGATTATCAGCAGAACTGTATAGTGCTAAACAAAATGCAAGGCTTACGAAGTAACCTTAAAACTATGAGGCATTTTAAAGATCATTTAATACAAATTATTCATTGCACAGATGAGTAAACTGAGACCTAGAGGAGGTAGAGTCAATTGCCCTAGGTCATACACCTAATTAGTAATGATAGATCTGGAAAATAGTCACCAGATTTCCTGATTTCCCTAGGATGCACTTTCCACTATCCCACACTGCCTTCCATAGCTGACTAAAGTCTAGCCTTCTTGGCATATGTCAAACTGCCTAAGAAAGTAATCATACTTTGATAAGTGTTTCTGGTTGAGCACAGTTTTGTTTTATAGGAAGGAATGCACCAACCCCCCTTTACTGCCTTCACACAATTTCCTGGATGTTAGATTTAGACACAGGGTGTGGTTTTCTCAATGTATATAAGTATCTTGGTTTATTTATCACTTTTCAGACTCCTAAAGGACAAAGCTCACTTTTTTTTCCCCAAAGAAATTTCTACAGCATTTAACCCCCTTTAGTTTCTACACAGGAACTTTTCATTGACATGCTGCAAAATAAACAAACTACAACCTTTTGGATTAATCCCACAGTTGTTCCTATTGAAAGTAGTTGAAAGTAGAGCCAATTACATCAATAACTTGGTTGGGGTGTAGAGAAGCAAAGGGATATTTCTCTACTTCAGGAAGGTGGATGGGAAGGAGATGGGGTGGGGCAGGCAAAAGATAGGGAAGAGTATTGATCTCATTATCCATAAGGCTGGCTGAAATAACTGAGTTCAGTGATAAATACTTTACATTGCATGCTCCAAATCCAGGCTGTAATACACAGATAGTTGTTTTGAAAGGTTGACCTACTACTTTGTTCTCTGACCAGAGGAAAGCAACTTAGCCGCCCTTGCCTCAGTTTCCCTAATTGTAAAATAAGCATAATATTTACATTGCCTACATCTCTATGGTTATTGGAGGAACACTTGATAACCTTAAATTAGAAATATGTTGATGATATCCCACTGACTCTTTAAATCAGTGGCGACATTCGGTTATTTCTGATGTGAAATTCTTATTTTACAAATACATAATAAGACAAATTATGTTTGAAGATATTATCTTAGAGATGCTGATTTGATTTTACTTTTATATAATACATGGTTACTCAGATGTAAAACATGAGAACTGATTTAGATAATTTCTCCAAATTTCTAACTGGGGGCAAAAAGAATCTCAAAGTTTGAGAGATGTAGTTTCATACACTGTTTTCATTAAACATGCTACACCAAGCCCCTACTTGTATGGACATAATCAGAGGTAAAAACAAACAAACCCCCTGAATCTTAAGGCACTATAAAAGAAATTATTCTATGACAAAGTTTAAAGTGTTTTTAAACATTTTTTTCCTAAATAGAGGAGCACTCTAAGATTTAAAAGAAATACAAAACTTCAAACCAAATGCAACACAATAAAAAGTTAGGAGTGTCTCCAGTTCAACTTCTACAAAAGAAAATGTGCTGTTTTTAAAGAAACAAGATACAAATGGGGATCTTTTCAAAAGTCCTCCCTTGGATATAAAACAAACCTAGCAACTTCATTGTATTCTGTTGAAATTTATGAGGGGTAGTGCAAGGAGGTATGTCTAGTCTAGCAGTTCAGAAATGGCCATATAATGTTTGAAAGAGAACTTGTGAATACAAAATATCAGAGTGAAGTCTGACTTGATTCCCAAAATAGGAAAGGGAGGGAAGGAAGGGAATCTCTTTACACAAAACTTTCTGAAAGGTTCACATAAGTTGTCTTTAAATAGTATAGCCACTCATAGGCTGCATTTCAAGAACTAACAATCTCTTCTCTTTCATTAGTTATGTGTCTTTCTCCCCTCAAATCAAATACTTTCACGAATGTATTCACAAGATATTTTCGTTCCTTCTAATTCTTAAAAGCACTGTACTTTCTCCAACAAGTTTATGCAGGAATTGAAGATTCGAACAATCAGTTGTGAGAGTCTGAATGGAACTCCCCCCCTCTCTAACACACACATGTACAAACAAGCATCAGTCCCAGGCAGCAATTAATGACCTTTATGTAAAACCTAGTTGCCATTTCTGTAGAAGCAGTGGTTTCCTGGATTATAGTGATGTTATGAATTGTGTATAGCATTCATGGAGCAATAATATGTAAGGAAAATATCAGTGAGAATGCAGTTTTAAAAAATCAGTCCTTCTCAAGCAGTTGACCAATCAGAAAGCAGGTCATATCTTGTTAGCTGGATCATATACATTAAATGTCATGAATCACCTATGGCTTAGCTGACAATTCATGCATGTGTTTTATTTTATGAAAACCTTGAGTAGTTCCTTTCAAAAGTTGTTATTCAACAATTGGGATCCTCTTAAATTTCCCCCAAATCATTGACTATAGCTCCACCCAAAATGCACTGGACATTTGCAATCTGCAGAAGGTTACTAATTCTATAAGATTTCTACTTCAAATGTTTCCAGTGCATCTCCACCAAACTCCCTTTGGAAACACTTCAACACAATACATGTGCCCTGGCATCAACACAGGCACATGGACCCAAATGCAGCCTCATTTAGCAGGCATGCTTTCACTCCAGAAAGTAAGGTTTCATTAAATATTTAAATTGCAGGAGGCAAGCTTTAAGTTTTTAATTTCCAAGTCCTCCCAAGTATTTCTATTATTCCTTCTCACTTAAGTGCTTACAATGGAGCTTGCGGGTCTTTAAGGGAAAAGATCCCAAGAGTGTAAAAATTAGGAACAGTTTCTACAAAGCCTGACTAGTCCACGTTAGGAGGTACTCTGTCAGCTGTGCGATAAAGTCAGGAACTGATCACTTCCCCTCCCAAAGGCAACTGCTTTCCGAAATTAATATAGAGATATGTGCATATTTTATGATGAGCATGTGTTCCTTAAGGACAACTCAGAGGACAAGTTTTTCAAAAGTGTGCTTCTGGGGCTTTGCCAGGGTTACCTTTACATGGGGGGAGAAGGGGGGGACCTGACTCAATGAAAACCAGGAAAACAAATGCAGTTTACCGGCAGTCCCCTTTCTGGATTTGACCAAAGATTCTTTCAACTTATGCAAAAGACCATCCGATACCTTGCAACATACTCTTAGCCTATGTCAGCAGGACGGACACCAGAGCACTTTAAAACAAACCACTTTAAAAAGAAAAAAAAAGAAGAAGAAGGAAGAGGCAGCATTTGCTCAGATGGAGGGAGGGCTTTGAGAATCCAACCTGAAGTACTGTTGGGCTCTATTTCCAGATTTCAGCATCAACTGTGGTCTGCTCCAAGAGTTGCAGTACAAGGCAGGAGATTGAGGAATCACCCAGTGAAACTCGTGCATTTACGGGGGCGGGGGAGGGGGGGAGTGCATTCCAGGGTCTCCCCGGGCTGGCTAAGGGGATGGGACGCTTCGGCTGGATTCCCCCCAGAAGCCCCTCGTTGACCATGCCTGCCCAGCCGGGGAAGAAAGGTTGGGGCACTTACCTCTGTGCGAGACTGCAGCCTCTTGTTCATCTCATAGATTCGGTACTCTGGTTGCACCATGTACGGTGTGTGCCTCCTATAAAATGGGCCGAAAGGAGAAGAATAGAAGGGGTCATGTGGTGTGCTGGACATCTTGCCTGCTTGGAGGAAATCAAGCTATAGAGAGTATCACCAACATCCATACAGAGCACATGGGCTGTGTGTTCTTCCCAGTACAAAGTAGCTGCGCGCACACACACGCGCACACACACGCACACACAGAGCCACAGAGACACACTGACTGGAAACTGCTGTGGGAGCCCTCTCTCTCTAGCAAGAGGCAGAGGCAGAGAGAGCAGGAGAGAGAGGAGGGAGAGCGAGCGAGAGCGAGAGAGCGCACGAGAGAGGAGGGAGAGGGAGAGAGGGGAGAGAGAGAGAGCACAGGCTCCAGAGAGCGAGAGAGCGAGAGAGAGAGAGAGAGAGAGAGAGAGAGAGAGAGAGAGAGAGAGAGAGAGAGAGAGAGAGAGAGAGAGAGAGAGAGAGAGAGAGAGAGAGAGAGAGAGAGAGAAAGAGAGGGAGGGAGGGAGGGAGAGGGAGAAAGAAAGAGACGAAGAGAGACTGGAGAGCTTCAAGCACAACTGCTCGGGTTTGTTTTTTTGTTTGTTTTGTTTTGTTTTGTTTTTAAAGAAGCAGTATATGTGGAGAGGTCATTTCCTGTCCACACTGTTGACTAGTTCAAAAATATAATTTTCCTTCCAGTCTGACAGAGGTCTAAGGTTTGGTTTTAATTTTTTCCAGCCAGGACCCCTTAGGAACATAGCAGGCAGGCTTGTTAGCACATAGGTGGTTTAACCGCTGCCTGAGCAGCCCAGGCTTGGTCAATATCAGAAATGGGATTTACTACCAAATCCTGCAAGCTCCTGACAGGGGCATGACAAGACCCTGCATTTGGGGTGGGTGAGTCACTTTGAGGGGAAGGTGCCTCTGTGAGGAGATCTTGCCACTCCACTCGAAGGATTTACATTTGTCTCTAATAGTTGCAGCAGCTTGTCACATCTCTGCACTTTTTTTTCCCTCCCCAAGAAAAATCCCAGTCAAGTCAGGTAGATGTTGAGAAGGGATTAGCAGTCCAGGTACTCTAATGCTTAGAGAATGGATAGGAAGGGGTAATGACCCCAGATAATCTAAAGAACATCATTTCTAATAGGGAGAAATGCAAAAAGGGATCTTTCATGCCAACAAACACATATGTATGTGTGTATATGTGTATGTGTGTGTGTATATGTATATCGGTGTATTAAAAGAGCAAACAATGGATGTCTCACTAAATAACCAGAGGAAATTCAGCTGAAGAGTAAATTACAAATAATCTATTGAAGCATCCCAAAATAATATATCCTACCTAGCCTGATAAGAGAATCAGACCTTCATTTCCTAGAACTGTTGAAGTATATAAATATTCTCCCAGTTGTAGTGTATTATAACTAGAAGTAAGCCCAAACTGCCTACTAGAAGAAAGGGAAATCAACACCTATTGAAATCTTGGTGATCTAAATGACTACCAAACTTCCCTGGAACTATGGAGGCTTACAGCATGGGGCTTGAACAAATAATATATGGGGAAATTTAATAAGAGGTCACATAGAACAGTCCAATAATAAAAAGAGACATGCAGACAGGGACAGACAGAAAGATAAAGACAGAGAAAGACTGGAAGATCATCAAAAGTCATGATGTGTTCAAGAATTAAGGAAGAGAGTTGCAAATGAGACATTTCCTTAACTCCAAAGTTGAATGAATTTTCTGTTTCAAGTGTAATGAAAATTCTCCAGATTCACCAGACAAAAAGGGGTATGTTGTCCCTAACCCTGCAGTTATACACTGTTTAAAAGAATATAAAAATTAAAATTCTCTATATTCCCAGCTTGATAATTCTTTACTATGATGACCAGGGATTTGATTCAACCCACCCCATACTTCTAGTAACAGGAAACAGTGCAATTGGTCAGTAAGTGATTAGAGCAGGTATTATACTAGGCACGCTTGGAAATTCTGCAAGGAAACCCCAAACCAGCCAAGCTTGCTTGGTATCAGATTTCATTACAAATCCAAGACCTGGACCAAATTTGCTGCAAGGTTTGTCAAGGCACACAACTTTCTAGAGGCAGGATTTCAAACAAATTGGGGTTGATTTATGTTTTGGTGTGGAGACCACTGTAAACCCCAATGATTTCTCATGTTATAAACTTCCAAACTAAAAAAAAAACTTATGCTTTCTTGAGCTCCCATTTTATATTCACTTAACCATTTGAACACAACATTCAAAGAAAGCAAGGAACTACAGGGGACTGCTAATCAAAACCTGGAATAGTCAAGTGAGTCCTCTGGATTAAAACAGACTTTCTAGGAGACTCAGACTTTCCTCTCATTAATCCCATGTACCTATAAGGACAGACTGCTGCTCGATCTAATCATAAATGACTTCTTTCTGCCACTGGATAAGGGTTTCAAGATACAGAAATGTCAGCATCCTCAGAATGCTTAAAGAGAGTTGCTATATGTACTAGGGATAGATATGGAGAGAACAGTAGTTCTAACTGAAACCTCTTACTTGCAAGGCTTTCTGTTCTCCCCTCAACTTTTGCAATTACTACCCAACCTCAAAGGGCCAGTTTAAGTCCCATCCCTTCAATGACACTTTCACCAGACATCATTTTCCATTCTCTCTTCCAAACTTCTATGGCTCTTAACAATCATAGGGTCTTCTCAACATAGAATTTAGAAATAGAAAGGACCTCAGAGGCTCTCTAGTTCTCTCCTTCATTTTACACTTTATATCAATGCTTTCCAACTTTTCCAAGTGAGATGATCTCTTTTTAGTTAGTTTGTTTTTTAATGCAAATAATCTCATCAGAAGTAGAGTATCCATGGATTGTTAAAATATAGAACAACAAAAAGCCTCTAAAAACTCAGCAACTAGTGTAGGTGAACTTCTGTAGTATTACCAGTAACACATCTATATACATTTAAAATTAATCATTCATATTTGTTCAAAACATTTAATTTATTCAGGCCTTCGCTAGCATATTGTTTACTTGTGGTTTTTCAAATAGATGATAGACTTTATAAAAAGTCAGTGGCTTGTTAGTCCCCCACATTTAAGCACTTAATGTTATTTTGTGTTGTTTGCTCATTTCATGTATGTGAACTCTTCCTCCACAACTAGATTGTAAGCTCTTTACATGCCAGGTACCACCTTTATATCTCCCCAAATACATGTCAGTGCAATGCTGAGTGCCCAAGCATTATTTGTTTCTTCATTGATTGGTCAGTAGATGAACCCTGGTTAAAAAAAAAATTAATGTTCTCTCTGGGAAAGCATTCATTCACTATCTCATGTGCTCATGTGAAATAAGTAATGTGTTGATATCTCTGAAAGACTCAATATATTTAATCTGTAGTGAAGTCTAATTTTTAAAAATCAGATTGCCATGGCAATTAGATGTTGATTTGTTGTCTCCTTTAGTCCTTTGAGTTATATTTGACTCATTGTGATCCTGTTTGGTATTTTCTTTGAAAAAGAGACTAGAGTGGTGTGCCATTTCCTTCTCTAGTTCATTTTACAGTTAAGAAAACTGAGGCAAAAATGATTAAGTGACTTGCCATGGGGCACATGGCCACCAAGTGTCTGAGATCAGATTTGAAGTCAGAAGAATGTCTTTTCTTTATCTTTTTTTTCTTCAGATTTCATGTCTATAGAATTTTATTAAAAATTTCCTGACATTGTGAGATTTTTTTTCTCCTTCCCTTTTCTGCTTCCCTACTCCCCTTCCCCAAGGCAGCCGGTAATATAATATAGGTGGTGCATATATTATCATACTATACATTTCCATGTTTGTCATATGGTGAAAGAAGACACATGTTGTTTACATTAGAAAAAATCCATGGAGGAAATGAAGTAAAGAATGCTATGCTTCAATCTGTAGTCAGATTCCATCAGTTCCTTCTATAGTGGTGGATATCTTTTTTTGTCATGAGTCCCTTGGGGTTGTCTTGGATCCTTGCATTACTGATAATTATCAATTCACTCATAGTTGATTATCATACATTAATGCCATTACTGTGTACAACATTCTCCTACTTTGACTTGCTTCACTTTGCATCACTTCAAATGTCTTTCCAGTTTGTATGTGTGTGTGATCATTTTGTTATTTATTATGGCACAATATTATTCCATTACAATCAGATACCATCACTTGTTTAGCCATGCCCTAACTGATGGACATCCCTTCAGTTTCCAGGTCTTTGCTACTACAGAAAGAGCTGAAATAAATATATTTTGTACAACAAGGTCCTTTTCCCCTATCTTTGACCTCTTTGGAATATAGACTTAGTAATGGTATTGCTGGGGCAAAGAACATGCACAGTTTTATGACCCTTTGGACAGGGTTCCAAATTTCTCTCCAGAATGATTGTATTAGTTTACAACTCCACCAATACTTATTTTTTCCACATCTACTCCAATATTTATTATTTCCTTTTTTTATCATATGAATCTGTCTGATATGTGTGAAGTGGTACCTCACAGTTATTTTAATATATATTTCTCCAACAGTGATTTGGAGCACTTTTTTTTCCCCATGACTAAAGATAGTTTTAATTTCTTAATCTGAGAATTGACTGTCCATATCCTCTGACCATTTGTCAACTAGAGAATGTTTTGGATTTGTATTCTCATAAATTTGAGTTAGTTGTTATATATTTAAGAAATTAGACCTTTTCCAGAGACATACTATCAAAAATGTTTTCCCAGTTTATGGTTTCTAATCTTGGTTGCATTGATTCTGCTTGTGCAAAATCTTTTTAATTTAATGTAAAGTTATCTATTTTACATCTTGTATTGTTTTCTAAGTCTTATTGGACATAAATTCTTCCCTTGTCTATAAATCTGACAGGTAAAATATTCTTTGCTCCCCTAATTTATGGTATCATGTTTTATTTCTAAATCATTTTTTTTATTCTTAACTTTACCTTGGTATATTATGTGAGTTGTTGGTCTGTGTCTAGTTTCTGCTGTACTGTTTTCCAGGGTTTTTTAGCAGTTTTTGTTAAATAGTGAATTCTCCCTAAGGGTTATATATTTGAATTTGTCAAACACTAGGTTATTATAGTCATTTACTACTGCATATTGAGTGTCTAATCTATTCCACTGATCCATCACTCTATTTCATAGTCAGTACCAGGTTGTTTTAATGCTTATAGTTTTGCGGTCTGGTATAGCTAAACCACCTTCCTTCATATTCTTTTTTCATTAATTCCTTTATATATATTATATATAATATAAAAGATATAATATATATATTAATTCCCTTATATATATTCCCTTATATAGCCTTTTGTTCCTCCAGATGAATTTTATTTTTTTCTAGCTCCATAAATAAAATATTAATACCTTGACTGATATGGCACTGAACAAGTAAATTGATTTGGGTAAAATTGTAATTTTTATTATCTTGGCTTGGTCTATCCATGAGCAATTAATAGTTTCCCCAGTTCTTTAGATATGACTATATTTGTGTGAAAAGTGTTTTGTAATTGTGATCACATAGTCCCTGGGTTTGTCTTGGCAGATGGACATGGTATTTTATATTGTTTACAGTTATTTTAAATGGAATTTATCTTTCTAGCTCTTGCTGTTGTACTTCATTGGTAGTATAAAGAAATACTGGTGATTTTTGTGGGTTTGTTTTATAGTCTGTAACCTTGTTAAAGTTGCTAATTGTTTTGGTTAGTTTTTTTGGTTGATTTTTGAAGCATATCATCATATCATTTACAAAGAATATAGCTTAATTTCCTCACTGCTTATTCTAATTCCTTCAATTTCTTCTCTTATTTTACATAGCTAGCATTTCTAGTACAATATTGAATAGTTTTTGTGATAATAGGCATTCTTGCTTCAATCATGATCTTACTGAGGAGACTTCTAGTTTTCTCTATTACACATATGCTTGCTGATGGTTTTATTTTTACATTTTTGAAAAATTTATTTAATTAGTTAATTTAGAATATTTTTCCATGGTTACAAGATTCATGTTCTTTCTCTGGCCTCCCCCAACCCCCTCCCATAGCTGGTGTACAGTTCCACTGGGTTTTACATGTGTCATTAATGAAGACCTATTTCCAGATTATTAATATTTCCACTGGGATGATCATTGTGAGTCTATATCCCCAATTATATCCCCATTGACCCATGTGATCAAGTAGTTGTTTTTCTTCTGTTTTTCTATTCCTACAGTTTCTTCCTTTGGATGTAAATAGTGTTCTTTCTCATAAGTCCCTCCAAATTGTTTTGGATCATTGCATTGCTACTAGTAGAGAAGTCCATTACTTTCAATTGTACCACAGTGTATCAGTCTTTATGTACATTGTTCTCCTGGTTCTGCTCCTTTCACTATGCATCAACTCCTGGAGGTCATTCCAGTTCACATGGAATTCCTACAATTCATTATTCCTTTAAGCACAATAGTATTCCATCACCGACATATACCACAATTTGTTCATTCATTCCCCAATTGGAGGGTGTGAATTTTAAAACTACTCCACCCTCCTCAGACCTTACTTTAGAAGATTTAATTTAGCTATTTCCTGATTTGTAACAATGGGGATACTTGGTCTAACAGAATCAGGTCTTGGGAACTCTACATTGTTCCACCCTACTTAGTGTAACAAGATGAGGAATGTCTGCACCATACTCAAGTATTAAGTATCTAAGAAGATGGCCTTCAATAGACATGTGCAGAAATATGACAGACCCCTGGGCTGTCCTAAGTCAAGCTACGCTATCATTGGTACAAATGAGATGCAGGAAAATGACGTAGAACTGTCTATATAGGGCACCTCACTTCCTCTCTTCACTCTCTTTTCCCAGAGGGGCGGCTCTGGCTGGCAGCATGCTAAGCATTCGGACATCTTGGAGTGGTGGCAGCTATTTTTCTGGGTTTTGGTGGTGAGTTTGCCCTTGAGCTAATTCAGGTTTAGGAATCTTGGCTAAGCCCTCTTAGAGTTCAGGCTGATTCCTTCCTCTTTTACTCTCAAAAACCTTACCTTCCTACAGCCTCCACCCTTTCCTTCTTCCTTCTTCTTAATTTCTTTCCACTATATTAATTAAATCACCATAAATTTCCAGTTGACCTGAGTATTTTTTATTTGGGATATCCATGGCGATCAATAACTAATATAGTTTAGGTCACAACACTAAAATTATCCTTTACAAGGGCATCCTCTCATTGTCCATTATTTTTTGCCACCACAAAGAGCACAGCTATGAATATTCTTGTACATTTCTTTTTTCCTTATTATCTCTTTGGGGTACAAACCCAGAAATGCTATGGCTGGATCAAAGGGCAGTCTTTTAGTGCCCTTTGGGCATAGTTCCAAATTGCCTTCCAGGATGGTTGGATCAGTTCACTTGCTGATGGTTTTAGCAAGATACAACTTATGATTTTTTGCAATGTTCCTATCATTCCAATGCTCTCTAGTATTTTTAAATAGGAATAGGTGTTATATTTTGTCAAAAGCTTTGTCTATATCAATTGCAATATTCATATTGTGTTGATTTAGAATCTTGAACCCTAGAGACTACATTTCCCATAATCCACTTTTCTTTTCCTGTTTGTGTATCTCTGTATTTGGAGGGAGCTTTCAGTTTCTGTTTTTCACCCACATGGTCTCTGCTTCCCTGGCGGGAGAGGGAGGAGAGGCTCTTGGTTTTTGCTAGCCTTACTTCCTTATACTTCAAGATAAATATTTAATAAATGTTACTCAATATAAAAAAGAAATGGTTGAACCAGGAAATTCTATTTCCAATTTGTTGTGAGATCTAGTCTCTTTTTCTATTTTCTCTCATAATGTGACAACTTACTGTAGTTCAGACTGCTAAATTGCATTATTGATTAATTATTGTTGTATGCTTATGGGACATGGATCACTACAAGAACCTGTTGTGAGTTGAGATTTTTTCTTTTCTTTCCTTCCCAGAATTTTTTTCAAAATTTCTTTTTATATTTTTTCTCTGACACAGAAGTTAATTTTTTTTCATTTTAATTTCTTTGATTCCTTGATGTATTTTGGTACTTGATTCATATGCCTTATGACTTGACCATGTATCCCTTTGTAATTCCTACATGCATCCCTGTATCTTCTTTAGGGGGGAATGTATTATTATTTTCCTCAGGGGGGACTATGTTATTATTGTGAACTTTGACTTGAACTTGAGCCAAATTTAGAACAAGAGACTATCTCCCAGAAACTAGAAGGCAATGTGAAGATGATTGCAGATACCACATGCTGTACCAGAAGATCCAGAGTAAACTTTGAGATATGGTGAATTTGAACTTTTGAGGTGTGGAATGCTTTTGTTTTTGAATGTACACTCTTATGCCAGGCTGCCCCCAATTGGCTTTTTGTCAATGCACCCATTATTAGTTGTGTCCCTTTTCCCTTTTATTTTCCTCTTATCCTCAAATTATTGTAATTTCCCTTTAAAAAACTGTAACATTTATATATACCTCTAGTTCAAGTTATAAGTTAGTTATGTTTTCATGATCCATTGGGGAGACTGGTCTCCCAAAGGATCACAGGTGGATTTTTGTTGATTTAGAATCTTTAACCCTAGAGACTACATTTCCCATAATCCACTTTTCCTTTTCCTGTTTGTACATGTCTGTACATGAAGAGAGCTTTCAGTTTCTGTTTTCCACCCACATGGTCTCTGGTTCCATGGCAGGAGAGGGAGGGGCAGCTCTTGGTTTTTGCTAGCTTTACTTCCTTATACTTCAAGATAAATATTTAACAAATATTATTAAATATAATACTTGGAATACTGGATATTAATTTTAATCTTTACAATATGGTTACTATAAGTTTTGTTATTGATATGGTCAATTATGCTGATTGTCTTCCTAATATTGAACTATGCTTCCATTTGTGGGATAAAATTCATCAGCTCATAGCATATGATTCTTGTGATATATTGCTATAATCTCCTTTCTAGTATTTTGTTTAAAAATTTGCATCAATATTCATTAGGAAGATTGGTCTATAGTTTTCTTTCTCTGTTTTTTCTCTTCCTTATTTAGCTATCAACATCATATTTGTGCCATAAAAACAATCTGATAGTGTTCCTTTATCAGATATTTTCCCAAATAGCTTATATATGATTGGAATGAATTATCCTTTCCATGTTTTCAGGAAGATGACTTCAAGCTCCAGACTTAGCACTCAATCCACTATACCACCTTTTTGATTTCTGTGTGTTTGCAAATTAGATGAGGTCCATACTCTTTATCTTGTCATTCAGACTCCTCCATAATTTTGACTGACCAAAACATATTCAACTTTATCTTCCTCTATTCCTCAGGCTCTGTTTTCATATGAGGAGTATCCCCATAACTTTCTGCAAAACTATGTTTATATAATCTCCTGTGCCTTTGCCTGGGCAGTTCCCTATACCCTGAATGCCTTTCCCCCAATTTGCTCTTCCCTTCTTCACTTATCTTAATTCTACAAATATTTTAATGAGCATCTAAGTGTTATAGTAGATAGAATGCTGGGCCAGGAGTCAAGAAGACTCATTCTCCTGAATTAAAATCTGGCCTGAGACACTTAATAGCTGTGTGACCCAAGACAAGTCACTTAATTTTCATTGCCTCAATTTCCTCATCTGTAAAGTGAGTTGGAGAAGGAAATGATAAATCACTCCAGTATCTCTGCCAAGAAAATTCTAAAGGGGGTCATAAGGAGTCAGATATGATTGAAATGAATGAACCACAAAAATGTTTTAATACTTGTCATCTTTAATACTTATCATCATAGAAAGAGCATACAAGTGATGAAAACATTGGAAAGTTACCTAATATGATGGTGATAGAATATTACTGTGCTGTAAGGAATGATGAACTGGAAGATTTCTATATGAATCAGAAGAACCTCCAGGAACTGATGCAATGAAATGAGCAGAAACAAGAGAACATTGTGCGCAGAAAGTGAAACATTGTAAAACAATCCAATGACTTTGCTACTACAAGACAATTCCAAGGGACTTATGAGAAAGAATGCTATCCACATTGAGAGAAAGAGCTATGGGAGTAGAAACACAGAAGAAAAACATATGACTTATCATTTGTTTATATGGTCATATAACTTGGGCCTTTACTTTTAAAAGATTGCTTTATTGCAAAAATAAATAATTTGGAAATAGGTATAAGTGATAACATTTATATAAGCTAGTGGAAGGGCTTATTGGCTCTGGGATGGAGAGAGGGAAAGAAAATTAATCATGTAAACAAGGGAAAAAATATTTTTAAAGTAAGTACAACTTTGATCAAAATTCACCAAAAAAAAGTAACCAAAGAGATGTATGAGTTTTGATATAGAGGGTCATTGCTACCTGATGGACTAAGACAATTCCCTAAAAGAGGTAGCATTTGAATTGGGCTTCAAAGGATAAATAGGAATTTAATAGGGCAAGAAGGAAAATGAAGCATAGACACGTAACAATAGAGTGCACGTTTGGAAAATGACTCTTCTCCAACAATAATTTATTAAGCATCTACTTTACTCCAGGCATAAGAAATACCGAGACAAAAATGAAACAGTCTTGGCTTTCAAGGAGATTACATCTGACTGGGGAAAAATATGTCCATGCACAAGTATGACAAAGAGGAAAGGGTGGGGCTGGGACTGGCCAATGAATTCCATCCTTATGAGCATGCTTGGATAATTTTAGGCAGGCCACTGTGGGGATGAGTGAAAGGGAAGACTAGAAAGCCAGGATGGAGGCAGGTGTTGGAGGACTTTGAATTCCAAACAGAGGAATTTGTATTTGATCTTAAATTTGCTAAGGAGCAATAGGAACTTATTGATCATGAAAGTGTCATGGTCAGAACTGTGCTCAAGGACTTTGGCAGCTGTGTAGAGGATGAATTAGAAAGAAGAGTCTGAAGGAAGATCAATAAAGAATTTCTTTCAAGAGTCCAAATAAGAGGTGATGATGGTCTGAATTTGGGTAGTTGCCATCTGAGTGGAGAGATGGGGATGATGAAAGAGATGTTGTCCAACATAGAGCATAGTGCCTGGCCCATAATAGATTTTTAATATAGGTTCATTGATTGATTGATTGATTGAAAATAGCATAATGATTGGACAATTTAATTCACATGTTGCATATGTGAGGTCAGAGAGGGTGTGGATTTGAGGATTACTCCCAGATTGTAGACATATTTGGAAAATTCACATTGAATTGTAATAATTTTAATATGAAACTTTTCTTAAACCTTGGGTTTTGATGGTCAGGCAGCTTCCAAGATATACTTTATCCTTCCAGCTACAAACCTGTGTTTGTTTTTTTTTTTTTTTGTAAAGGTCTTTATGAAAGATAATAGAATTAAAACCAGAGTTGGGAACCAAAGTGAACCCTGATTAAGATTGAGTTCTAGATGCCATTTTGGACTTTTGTGACTCAGCCATGTAGTAGGAAGAAAGGGGCTTGTTGATATCCTTAAGACCTGCCTCTTCCTGTGATGAGGTAGGAGAGAGAGGAGTTGGAGTCTCCAGGTCCACCTCTTTAGTGGCTGTTTGCCAATTGGAGATGGCTTGTGATATTCAGGGAAGGGACTGAGAGATGATGTCACAGGGTATATATAAGACATACACCAGAGGGATGCCTTTTCTTTGTACAGCTTACCTTTTTTTGGGTGCCATTTCTTGAGTGGTGGATTAATAATTTGCCTTAAAATTAAGAAATACTGCCTCTCAAGAATTTCATCATTACACATGGATGAATGAAAAGATGATAGTATAGAAATAAAGGAGTTAGGGAAAGCAGTGACTGGGGAAGGTAATGACAATGAGCTTTGTTTTATAAACATTTAGTTTAAAATGCTTACAGGATATCTGAGAAGTGCAAACATTAATTAACTCTAACTCAGAAGAGAGATTTGGGATGGATAGTATCTAAATAGGGGTGATAAAACCCATGGGGATTGATGAGGTAACCAAGTGAGACAGTGAAAAGAGACAAGAGAGTCCAGGGAAAAGTTTTGGGAACATCCATACTTATGGAGCATGATACTGATTCTCATTCAATAAAGGACACTGAAGTCAAACAATGAAGAGGAGAACCAGAAGGGAGCAGTATTTAAAAAAAAACTCAGGGAAAAAGAAAAAAGTTTCAAGGATTTAGGGTGGGTATCAATGTCAAATGTTGCAAAGAGGTTTTTAAAAATGAGGATTGAGAAAAATCCATTGGACATAGTATAAGATTATTGGCAACTTTTGTGAGAGAAGTGAGAAGTAATAGAGTGGGGTGCAATAGTTTTTTAGTTAGATTTTATAGCTAGATAACTGTTTGGCCATGAAAGATGGGAGAGAAGGAAGTCAAAGATAACATTTCACTCATAAGAAACTGAATGAACGCTAGTGCACAGATAGAAATATTCAAGTGAGAAAGAGAAGCAAGTTTAGGAACAGAGATCATAAACTTAATGTTTTACATGATTAATTTGAGGTTCTGGTAAGATATCCAGATAAAAACGCCCTGTAAGCAGCTGAAGAATAAAGTTTGTCTGTATTCCAAAAAGAAATTATGATGAGAGATATAGATTATGGGGAGACCATTCAGAAGAGAAGTTTGAACTATGGAAGAGAAGGAGATTATCAATAGACAAGACATACAAAGAAGGGGGGGGAGAAAGGATTTGGGAATATTTAGTCAAAAGAATAGGTAGAAAATGTAAGTAGCCATTGATAATTTTCTTCAAATATAAGATCCTTCTGTGTGGAAGAAGACTTACAATGATTTTGTGTCCTTCCAGAAGGTAAAACTAAAACTAATGAGTAGAAGTAAAAGGAAAGTCAATTTTTGGCTTGAGATGTGGGTGACTTTTCTAACAATTAGTTTTCCGAAAATAGACTAGGGTAGCGAGTTCCCTATTACTCTTGAAAACTGAAGTGTTCAAGAAGCAACTGGATGACAAATTGTCATATTGAAGAGGTTTCTACATGAGATAGAGAGAATTGGATTAAGGAAACTCATAATTGCATAATTTTATTTCATTTACCACTTGATATACTCAATCCATATCTATAGGAGCAATGTAGCAAAGTGTATGAGGATGATGGGCATGTAGTAAGGAAAACTGGGGTTCAGATCCTGCCTATGATGCTTATAATGACTTTCCACAAGTCATGAAACACCTATATACTGCCCTCAAGTACCTAAGTCTCATACAGTCTCAATCTGCCCTGGTAGAAGGAATTCTCTGTACTGAGGAAATCAGAAATTCTTCTAAAATTTCTGTACACTCAGTTTACTATTATTTAGAAGGCTGTATTTTATTTAAAATCTGTTTTATTCCTCTTTAGATTATCTCTTTAAGAAGACTATAAGCTCTTTGAAAACAAGAACTGAAAGCTTACTCTTTTGTATCTCCAAAAAGTACCTTGGACAGCACTAATCATATCATAGATTTTTAAAATTTACTTAATCCTTAGTAATTGCAATCTCAATTAAAAAAAAAAACTTTGAAGATTATTTAGACCAAAGTTAAGAAATAATTTTAAGTTCACAAGTGTTCACTTGTAATGTAAAAACAAAAGGGGCTGAATCTGGAGACAAAGGATCTAGGTTAAATTCCAAATTCCAAATTCTTTCATACCTGCATAGCCATGAACAAATCTCTCAACCTCTCTTGGACTCAGTTTCCTTCTATATAAAATGAGAGAATTTGACTAGTTAACTTTTAGGATCCATTATAACTCTAAACTTATAACTCTATGAACTTACTATAAGTACATCAAATTCCACTATTCATAGAATGCCATGTACAACGAATTTAATTTTTCTTCAACTTAATCACTAACAAAAAATCAGATAAGCAAAAAGCAATGAGCAGCAGAATATACAAAATACTCAGCCTTTAATAAGAAATAACAAAATGAATTAAAGATGACAAACAAGCATAGAAAAAAACATTTTCCCCCTTTTGTCCTTTTCTAGTCCTGCCTGAAGTTGTTCTGCTACCTTTGGCCCTGTTTTCCTTCCTTGATAAGAAACATTTAGAAACCAATTAATTTAGTCACCAACAAGTACATTTAAAGAACTAAATGTGCAGAGCTAAAGCAAAGGAAAGGACAGAGACTGTATTGAGAACTGACTCCATTGTATCCGTTTTCTTCTTTTCCTATAAATTCCTAAGTCCAGTTCCTCAAGCAAAAGTTGTAGAAAATGGGAAAGAGTAGATAGGAACCTTCTGGATGGAACTAAAGATGGTTTCAAGTTCAACTGCATATATTGAAAGCAAAATTTATGGTCTTACTTGCTGTGTGACCCTGGGTAAGTCACTTAACCCTGATTGCCTCAATTTCTTAATCGGTAAAGTGAGTTGGAGAAGGAAATAACAAATCACTTTAGTATCTTTGCCAAGAAAACCCTAAATATGGTCAAAACCCTAAAAGAGTCAGACATGATTAAAAATGAGTGAACAACAAGAATAAGAGCTAGAAGAGATCATAGAGACCTGATCCAACCTTCTCATTTTATAAAGAAATTACTTCATTTCTGGGATTTATGTACTCCAACAAAATCATGAAAAAATATCTTAATCCTATAGTTCTAGATTATTTCAATTCTAATGCTTAAAATAAATTGTCATTTCATCAGACTGGGTCCTCCCCTTCCTAATATAGATTTACAGTTCCATCCAGGCTTTAGTAGAGGAAAACGTGAATTGCTATGTCCAAAAACTATCACATAGGCAGTTGTGACTTACTAGCAAGTGCACTGGATTTGAAACCTAGATTTGAATCCCAGCATGGCTACTACTGGTTGTCTGATCTTGGCATAGGCTCATGGCTTCTTTGAGCCTTATTTGTCAGATTCCTTCAATGAGGATGACAATGGCATCTAGGTCAGCTACTGCATTGATAATAAATTATTTAACTTGAAAAGGTTGCAAGTCAAGACTAAAGTGGAGGGAGATTTGGTTCATGACATTCTATAGATGATTGAGCATTCAAATAAGGCTCTGAGATTGAGATTCAATGAAGTATGAATCAATTCTTTGCCACTTGTGCTAATTTTGACTTGATAATTAACAATAAAACAAAAAACAGAGTTTCCCCTACAATTAGCACTGTACCAATCATACACGTAATCATCAATTGCAGGAAATGGAGAAATTTTGAAAATTGTAGAGAAATTAATTTATTTTGGCACTATACTTTCCAGGAATATACACATAGATGAGGTTGATGCATGAATTGCTAGAGCAACCTCAGTGTTTGGGAGGTGAAGGGAAATATGAGAGAGAAAATATATTAGTTTGACTATTAAATTAAAGATCTACAGAGCCACTGTGCTGATCCCATTGTTGTATACTTGTGATAAACCTGGATAGTCTACCAACTCCAAGTTAGGAAGTAGAATCTTTTTCTTTTGGATTGCCTTAGGAATATTCTGAGGATCACCTGGCAAGATAAGGTATTGGATTCTGAGCTGAATGGTCTTGTATTTAAATTCTTCTTTAGAGAACAAAATTCTGATGGGCTGGCCATATTGTTTTAAAAACCAAACACACTTCGCCTAAAAAACTATTGTGGGCAAGTACTCACAAAGAGTCAGAAGAGGAAACTCAAGAACACTTTCAGTGCATTTCTAAAGAGCTTTCGTATTAATTATGAGACAGGAAACACTGACCCAGGACCATCCAGTATAGCATAAGTTTTGGGATACATGAGTAAAGCAGAATTACACTAAATGGAATGTGAGATGCACACATTTAGAAACATCATCTTCCACATGTTCACAGGGCTGTTTGTGCCTACTCAGTTTTAAAGTTTTGTGTTGGCTTTTGTGTTTGTAAAGCTTTTAAAGTTTGTGTTGGTCTGATCATTCACACTGTACTTTGACCCTAATTTTGTGATGCCATTTTGATCCTCTTCAAGTATGAAGAACAACTACCAACACATGTGAAAAAGAAAAGTATTGGATTAGATGGTTTTCAAAGTATTTTCCATTTATAAATCTTAAGATCTTATAAACAAACTTTTGGAGACAAGCCCTTGGCTAAAACCACCAGGCTATTGGTTAGATCACAGTGGCAAAGACCATTGCCTTTCTGGTTCCCTTGCTGCTAGTTAAAATATTTTATGGACTTGGGACCTATCACAACCTGCACTTTACAGGCATAGTCTTCAAGAATCTAATGTCATCTTCAATATATGATGAATAATTACAGTGAATTTTAGAATCTAGCTGAATTAATTTGTTGGTTTCATAGTTCTAAATATAGAAGGGATCCTAAAGTTCACTAATTCCAACACAATTTATTTTATAAGTATGTAAACCGAGGACATACAGCATAACGTTGGTTTTTTTTAACCAAACTAGAAAAACACATTAGATGAAACAACATTATATTAGGGCAATTAATTTCATAAGAGACATATTTTAAATCTGAACTATGTTCCAAGAAAGCCAAAATTCAAATTGTTTCAATGAAATCTTTATAGAGATCAAAGTCCATCTAATTCTTAGGATGATAAGGTTTTAATGATAATGCTCCCTATCTTCAACCTTGTCCATCATCCTACAGAAAATTGGTATATCTCAAAGAACAGGAAGAGCAAGAAGGAAGTATATAAAAATGCTATATAAATTGCAAAGTATTATGAATTTTAAAATTACAGTAGATAGCTAATACACTAAATGGAATCAGAATCCAAAAAGATCTTTAAATTCAATCATGGTAGGCCAAACCTCCTAAAATGAAATTTAATAGAGATAAATGTAAAGTTAGGCTCAATTTCATGGAATCACCTTCAGTAGCACAACATAAAAGAAGAACTATATAAAAGCTTAACTGAATATTATGTCATTGTTTTAGACCAGAAATGTAAAACTCAAATAGAAAAAAATCCCAGCAAGTTATATAATTACTTAGAAAACTATAAATTACCATTATCAATTTTCTATTTTAAATTCATTAAACAATTCCCAATTATGTTTTTATCTGGCTTCTGAGGACTTGGGAGTTTTGAGGTCTCCTTGCCACAAGCTTAGCACTTCTGTTTTAGAGAACCAAACATCAATAGAAGCAAGCATTTTGAGGTGGCAGTCCAGAGAGTAATATTATGTAATACTAGACTGCATTAAGAAAGAGATAAAGAATAGGAAAGCAATACTCTTGCTATTATTGGTCCTGGCCAGATGACATCTACAAAATGTTGGGCAGTTCTAGATGCCAAATTTAAAGAAGGATGTTGATAAGCTAGAGAACATCTAGAAGATGGCCATGAGACCATGGCAAGTCAACATTTATGTTGTTTTAAGAGCTTACTCTATGCCAACCATCACACAAAGTTCCAGAAATATAAATATCATTAGAAGTAAAATCTCTGCCCTCAAGAAGCTTACATACTAATGAAGAAAGATAATTCAGCAAAGGAAGCTGAAAGATGGGAAACTGGGAGTTATCTGAATGGCAGCATGGTAGAGAAACATGAGGACTACAGCTTGGAAAGGAATGAAGATAGAGTTGGCTTCAGTATCCTTCTTAAAAGGTTCTTGGAGGAACCAGGCTATCATAGGAAGAGGCTACAGAGCAGAGGGCACTTCCAGCGTGTGAAGTCCAAGGGTTTGGTGAATTTCCAAGGTGAAAGGGTTTCTGTGGCATGGTAGAGAAAGTCAAGTGATGCAGGAGTGCAGCCTTGTTTTCTTCTCCTATTATACTTGTGCTGTTTTTTTTTTCCAGCCCTCCTATGTAGACCTTTTGGTAGACATACCTTCTCAATCTAAATTCTGGGATCTTAATGAAATGGGGATATTTAGATTGGGGAAGAAAATATTTGGTGGGGAGAGAATAAAGGCTGTGTTCAAGTTTTTGTAGGGAAAGTGCAAGGAGAGGATTTTAGCCATAGTCTGCATGGCCACAAACACAGAAAGAAAATCAATTCATAGAAGTTGAAAAGAAGGAAACTAAGGCTTGGTATTAGGGAAAACCCCCAACAACTTTATAACCATTGGAGCTGCCGCAAAACAGAACTGGGCTACTTTAGGGATCAGTGAGTTCTTCCTCTAGAGGTGAATGGTCATTTGCTGAGTGTGTTCTGGAGGGGATCTATGTTCATATGTAGCTGGCCTCCAAGGGGCCTTCTTTGTTTCAGAGTCTACATCATCTGGGGATCCATTAACTCTATATTTAATGTTCTCAGAACTTACTACATCCTCCTGCTTCATCTGGGAATTAAAGTATCTAACACATTTTGGATACGATATAACACCTTATTAGTTTCTTCATCAGGTACTTCTTATAGGATTATATCTAAACTGAAAATTCCTCACATTCGAGGCCTCAGATTCTATAAGGTGCATTAGCAACCTAATTTATCACTTCTCTTCTTTGAAATTCTGTAAACTTAAAACAAAAAAAAAAAGACTTTTAAGAATCTTATTAAGACAAGTGCCAAGTAAAAACCCTACCATAGTGTTTGCCTTAAATTCCTAGTTCAAGCCTCAGGAATATTAGTCATGGACTCATGGAAAAGGCAGAAATTCTACTAGCTATTAAACAAGAGTTATGAGATTTGATGAAATTTGACATCTTCACAGTCAATTATATATTCTTTTTTTCTCCACTGCAAAATGAAGGAAATGTAGCTTGGCAAAATGAATGCTACACTAAAGAGCAGGGAATCTACGTTCACATTTTCATCTCTGTTTTTGCTCATTTTAGAAAGTCACATCTACTGTTAGCCTCAGTTTTTCCATCTATATACAAGGTTAAAGATCAACTAAAGAAAACATTCAACTACTCATATCCCAAATGAGATAACTGGCAAAATAACACAGCCCTGAAATAGTATCAAATGAGAATACCTCTATTGAATCAATCAATAGCATTAAACTTAGTCTGAACCACGTAGTTAATAAAACTAGGAAAGAACAGAGTTCCTCAGGTCACTGGTTGAAATGAAATGATAAACCACAGGAAGTATATTGGGATTGTTTGAGGAGATATGCTTATGCAGTATAGATAATTGTATAATATAGCAAGCCAGTTCAGATTTGGTCACTGGGCCAGCCAAAAGTCAAGAATAGTTTAGTCTAATCCCTGAAATGCAATAGTTTGGGGTCTGGGTGGGAAGAAGAGCTTCTGGATCTCCCCTGTACCCCTAGCCAGAAAATGAGCTTGTGAACCATGATAGGTCAGAAGATATGAACTTCCTATGGTTGTCCTAATGGTATCCACAAAAAAGATTAGCTAATGGCAGTGTCTGTATAGGGACAGGAGAGAACAACACAACACAAAACACACACAAACACACATATTTTCATGGTGACAAATAACAAGAGGGTGTCTTCACTTGAAACATAGCTGAACAAATTTTGGCATATGAACATAATAGAGTAAGTGCACTATAAGAAATGATCAAGTGCCAGTTTTGGAGATATTGGGGAAAGTTATATGAACTAATACAGAGTAAAGGGAACAGAACCAGATGAATAATTTATATTATAACAATATTGTAATAAGGAAAATATTTTGAAAGGCTTAAGAACTATGATCAACACAATGATCAACCACGATTCTAAAGGTTCTGTGATGAAGAATATTATTTACCTCTTGACTAAAAAAGGCATCAGAGTTAATTATGCAGAATAAGACACATTTTTCAACATGGCCAATGGAGGATTTTTTTTTTCTTTTTGGTTGGCTACGTATATTCATTGTAAGCATTTTGTTTTACTCTCCTCCACCCAGTAGAGGTGGGTGAATAATAGGAGGAAAATAAATGCTTGTCAATTGAAAAAAAATAAAATTTAATTTATAATAATGACCCCTTGCAGGGCAGAGTTTTCATTCTAATATTAGAAAATCATACATATTCCTCATCTTTTTAAAATAAATTATTAGAAAGGCAAAGAAATCTATTAAGATCTTTACAAAATAAGGCCAAAAAAACACAGCTAGATTAATGGAATATACTCTATGTTAATATTAAGAAAATAAGCATAAATGGACAAAGAATTTGGATGAGAACTTAGAGGGAGTGATTGAAATGATTTTATTGTTTTTGATGTGTTAAAATTAACTGAAAATAGCAAGAGGGATGTAGGGAGGGAGGGAGGGAAGGAGAGAAGAAAGAAAGAGCAAGGAAGGAAGGAAGGAAGGAAGAAAGGAAAAGCAGATCTCTATGTTCCCTTTTTAGTTCTGATTTCTATGAACATGATTTTAAAACTTAGCATCAAATGAATTAGAGTCAAGTCTTCACTCTTCCACTGATTTGTTGTGATGTTGTGAAGTCACTGAAGCTTTCTATGCCTTGCTTTTCCTGATCTATCAAATGAGGATAATAATATTTATACTACTTACCTTAAAGGGTTGTTGTGAGGATGAAATAAGATAATGGATAGGAAAGCACTTTGTATCAACGTGAGGCATGATTGTTTCCTTATTCTCACCTCCTTGCACTGTTGTATGAGGTACTTTAGTGGCTTACTTTATCAATGTTTTAAATTTGAAAATCTGAACAAAGAACTGTTTTCATTGGGAGAAAGATTCTATACAAATTTAAGATATTGTTATCTAAACCATAAAAACCATTCAATCACAACATTTTCCCTGATGTCAAGGATAGGTATTTTATTTTAAATGTATTCTTCCTTGAGAAACAGCATGGTTTTATTCGATCCTAAAAAGCTGCAGATGAAGTAGGAGGATGAGAGCTAAGGTCTGAGAGCAGAAAATGTAGAATTAAGGTTCATAGGAGATAGCATAGTGTAGTGAATGGTCTCCTGAATAAGGAAGACCTATGGATAAAGAGCTGTCCTTGAAGTCAAGGCCTAGATTCCAACGCTGACACATACTGACTGTATGACTGGGAAAATCATTTAACTTCTCAGTGACTGGGGCAATTCTCCAAGCCCATAAATTACTCATTGCCCTTCTGCCTTGGTTGACATAGTTTTCATGCAGGGAATTCCTTTGAATGCCTTTGAAATAATGAATCATGATCCCATCAATCCATCCTGTTCCCGTCAAAGAAGAAAATTTCTTTTATAAAATTACCTAAAAATTCGGCAGAGTTACCCAATCAAGTTTCACTCAATCAAATTTCAGTCAACTACTACCTCATGTTGTCTTCCCAATTGTTACTTAGAAACAGAAAATTTTAGGGTATGAAAGAACTGTAGAAGAGCTATATGCAATAAAGGGCTTACAAATTTAAACTATATCATAGAACAGAAAATATATTATTCTATTTTTTATTACAGATTGTTTTTTACCATTTGTGGTTGTGATTCAATCTCTCTCAGAAATGACCCAAAGGACAGGAACCTGGAGCAAGAGGTGGAAGGAATGGGGGATAGGCAGAACCAGAAGTCAGGTTTTAAAATTTATGACTGTAAGAAATAAAGCCTGTTGATAGTCAGAATTTTGTAGAACAGGAAACAAAGTAGACTGGGGAATGACTAAACAATTGTGGCACATAAATGGAATGGAATAGGACTGTGCTTTAAGAAGAGGTATAAGAAGTGCTATAAGAATTCAATGAAAACAAACTAGGAAAAATCAAAATTATATGAATTGATGCAACATAGAGTGGGCTGAACCAAGAAAACAATATAGTAATGACTATAACTGTGCTATGAAATGATAACAGCCAAGTTTGATCCTAAAAAAGAAAATGAGAGGGTATCTCCCCACCTTTCTTTCTGAAAGGGGAATGATTTCTCTTGATAGAGAGGATACACTGGGAAATGAGAGTGATGTAAACATACTCATGAAACTATGCAAAAATGTTTTCAAAACAAGATCTTGAAAAAAATTTGCTACGTTCATAATAAATTATTCATAATGAAATTACACAATGATTTAGGAAAGATTGATATAATGTTACCCCCTTCATTTTATGGTTAGGAAAATTAAAGCCCAGAGTACTAAAGGGATCCATGATCTCACAATTCTCAAGCAACACAGCCCATAGAAGAACACAGGTCTCTCCACTCCCAGACCAACACATTTCTACTATCTTCTATCTTCTGGTTCCCTTTGGTTTTAACCAGGAAAAGAAGAGGTGCTAGACACTGCTCCTATCATGACAACATATAAAGGGCTGAAGAAAGGACCATGCCTTTCAGTGGAGTCTCTATCTCCTTCCCTGGCTAGGTTTGCAATGATATGCTTTGAACAGGCAGTCATCACAGAACAATGGGGCCCCAAGCACCACCATTCCAAGCCAGAATTGACATTTCATTCTCTTTATTGTTGTCCCTGACATCTGAAGGGGTTTGGAGTTTTGTAAGACCTTGCTCTAATCGACAATCACACAAACAATTCATTTTGTAAAATAAGTGTACAAAATAGTACATTTTCCAGAAAGGAATGTGTGTTTCCTTCCTGGCAGTTGCTATCACTTCTAAAGTATTTACTAAAGCTAACTTTGGACAGCTACCATCTTTCTGAGAAAGCTGTGTTGTAGTCAAAAGAGCTCTGGATCTGGACTCGCAAGTCCTGGGATTGAATTCTGGCTTTACTCCTGTAACAAATGTGCCAAATGGGTAACCTTCTGAGCCTCAATGTCCTCTCTTCTAAAATGTGAGTGATAACACCAACCTTGCCTGCCTCATTGAGGAATAAATATATTTAGAGAGTGCAAACATACTTTTCAGGTGGAAAATCTATGAATATACAGAATTCCCATGACTATTCCTGAAAACCATGTATTTATTATATTCTGACTTCCTTCATTGACTCTCAGGTAGCATGAGTTGTTTCCTTATCTAGATTTTAAATGATTCGAAAATAGGCATCCATCATCTATGAACTCTCACAGAATAAATATTCAATATATATTTATTAATGTACAACTACCTCACTTTTAAACAGTTTAATGTATTGTTCAATAGATATAAACTCCAGAGATTACAGTAGAATGAGAGAGAATTCTATTAGATGTTCTCTAAGGTTTCTTTCACATAAATTCCAGTCATCCTAGTCTCACACTATGGATTCTGGACATACAGTGACCTGTATGCCTCTAACTTTCACAAACAGGGATGTACTCATGCACACATTTATTTATCCACATATATATGGGCAGGACAGGGAAGATTTCATTGTTCAGTCATTTTGGTCATGTATAACTCTTCATAACACCATTTAGAGTTTTCTCAGCAAAGATACTGGAATAATTTGCTATTTCCTTCTCCAGTTCATTTAAAAGATGAAGAAACAGGAAAACAGGGTTAAGTGACTTGTCCAGGGACACACAGCTAGTAATGTAAATCTGCTTCCAGGCCTGGTCCTCTCTCTACTGTAAAATGAATTACATAGTTTATACCTAGCAAAGACTTTTTTAAAGAAAAGATTTAGTTTTCATATTTATTATTTGACAGTGAAATTGTTAAATTGGGATGTTCCAGTACTGGGTGCAGCTGATCAGAGGAATGATTAAATAGAGTACTACAGGATTATATAGAATTGTTCAGAAGTAATGTTAATCATTCTAATAATTTATATTGGTACAGTTCTTTAAGATTTCCAAAGCATTTCTCCATATAGAAACCCTATGAAATAATAGAGTGAATATCGTTACCCACGTTTTAGAGATGAGGAAACTGGGACTGTGAGGGAGTTGGTTGTCTATGGACACATAGCTACTAAATGTTTGAGGTAGGACTTGCACCCAGGTTTTCTAGGTTTTAAACCCAATGCCCTGTCTACTCTACACAGAAGTTAGTTGATAGTGGTTCTATGGAGTGAAGAGGGTGGTAGAGAGTCAGTGATCATATCAAGCTGTGGTGTGAGGATACTGAGTAAATACCAGGAAAGAAGGGGAGAAACTAGGATAAATAGCAATGAAGAGTTAGTGGCCCTGGTTTTACTGTTCCTGAGGGAGTTGCTGTCATTCAGAGTAAGGTATGTTCAGAAGGATTTCTGACAGTTGGAATTCATAGCTTGGTGGATTGAGAATTTTACATGGAATATGCCAGAGTGGGAGCATGCAATGATGAGGGATTTCAGAACAGATTTGGCTTAGTACCACTTATCTGAACCATGTCAGTGTGGGTTTGTTTCTGGTTCCCATCTTGAAAGAATCTCTTCTCTGGGAAGAGAAGGGGAGGCATATTGGGCAACATTACAGAGATAGCTGTCCTTTCCTTTTAAGGACAAATTAGATCCAAGAAGTCCTAACTTCTGCTGCCTCATTTTTTTATACAAAAGAGTGGAATCAGAAATAAACTTACATTATGGAGAGACTATCAAGTTACTTCCTCTATGCTCCTGCTTCTTTATATATTGTGGTTGCTAAATGAATATGAACTTGTTTTCTTATCATTTGACCCCTAAAAATGAAGTATGGGGGAAAACAAGTATGGATAGCTGTGGGGTTCTGCTTAATAGGGCCTTAGATTATCATCTTTTATATAAAAAGATATCTGTTTCTACATAACACAGCACAGACAGAATTAGTTATAATGTTGGCTGTAGCTCAATCTTGGGGACATAAAATGCATTTCAGGACTTGGGTGAGCAGCTGGAATATTGATTCAGGATAGGAGTATTCTCTGATTAGAATATTTGGGTGGGAATGGATTCAATATCAAATATACATTCTGATTAACATATTGAATTGAACTGAATTCCATGCTTGGTGTCAAAATTTTAAGTTATGTTAGAGAATAGATGTTTATTTATTCATTTTGCACACATGTCAAACTTGTAGTAGTCACATCTGGGTAAGTTGCAGAATGATTACAACATCTGTAGTTCAACTACACAAAATTATTTGTGGCATTTGAGTAAATAGTGTATCCATGAGTTTCCCAAGACAAGTTCTTTACTTTTGTCTTATTGCAATTGGACAATCTTGATTTGAAATTTTATGATGTATTTGTCAGGTAATCCAGTCAATAACCAATAGGGTCCCATGACTTCTGATATAGGTATACTTGAGACAAAAGAGAAGGACTCAGAAGATAATGCCAAAGGCTCAGTTTTTTTCTGACTACTAAATGAAGATTTATTCCTGCCAAACTTGTTGCTATTCTCTGTGCTCCAAACTTTGGGTAGATTGGCAGTATGTATCAGCACATAAAACATACCCAGGATATATAGATACACATACAGGTACAAGAATATACAGGTACACAAGGAAATGCAAGAACATCAGATCCTTGAAGCAGGGCTACTCAGACAAAAAGAGGGCTAATCTGACTTCCTCTCCTTCTTTGAAAAACAACCTTCAAAGTAACTGGCCAGTCTTGAAAAGAATTCTAGTATAGATGCTACATTTCTCTCACCTTTACTGTAGCTGAACGTAGGAAAAATATTGTCTTGCTTGGAACTACTTCCTAGAGCTGCAGCCTCACCACACCCAGCAACTTAGTTGCCCTTGCTTGCTTAATGTGATAACAATTTCATAACCGACAACTCAGATAAAACCCCTTTATTTATTTATTGTTTTTGTTTTACTTAATATTATTTAATTAGTAAATTTAGAATATTTTCCCTTAGTTATAAGAATTATGTTCTTTCCCTCCCTTCCAGCTACACTCTCCCTTAGCCAATACACAATTCCACGGGGTTTTACATGAGTCCTTGATTAAAATTTATTTCCACATTGTTGATATTTGCACTAGGGTGATCATTTAGAGTCTACATCTCCAATCATATCCCCAATCGACCCATGTGATCAAGCAGTTGTTTTTCTTCTGTGTTTCTGCTCCCACAGTTCTTCTTTTGCATGTGGATAGCGTTCTTTCTCATAAATTCCTCTGAATTGTTCTGGATCATTATATTGCTGCTAGTAGAGAAGTCCATTGCATTCAATTGAACAACAGTGTATCAGTCTCTATGTACAATGTTCTCTTGGTTCTGCTCCTTTCACTCTGTATCAACTCCTGGAGGTCATTCCAGTTCACAAGGAATTCCTCCAGTTCATTATTCTTTTCAGCACAATAGTATCCCATCAACAACATATACCATAATTTGTTCAGCCATTCCCTGATTGAAGGGCATCCCCTCATTTTCCAATTTTTTGCCACCACAAAGAGCACAGCTATGAATATTCTTGTACAGGTCTTTTTCTTTATTATCTCTTTGGGGTACAACCCAGCAGTGGTATGGCTGTATGGTCTTTAGCACCCTTTGGGCATAGTTCCAAGTTGCCCTCCAGAAAGGTTGGATCAATTCACAACTCCATCAGCAGTGCATCAATGTCCCAATTTTGCCACATCCCCTCCAACATTCATCACTTTCCTTTGCTGTCGTGTTAGCCAATATGCTGGGTGTGAGGTGGTACCTCAGAGTTGTTTTGATTTGCATTTCTCTGATTATAAGAGATTTAGAACACTTTTTCATGTGATTATTAATGGTTTTGATTTCTTTATCTGAAAATTGCCTATTCATGTCCCTTGCCCATTTATCAATTGGGTAATGGTTTTATTTTTTGTACAATCATTTTAATTCTTTATAAATTTGAGTAATTAGAACATTATCAGAGGTTTTTGTTATGAAGAATCCCCTCCCCCCAATTTGTTGCTTCCCTTCTTATTTGGTTGCATTGGTTTTGTTTGTACAAAAACTTTTAATTTAATGTAATCAAAATTATTTATTTTACATTTCATAATTTTTTCTAACTCTTGTTTGGTCTTAAAATCTTTCCTTTCCCAAAGATCTGACAAATATACTAATGTTGGAGGGGATGTGGCAAAGTTGGGACATTAATGCATTGCTGGTGGAGTTGTGAATTGATCCAACCATTCTGGAGGGCAATTTGGAACTATGCCCAAAGGGTGATAAAAGACTGTCTGCCCTTTGATCCAGCCTTAGCACTGCTGGGCTTGTACCCCAAAGAGATAATAAGGAAAAAGACTTGTACAAGAATTCATAGCTTTGACAAAATGCAACACTCATTCCTATTGAAAACACTAGAAAGTATAGGAACAGAAGGGCCTTTTCTAAAAATAATAAACTAGTATATATCTAAAACCATCAGCAAGTATCATCCACAATGGGGATAAATTAGAAGCATTCCCAATAAGATCAGGAGTGAAACAAGGATGCCCATTATCACCTCTATTATTTAATATTGTACCAGAAACACTAATAATAGCAATTAGAGAAGAAAAAGAAATTGAAGGTATTGAAATAGGCAATGAGGGGAACAAGCACTCTTTGCAGATGATGGTCTACTTAATAAATCCTAGAGAATCAATTAAAAAGCTAGTCAAAATAATTAACACCTTTAGAAAAGTTGCAAGATACAAAATAAATTCACATCAGCATTTCTATATATCTTGAACACATCTCAGCAGCAAGTATTAGAAAGAGAAATTCCATTTAAAATCACCCTAAACAATATAAAATACTTGCTATCTGCCAAGACAAACACAGAAACTATATGAACACAACTCCAAAACACTTTCCACACAATTTAAAACTAGATCTAAATAATTGGAAAAACATTAATTGCTCATGGGTAGAATGAACTAACATAATAAAAATGGCAATCCTACCCAAACTTATTTATTTATTTAGTGCCATACCCATTGAATTCCCAAGAAACCTTTTTTACTGAATTAGAAAAAAACATTAAAAAGTTCATTTGGAAGAACAAAAGAGCAAAGATATCCAAGGAAATAATAAAAAAAATGTGAAGGAAGGTGATCTAGCAATACCAGATCTCAAACTATATTATAAAGCAGTGGTCATCAAAACAATATGGTACTGGCTAAGAGGCAGAAAAGAGGATCAGTGGAATAGACTTGGGGTAGGTGACCTCAGGAAGACAGTCTATGATAAACCCAAAGACCCCAGCTTTGGGGACAAAAATCTACTATTTGACAAAAACTGCTGGGAAAATTGGAAGACAATGTGGGAAAGATTAGGTTTGGATCAAATCTCACACCCTACACCAAGATAAATTCAGAATGAGAGAATGACTTGAATATAAAGAAGGAAACTATAAATAAATCAGATAAAACCCCTTTAAATGAAGATATCTATTTCAGTTTGACCAAAACCATTTGAGAACTACTCTCATTTTCCTTTGAAATCTTCACACTCTTGCCCTTATTTTCAAATTCAAGACAAACGAAGTCATGTTCGGTCAGGCATTTAGTACATGAGCATTTTTTCATGAACAAATTAAGACTCCATTCTGTGATGCTGACGATCTTCTCTGAAAATGAAGAAAACAGCAATTATGTATTAGGTAGACACTAAGCTAAACTTCATGTAGACAAAGAAAAAGGGGGAAAACAATTCTTGTTTTCAAAGAGTACACATTTTAAATAGAAGCAGCATGTAAATTTTTAGGGAAAATTTTGTATATGTGTCTATAAGTGAAGAGAGAGAGAGAGAGAGAGAGAGAGAGAGAGAGAGAGAGAGAGAGAGAGAGAGAGAGAGAGAGAGAGAGAGAGAGAGAGAGAGAGAATTATACAAAGGTACTTTGCAAGGTGGCAGCCGGGGCAGTGGGAGAACAGGAAAGACCTCCTTTGGAAATGGGATTTCTAAAAATAAGTGGAGAAATTGAGATGTAGAGGTGTGAGGGAAAGCATTTCAGTCATAGGGTATAGTCAGGGGAAAGGCACAGAGCACAGAGATGGAGTATTGTGCTCAAAGAAATTGAGTGTTGTTGGAGAATAAGGTGTAAGAAGTCTGGAGAGGTAGGAAGAATCTATGTTATGAAGACCTCTAAATGCCAAACAGAAGGCTCTATATTTTTCTCAAGAATAAATAGGGAGAATAAGGCTCTTTGAACAGTGGTAGGAATGGGGAGTGATAGGGTCAAACTAATATTCAAAAAAATCTCTTTGACAAAGAGGTGGAGAATGAATTGGGAATACAATTGAGACAAAGAGAACAGAAGACTATGGCAGTAGTCCAGTAGAAGATGATGAAGCTTGTTCTATGGTGGTTGCTGCATGAGTAGAGAGGAAGGGTTATAGAAGATAGGTGTCATGAAAGTATAAATGATAAGGTTTGGCAAAAGATGGGATATGTAAGGGAATTCCAGTGAGGAGCTGAGAATGATGCTGAAATTGGGAACCTGAATGACTAGGGGGATGTTCCTGAAAGATGAGGACTTTGCAGGGGAAAATATTGAGTTATACTTTGAATGCACTGAATTTGAGATGCTTACAGCAAATCCAAGTGGAGAGGTATTTGGAGATGTATGACTACAGTAAAGAAGGAAAATTTAGGCCAAGTATACAAATATGAGAATCATTTATATATAGATGAAAATTAAACCCATGGGAACTGATGAGATCACTGTGTGAACTACTATTAAAGAAAAGAGAAATAGGGCAGTGCAGAACAATAGGGGATACCCTTGATTAGAAGCCATGACATGGATGAACAATCATCCTTCACAAAGGAGATGAAGAGTACTGTAACAAAAAAAAAAAAAGAAAAGAAAAGAAAACTAGGAGAGGCATCATGAAAACCTACAGAGTGGACAGTATCCAGCAGGAAAAAGTGAACAACCAGTTCAAATATTATAGAGTTCAAGAAGGATCAGGACTGAGACAAAGCCATCACATTTGGCAATTCATAGATCATTAGTATCTAGAGACAGCAGTTTAATTGGAATGATGAGGTCAAAAACCATATTAGGTGGTTTAGAAAAAAATGGAGAGAACCAAAGAAGTGGTGGTACTTACTGTAGATGACTCTCAAGAAAGTTAGCCACACACAATCAAATATAATGGACTTCTTTACTAGTAGCACAATTTTACTAGTAGAACAATTCTGAGGGACTTAAGAGAAAGAACACTATGTACATTCAGAGAAAGAATTGTGGGAGTAGAAACATAGAAGCAAAACATATGATTAATCACAAGTTTCACTGGGTATATAATTTGGGATTTTGGCTTTAAATGGTCACTTTATTGCAAACATTAATAATATGGAAATAAGTTTTGAACAATGATATATGTAATCCAATGGAATTGCTTGTCAGCTCTGGAAATGAAGAGGAAAGGGGAGGGAAAGAATATGAATCATGTAAGTATGTAAAAATATTCTAAATGAACAAATTAATTAAAAAAACAAAAATACCAATGATATCAGCAATAGAAATTATAAAGGATGATATAAATAAGTTAAGAAAAAACAAGGAAAAATAAAAAAGAAATTTAGCCACAAAGGAGAAAAGGGAAATAAGATGATAGCTAAACATTAAATGAGGAATGTTTAAAGATGGGAACTACTTGAGTATATTTGTAGGAACCAGAGAAGGATTCAATAGGGAAAGGCTGAAGACAAAAATAGATCATGGATCATAACTACACAATTTGCTGGAGAAGCCAGTTTATCCTGTAGTAATGGATGGTTGACATCATTTTACTATCCTTGAATTTTGATATACCAACTATGTTTTTAAAAGAAGCAGCTAGGGTTGTCCGATGTCATATGCACTTGACTATTGCCCTGGAAAACAATGTATTAGAAATGACAGTAATCTTGCTTCAGAAGAACCTGAAAGCGAGACTAACTTTCTATATCCAAATATAAAACATATACCCATAGGTCAATTGAATCCATCAAATTAAGACAATTTTCAATCCAACTCTACACCTTTAGTTGGCTAATAACATGTTTTCCCAATTATTCTCCTAAACTCTAGCTCATATATTGATGTGATTCCTGTTTTTGATACTGCTTCTTGTTGAAATACTGTCTCCAACTTCCAATTTAATTGGTCCATGAATTATCTATCTAGTTCTAGATTTTGGTCTAATTTGTAACAAAAAAGAGAGGGAGTATGCTATAGTGGTTAGGGGACTGAATTTGGAGCCATGAAGACCCAGATCTTAATACTGTCATAGACATGTACTTGTGATATGGTCCTGGGAATTTCTTTGATCCATTCTGAAACTCAGTTTCCTCATTTACCAATTGGAAATATCACCACTTTCCTTCTAGGGTTGTAGTTTGGTTCAAATGGATTTGTAGATAAAGCACCATATAAATATGGGCTATTATTATTAAGTTCCTGATATCTACCTATGCAGAAATTTCTAGACTCTCCTAACACTCCCACCGTTACCTCGGTATTCAAACTAGAGACAGTTAAATCAGTACCCTGGGCTTCTAATAGTTCCAGTATATCATGGCCTGGGGTGAGGGGATAGTGACTAATAATTGTTTGGAAATGTTTTTGCTATGCTAAGAGTTGGCCTGCAATGGTATTTATCGTACATGGATTTGGCCAGTATAGTCTATACCTTTTCAGAACTATTGCTAGGAAAAAATGAATTAGGATGATTGTGCAAAGCAGCATGTTATGACAATTAAACAATAATTTCACTCATAGAGGCAACAAGAAATAGAGAAAAGAGGTAATCTTGGTTTACATTAAAATAAATTTCAGGCTCATAAAAGAATCAGATACACAGAATTTAATAATGGAAAGAATTTAAGATTTGTAGTCATAATACTGGGAATTAAATATTTTCTGTACAATATATTATCATTGTGACTGTAGGAACTCACTCTACTTCTCTGGTTGGGTATCAGTGTCTTCCTCTATAGAATGAAGTGTCTAAATAGTTTAGAGCAGTAGTGTCAAACTCAAATAGGATTCCTGTGGTTGCATATTGACTAGAAGACCACAAAATATCATTGTTATATTATATTTTGTCTATTTTGTTAAACATTTTCTAATTATATTGTAATGGGTTGGGTTAGGAACAGTTCTGGGGGCATTGGTAGGGCCTATGGTTTTTGGAGGCATTTTGGGGTGGTGTTGCAGATAGGCAACAGGAGTATTTGCTCTGCCCACTAAACCTATAAGGCCTCCTATTCTGTCAGATAGTCTAGACTAAAGTATAATCAGTGTCTGTCAAATCATAAGCCATAGCACATAAATTCAAATTATGTTCAGATATAATCTACTTTAAGAAAAGTTGCTGAAATGGTTATGCCATCTCTCCTCACAAGTGCAGGAGGCAACCATTCACTCTCATTCAGTGTGTTTCTTCTTTCTTAATAACAACAACAACAAAAAACCTCACCAGGTATTTTATTAGAGAGCAATCATGATTGGAGTGGGTTGATGCCATGGGAATAAGAGAACACCGGAGCCAAAGGCACATGGCATCAATTCTATTCTTGTAGTTATCACTGAACACATGGCTCAAGACCATGAGACTGGCTGTTTATGGCTTATTCCCAGCATGGCCAATTCCTTGAGAGGTGGGAAGAGAGGAGAGAGGTACTATCATCTGGTCCATGCTTAGGTCCTCATCCAAGAAGTCCCCCATCATTCCTTGCAGCCAAAAGTGCTATGGCTCCACCAGGACATCGGATCTCTTGTGACCAAAGACACTTCTCTCCACCTTGGATCTGTGATGATGAAATGTATATAGGCAGTAGAATTGATAAACAGGGCCTGTTCCTGTTCCCAGGTGTAAAAATGATGTGAGCTGTAATATCTCTTTCTGTCTTGTCCAATCCATTTACCATTGCTTGGCTGGGAGGTAGATTAGAAAAGTAGGAATGGTGCCATGACTATAAGCAACATAAACTCAAGATTACAAAATAGAAATGCAAACACTCCCTGTTTTCCACCACTTGGAATTTTGTCATTACCTTAACAAAGACCTATACTTCATGAATCTTTTAAATGCTCTGGATCTCAACTTTCTTATCTGTGAGAGCATGAATAGATAATATCTAGAGCCCACCAAATCCTTTGAGCCTGAGAAACTTCCTGTCCCCTTTATTATCTCATTTCAGAAAATTTAATTCAAGTTAACAAACATTCATTGAGCAAGTCAAACTTCTTAAAAGAAATTGGCACATGGAGTCACCTTATCACAATTTGCTTTAAGACACAGAATCTAGGTAGAAAGTACTAAGAGATAAAAATAGTAGAAAAAGCACTATAGCCAAGGTTTTCCAACATTCCTCTCAAAATAACTTTAAAATAATTGATCAAATCAAATTCTGAAGTGACAGAAGCAGCATAAGATTGAGGTGAGATATTTTTCCAGTGTAAAACAGCTTAGGAAGTCAGAAGGATAAATCTATGACATTCAGGTGTAGGATAGCACACAGCAGCAACATGAATTGTGGGTAAACTAATATTTAAATGCAAAAGAGCAACAGTCAGGATCACAAGAGATTTAGCAGCTCCCACATTAAAGGAGTAGTAGGCTTGGAATGTTATGTTCCAGTAAGCAAAGGAGTCAAGATTACAACCAACAATAATCTATCCAGCAAAACAAAGGAAAATGGATAACTAATGAAATAGAGGATTTAAAAATATTCATGATAAAAAACCAGAGCAGAATAGAAAATTTGACTTTCAAATACAAGACTCAAGAGAAGCATTAAAAAAGTAAATAAGGGAAAGTATAAGGTCCTCAATAACTATTTACATTCCTCTTTGGGAAAAAAGAGGAGTGTGCTGGGAGAAGGGAGAAAGAAGAAAATTGGGGGAAATTATCTCACATAAAAGAGGTATTTGAGGAATAGTTTTTCAGCAGACAGAAAAATGGGAAGGAGAGGGCAACACTTGAACCTCATTCTCATCTAAATTTATTAAAAGAGGTAAGAACATATATACATACTCAGTTGAATATAGAAATCTCTCTTACCAACAGGGAATTAAGGAATGAAAGGGATAAGAAAAGGTGAATGTACATGTGGAGAGGGGTGAGGGGTTCTCTAGAACAATTTAAAAATTAATTAAAACAATGAACAACTTTAATCGAGTTTCAGGATATAAAATAAACTCACTTAAATCATGAGCATTTCAACATATTACCAAAAAAACCCACCAGGAAGATATTAAAAGAAAAATGTATTTAAAATAACTCCAGATAATATAAAATACTTGGCAGTCAACTTGCCAAGACAAAACAAGGAACTGTATGAACACAATTATTAACTTCTTTTTACTCAAAAAAAGATGGATCTAAACAATTGGAGAAATATGAATTGCTCATGGGTAGGCTGAGCTAATATAATAAAAATAATTATAAAAATGAATAAGATTGAAATTAAGGAGATGAATAGAATTTTTAAAAGTTAGATTTGATAGCCCTCTGGAGAGTATTGAATGGGAATATAAAAGAGTATACCTTTTTCTTCGCTGTACATGGCAACTTCACAAAAATTGATCATGTGTTAAGTCTTAAAAACCTCATAAATAAATGCCTAAAAGCAAAGTATTAAATATACCCTTTTGGGGCTATAATCCAATAAAATTGCATTCAAAAATGACCTTGGAAGCACAATTTAAAAATTAATTGGAAACTAAGAAACCTATCTTAAAGAATGGAATCATATAAATTGTGCAACCAACTAATAAAAGAATTAGGAAAAGAATAAATTAAAAACTCCTAGTTAAAAATAAAAATAAAAATCCGGAAATCAAAAGGTAAGAATCATAAAATTGATAGTAAAAACTCATTAAAATAATAAATAAAACTAGTCTCTGAATTTGAGCAAAGAACAATAAAATAGATAAACAATTGGTTAACTTGCTATAAAAAGAAATAAGAAAAGAAAATTGTCAACATAAAAAAATGAAAAGGGTGAATGCACCACCAATAAAGTTAAAATTAAAGCAATTATTGTAAGCTTTTTTGCCCAATTATTCCAATAAAACTGAAAATCTCAAAGAATATTTACAAAGTATAAATTGCCTAAATTAACATAAGAAATAAAATACTTAAATTGCTCTATTTTAGAAATGAATTGAACAAGCCATAAATGAACTCTCTAAGAAAAAATTCCTAGGATCAGGATAATTTACAAGTGAATTCTACCAAATATTTAAAGAACAATTAATTCTAGTACTATATAAACTATTGGAAAAATAGATGAAAAAGGAGTCCTACCAAATTCCTTCTATGAAATAAACCTAATGTTGATACCTAAACCAGGGAGAAAAAAGCAGTTTAAAAAAACTATAGGTCAATTTGCCTGATGAATATTAATGTAAACATTTTTAATAAAGCAGCAATAAGGAGATTACAACAATAAATTATAAAGATTATACACTATGACCCTGTAGATTTATATCAGGAATTCAGACTGATTCAATATTAGGTAAACTATTAGCATTATCAACTACACCAATAACCAAAACAACAAAAACCAAATGATTTTCAATATTTGCAGGAAAAGCTTTTGACAAATTAACACCCATAAAAAACATTAGAAAAAAGAGCAACAAATATAGCTCTTAGTGATATGTAGTACTTATATTTAGAGAAGGACAAGCATTGTCTGTAATAGAAATAAACTAGAAGCCTTCCAAAATAAGGTCAGAGGTTAAGCAAAGATGTATATTATCTTCACTATTATTCAATATTGTAGTAGAAATGTTAATTATGGATAATTTTGAATACATTAAATGGAAAAGATTTTGTACAAATAAAACTAATATAGCCAAGGTTAGGGAAAAACAAAAAAACATTAAGCTGGGGGAAAATGTTATAGACAGTTTCTCATAGGGAGACATAACATTTAAATTATAGAGAAAACATCATATATATATATATGAATATAAGCCATTCCCTACTTGATAATGGATAGTTTTTGGATGAAGAAATCAAAGCTATTTATAACTATGAATAAATGCTCTAAATCATTATTGGTTAGAGAAATGATAATCAAAACAACCCTGAGAGATCATCTCACACCTATCAGATTGACTAAAATGATAAAAAGTCAAAATGGCAAATGTTGGAGAGGATATGGAAAAATGGGGACCTTAATACACTTTTGGTGAACTTATCCAACTATTTTGAAGAGGAATTTCTTCAGGGAATTGTAAAACTTTGTATACCTTTTGCCCTAGGAATACCACTATTAGAGTTATTTCCTAAGATGATCAGGAAAGATGGAAAAGAAACTATGTGTTCTAAAATATTTCTAGTAGTTCCCTTTGTAGTGGTAAAGAACAGGAAATTGAAGGGATGTTCAGTAATTGGGGAATGGCTAAACAAATCATGGCATATGATTGTCATGGAATACTAATGTGCCATAAGAAATGATGAACAGGTTAATTTTTGAAAAATGAAAAGATCTACATGAAATTAGGAAGAGTGAATTGAGAAAAACCAAGAGAATATTACATATACAGCAACAGAAATATTTTCAAGAATGACTTGAGTATGTCTACCTCCAGAAAAAGAACTGAACAACAGGAATAAAGAAGACATACTTTTATATATATATATATATATATGATATGTTCTCTAATGGGGTGTGTGAAGGAAAGGAATTAACTTAGTATTTATATGTAGTATACAATAAATATTTTTTTAAAAAGAGATGCTAATTATAGCAATAAGACATTCAAAAGGAAATTGAAGGAATCAAATAACAAGGAAACAAAACTCTCTCTCTTTGCAGATGAGATGATAGTGTACTTGGAGACCCCTAGAGAATCAACTAAAAACAATTCACAACTTTAGTAAAGTTGCAGGATATGAAATAAACACGCATAAATCATCAGCATTTCTAATTAATACAAACAAAATCTAGAAGAAAGAGAGAAATTCCAGTCAATGTAAAACACTTTAGAGTCTAGCTGTCAAGACAAACCCAGGAATTATATGAACACAGTTACAAAACATTTTTCCTGCAATTAACAACATCTTAAACAATTGGAGAAATATCAATTGCTTATGGATAGGCTGAGCCAACTGGATGGCAAAGCTGATAGAGCACTATGCTTGGAGTCTGAAATGCTTATCAGAAATGACTGAAATGACTCAACAACAAAAATACTGAATCAATATAATAAAAATAACAATTCTACCTAAATTAATTGACTTATTCATTGTCATACCAATCACTACCAAAGTATTGATTGAACTAAAAAAAATAAAGTTATTTTGGAAAACAAAAGATCTAGAATATAAAGGGAATTTTAAAGAAACTGTGAAGGAAGGTGATCTAGCAGTACTAGGTTTTAAATTAAACTACAAAGTGGTAAACACCAAAAGAATCTGGTCCTGGATAAGAAATAGAGTTATTGATATACAAAATCAACAGTAGTAAGATAAACCTAAAGATCCAAGCTTATGAGGCAAGAACTCACCATTTGACAAAAATTGTTAAGAAAACAAGAAAGCAATTTGTCAGAAAACAGGTATAGACCAACATCTCACACCATATATCAAAATAAGGTCATAATGGGTACATGATTTAGATTTAAATGACAATATTATTAGTACATTTGGGGAGCATGGAAAATTTTACCTGACAGAAATGTGGATAAGAGAAGGGTTTATGAACAATAAGGGACAGAGAAGATCATAGGAAATAAAAGAGTTTTAACCACATGAAAATTAAAAAGATTTTACAGAAACAAAACTAATACAGCCAAATTTAGAAGAAAAGTAGGAACCTGGGGAAGACATTTACAAGTTTTTCTGATAAAAGGCCTCATTTCTTAAATATATACATGACTGCACCAAATTTATGAAAACAAGTGACATTCCCCAAATGATGAATGATTAATGGAAGGCAGTTTTCAGAAAAAGATATCAAAGCTATCAATAATCAGATGAAAAATGCTCTTAATCACTACTAATTAGAGAAATGCAAATTAAAACAACTCTGAGGTAACACTTCATATTGGCTAACATGACAGGAAAGTAAAAATGATAAATGCTGGAGAGGAAGTGGAAAAATAGGTATACTAATTCACTGCTGGAGGAATTGTGAACTGTATGACCATTCTGGCAAACAGTTTACAACTATGTCAAAAGGAGTAAAAAACTGTGCAAATTCTTTGACCCCTCCACACAATCTCTAGGTCTAAAAAGAGTTAAAAGAAAAGGGGAAAGGTCCTATTCATACAAAAATATTAAGAGCAACTCTTTTTGAGGGGGCCAAGGAATTTGAAATTGAGGGGGTTCCTTTGAACTGGGGAATGGCTGAACAAGAATATGATAATAATGAAATACTATTTTGCTACAAGAAATGACAAGGAGGATAGTTTCAGAAAAATTTGGGAAGATTTAAATGAACTTATGCAAAGTAGAGCAAGCAGAACCAGGATAACATTGTAAAAGACAAAATGATCCAAGACAATTTGAAAGACTCCATGAAAAATGATATTCACCTCAAGAAAGAGAGATGATGAACTCAGAGTGCAGACTAAGACATGATTTTTTCACTTTATTTTTCTTTCTTTTTTGTTTGTCTGACAACAGGGCAAATATGGAAATGTTTTTCATGGCTTCATGTGTTTATTGCTTGTCTTCTCAAGTGGTCTATAGGGACAACAAGAGGGAAGAGAATTTAGAACTCAATTTTTTTTAAAAAGTGAAAGTTTAAAATAGATAAATAGCATTTTTAAGAAGAAAAAACAGATTTTACACAAGGAATAATAAAGTAAGGGCCATTCATACTGGGGAATATTTAGACACTACATCAAAGGGTTCCTTGATTTCACAAAAGAAATCACATAGAGTTCTTTTTGTGAACTGGGGAGCATTCACACTCCAGCAAAGGATTCCTTGATTTTACAAAAGAAATTACAAAGTTCCTTTAATAAGAGGGCTGTGGTGAAGGGAAAAAAATTGGGGGGGGGGGCTTACTTTCTACAACTGATGAAGATGAGTTGCAGGGTTTCCATGTAGAAATCTATCAAATATAAGTATAACTACCAACAAAACTTCATGTGAGTCAAAGGGAGGATGAGATTTAACTTACAATTCAAACATAATTTTAGGAGTTTTATTTGCAAAGCAGAGTTTTCCAAATTTTAAAAGTTATGACACCATTTTTTTGTTTCCTAAGTTGTCACCTATTTCTCTTCCCCAATGTCACAATTCCATATCTTGATGGCTTCATGATCTCATACAAATATTATGTGACTACATATAGATCCTCATCTATTAATAATTGATTGTAAAATATTCACATATTGTACACATTCTGTATCTATGTGGCTATATTATACTGTCTACAGCTGGACCTCTCTGCACACGTGGGGTTCATTCATTCCTTTACTACATATATATCCATTTCAATTAAATTCAACACATTTTTAAAAGTGCAAACTGTGTCTAATACCATGTTGGGAACTGTAGGAGGTACAAAGTTTCTGACACATTTTCTTCCTTCATGAAGCTTTTGTTCTAGCAAGGGGATGAGACATCAATGCAAACAGCTATAATGTGAAATGCTAGAAGAATAAAGTGTGCATGGAAGGGTTGTGAGTATAATTGAGATGATAATGGAGGTGGGAAGAAGAACAATGGGGAATGGCAGACCATTAATGACTGGAGAAATCAAGGTGACATTTAGTTGGTCTTCAAATTGTTGGTCGGAATTTATATTTAGGATAGACATGGCTACATTAAAGCAAATTAAAAACCCTATCCTAAATAGTGAAGTTTTGTTGCCTGATGTATCTGAGAACCAGTTTGGGGAAAGGGATGAAATCATAGAGTTAGAAATGGAAGGGATCTCTGATCTGGAAAAGACCTTAGAAAGTAACCCAAGACACCTCTCCTTCATGAGAAATATTGAGCCTCATGAAGTTAAAAAAACCAACTTGTCTAATATATAGTTATTAACTGGAAGAACCAGGATTCCTGCTCAGCTCCCCTCACTGCAAATGCAATAGATATTCATCCTGTTGCATCAGGCTCCCTCTTATCTAGTCAACTTCTTTTTATATAGACTTTCAATAATGGACAGATTTTATTTTACAGATAGGAAACTTAACATAATAGGACGCTAAGTTGGGAGAGGAGGAAAGGATGAGAGGTTTTGCCTATTTGAAGAAGAGGATTCTTTTAATTCAATAAATGTTTATTGGGTAATTGCTAAGGGTATAGACTGAGCTGGGCATTAAGAGAGACTCAAAAACATAAGAAATGAGCCATTCCCTACTTCTATTTACTTTTCTTCCTTTTCCTTTTTTTTTTACAATCTTTCCTTTACAAAGCAGATACTTAAATTGTTCAACTTCCTAGGATAGTAATAACTATTGTTGTTAATCTTATGACCATAGGCACAAGACAGTAGCATTTCTATTAGTAACTCAGAAATCTGTGTATCACAGGTTAGTGCAGCATGATGACTATGTGGGGCTTTGGCTATTATTCATTGAATTTCATTTGTGCCCAAATCATCTTTAGGCTGCCTTTAGGCCTGAGGAGTTCAGAGAGAGGGATGATAATGGGGTGTTGGAGTCCCATTATGCTGTGTCATCATATTTCTCTGAAGCTGCCTCTCCCCTAACCTATAATTAAATATTTTGGAGAATTGACAAAAGACCTTGATATTCTCCAAATGGGCCAAGTTGCTGCCTTTTCTTTTTTTCAATTTTTCAATTTTTATTATTTTTTATTTTTGCTTCCTTTTCTAAGTACAACAATGAAGTATATCTTTTTTTGAGAGGAAAAAAAGTTTTATGTTGTGTCTGGGGTGCAAAGACGAATTGATGGGATTAGAGCCAAGGCCCATAGTTATATAGAAGATTTTAGGATATTAAAAATGGTAGAAAATATCCAGGGATTCTTAATCTGGAATCCATGAACTTGTGGAATGATACAGAGACAGAAAAATAAGTAGATACAGAGACAGATTGATAGAGACTGACAGATAGATAGAAAGATGCATACATACATACATATATACATACATACACAGATAATTGAGAGATCACCATAGTCACTATAATTGGTTGCCTTTGTAATCCTTTATATTTTATTTTATAGATTTAAAAGCATTATTCTGAGGAGTCCACAATTTTTCCTACATTGCCAAAGAAGTCCATGGCATAAAATAAGTTAAGAACCCTTGTTCTTGTCCAATTTCCCTATTTTATGTCTGAGGAATCTAAGACCCAGAGGGAGAATATAACTTGTACTGGGTCATGCAGGTGGCAAGAATAGAACTATGACTCAAACTCAGGTCTTCTGCCTCTAAATTCAGTGCTCTGTCTACCTCATTACGGCTTCTTTGGGACTGCTTGGGAACTAGCAATAAGTGCCCTCCTGAGATACAGAGCAAAATTTAAGATTCAGGATAAATACCATTATTATTTTTGTTTCCCTCATAATGTTATGTTTCATTACTATTTGATCCATAAAATCTATGCATATAATGTTGGGCCAAGAGGGAAAATGAAATTGTAACTGGTGAGAGAGAAAAGAGATAAGTTTGGTTGAGTCTGAGGGTTAGGGGTTAGGTTGGGAGACTGGTCTAAACATCTCTGAACCCACCTTTGTAGTATGATGAAGTCATACTCAAACTGGTAGAAATAGGTGGTTCCCTGTTTGAATCTAATTCACATGACCTTCCAGTTTCTGAATTTGTGAAATCATAGAAGCTGGTATTATAAAAATCATCCAAGGTCCATCTTGTCTGGTCAGCCAGTGGTAGATCAAGAATCTTTTCCCACAATCTACTTAGAAATGAATTGTTGAGCCACTACCTAAAGAACTCTAGTGAAAAGCATACCAACATCTCCAGATGTATCCCATTCCTTTTTTTATTTTTTTAGATAGCTCTAATTCTTAGGAGGTATTCCCTTACATCAATGAAATTTGAGAGTGGTAAGAAAAGACTATAATAATGGGATTCCTATGAGACTAGGCAGGAAGAGATGCAGAGGAGAGAAATGGTTTGGACATAGTTCTGACAGTCTCTGCAATGTGAGCAAGATAGAAGCAACCCAACACCAGTACCTCAGACACAGGGATATGAACAAATGATGGTAGCACAGACAGAAAACAGAAAGTCAGAACAATGAAGAGGTTTGGAAAGACAGACAACAATCTTGATTTGAGGGATTTTGACATTGGGGTGACTGTGACATTCAAGTGGAGATGTCCTTCTGGTAACTGGATTTGTGAATCTGAAGCTGGATGTAATTCAAAAGAAATCTGGAAAACAAAAGTAATCCATTACCCTTGGCCCCTCCAACAAAATTAAGCCTCCTGATATGATTGATAATACTGTGCTTCCAAAATTCAAACCAATCTCAAAATGTTGATTAATAAAACATGCAAAGCCTCAACTAGCATAGATTTTAATCTTAGTTCAGGTTTGCACATAATGCTCTAGCTCACAAACAATGCAAGGAGAAGACTGGGATGTTTCTTTCACACACCAGGAAGCAATTTCTCTGCTGCATGCCTTATTTCATTCATTTATTCCTCTCAATTATTTTTATAAAGGAAAAAAAAACTAAGGACTGGAGAAAAGAGAAGACTAGCCCAAGGTCCAACAATTTGCAGTAGAGCTTGGACCAGGTGATTTGCATTTAAGATCAAATATAAATCTGTGTTGTGTTTAAAAAAACAAAACTCTTCATAATCTGTACTTTACCCCCACCCATGAACACCATTTTAATCTTCTAATATCTTACACTTCCCCATATACTCTGTAATCCATTGACACTGGTCTCCTCATTGTTCCTCAAATAAGAAGATCCATTTCCCAACCGTGGGAAGTTTCCGTCGCTGTCCTCCACAGGTAGAATCCTCTCCTTCCTCATGTATACCTCCTCCTTTCCCTGTCTTCATTTGGTAAGATCACATGTTCAACAGGAAGCCTTTCCTGATCCTTTTTCATTCTTGTCCATTCTTTTTGTCAATAATCTCCACACATAAATATAATTGGTGCATATTTGTTTGCATGTTATTTCCCTCATTAGTCTATGAGTTTCTTGAGAATGGGGACTCTCTTTTACCTTTCTTTGTACTTCCAGGGCTTAGCATGGTGCCTGGTATAGAGTAGGCAGTTAATAAATATCTATTGCCTATTACACATTCCTTTTTTTCCCCTGCCTCTCAATTCTTGTTCCTGATAGTCTATTGATAAATTCCAAAGCCTGAAGCTTCTGCTAGTAGGGTATAGGTGGAGGGATACACATTGTATCTCAAAGAGTATCAAATGAGTGATACATCCTGGAATAGGAGGAAGGGGACCAAGTTATGATAAGTTATTGTCTATTTTTGAGCAAGTCATTTAACCATTTAGGGCCTCTATGTGTATAGTGTCCCTATGAGTAGAGTGTCAGAGAAAAAAAGTTAATAATGCAAACCCATAGCTACTAAAATAGTTATAATATAACTTTATAAGCTATTATATTAGCTTATTATTAATTATTATTATAGTCATTTATTAGTTCTTTGAGCTACTTCAAGAAAAATTTTATTTATGTGCAACCACATGGAATGAAACATTTGTAAAATTCATTAATTCTTCTCCTTGTTACTATAAGAAAAACACAAAATGACCAGATCTAATTAGAGACAAAGTATAGTAATAGATAAATTAGACTTGGAGTGAGAAAAAATTGGGCTGAATTCCTGTCTCTGACATTTGACTAGCTATGTAACCATAAATAAGTCATTTATCTACATTGAGCCTCAGTTTCCCTTATTTATAAAATGGGGATGATATTGATGTCTGAAGGACCTACTTCTGGACAGTTAGTTGGCACAGAGGACAGAGTACCTGACCTAGAGTCAGAAAGACTTATTATCTTCCTAAGTTCACATCTGGTCTCAGACACTTAAGAGCTGTGTGACCTTGAGAAAGTCATTTAACTGTATGCCTCAGTTTCCTCATCTGTAAAATGAATTGGATAAGAAAATAGCAAATCACTCCAGTATCTTTGCCAAGTAAACTCCAAATGGGGTCACAGAGTCAGATACGACTGAAATGAATAACACTGAAAGTACCTACTCCAAAGAGCTGTAAGACTAAAATGAGATGATCTATATAAAGTCATTGAAAGTTTCAAAGTTCTATAAATATCAGTTTTTATTATTAGTGTAAAGTCCCTTCTATTACTTATAGTCTCAGTTCCACTTTATATACTAAGTTCCCTTCAGACTGTTATGCTATAATCTTCATTCCACATATTTGACCTCAAATGTAAGAAAACCTTGTCTTTCAAAGATGATAAAATGAAAAATGATAGCTAAATTTATATAGTTTTTTAAGGTCTAAAATAGATATTACATTGGTGTAATTGGTGTAATTATATAATCATGTATTGTGTACACACCTCATGTCAGTGGATCCTTTACATTGTGTATACATACATTACTTCACTTGATCCTTCCTACAACCCTCTGAGGTAGGAGTTAACATCAACCCAGTTTTATAGACCCGGAAACTACAGCCTAGAAGAGTCAAGTGACTTGCCCCCAACACCAAGCTAGGAAGTGTTAGTGGCCACATACCCAAAGAATTTGTTGGGTATCTCTTTTATGTAAGGTGCTACGCTCTGTGTTCTGATGTTATCAACATGAATGAAACAATCTTTGCCTTCAAGGAGTTTACAATATAGCTAGGAAGGATCACATCCATAATATGGTAAATAATAACAAATGTCTCTATATCTCTTTTCTTCTCTCACTTTTTCCATCTACTGCTGCTTACTGAAACCTGCCTCTCCCCCACCCCTGATGTCACAGCCTCCCTGCTCACCCCTTCAACTTTAGTTTCACCAATTCTCCTTGGCTCACCAGTTCTTCCAAGTTCTCCCTCTTCCTCCATCACTCAACAATTTTCTTCATTTGAGGTTCACACTGTTCATTAGCACTCAATAAAATCTAGGTAATTGTCTATGGATCCTGAGGTCTCCTTTTGTCTTTCCTCAATAGGTTTGGTCCTTGGCTCACAATTTTTCTCTCCTTCCCAAATCCTGCTCTCATACTAGGGACCTTCAATATAAATGTTCACTCTCATTCAAATACTCTAATCACTTAGTTCTTCAACCCTTTAACTTCTTCAAACTACTCCTCCACCCCACCTCACCTACACCCAAAGATGGTCATACCCTAGATCTTGCCACCACTCATAAATATACCACCTCTGGGTTTAAAGATTTCAAAATCTCCTTATGCAGCCATAACTTATTGGCTATTTATCTTTCTCTCTGCCTTCCCTTACTCACCATTGTCATTGTTATTTCAATTCCTTGACCTTTCAATTCTCTCCCAGAACAACTCCCCATAAACCAGTCACTCTCTTTTCTTCTTCCCATACAGACCCCTTGGTGAATTAATTCTACTCTACATAATACTCCTTTCTTGAATCCCTAGCTCCCTTATCATACCACCAATATGCATGATTTTCCTGATGGCAAACCAAGCAGTCTATCCACTTTCTATATAATTCCAAAATTGTTGTTGAGCTAGTCATTTCTTTCTCTAGCTCATTTTAAAGATGAGGAAACTGAGACAAAAAGGACTAAGTGATTTGCCCAGGGTCACAAAGCTAGTAAATGTCTGAGGCTAGATTTGAACTCAAGTCTTCCTTACTCCATGTCCAGTCTGCTTTAATCATTGAACTTCCTAGCTTCCCCTTGCACAGTAGATAGAATGATCATCTTCTTGAATTCAAATCTGGTCTTAGGAACTCACTAGTTATATCATCTTGGGTAAGTTACTTTATCCTACCTCAATTTCTTCATCTATAAAATGAATTGGGGAAGGAAATGGCTACTCCAATAGCAATTTACTAATTTTACAGTAACTGATTTAACTGGTGAAGTCTACAAAACAGTTGTCTAAGAGTGGAATAGTCTTCTGAGGATGACATCCATATGAATTCAAGCAACAATATGCCTAAAAGTAAGCAACAGCTGAGTCTTATGGATATTAGTAATTCAGGGTCAGGGCATCACAGGCAGAAAGTATTAAAGACTGAAGATACATAAAAAGCCACTGCATATTGATTCATGCAGATTATGCAAGGAAATAGTAGAAACAATGGAATATGTCACCACTAAAATTTTTTATTGAAAAATTTATTTAATTAATTTAGAATATTTTCCCATGGTTACATGATTCATGTTTTTTTTTTCCCTCCCCTCCTCCCACCCCCCATAGCTGACATGAAATTCCACTGGGTTTTACATGTGTCATTGATCAAGACCTATTTCCATATTATTGATATTTGCATTAGGATGCTCATTTAGGGTTTATAATCCCAATCATATCCCCATTGACACATGTGATAAAGCAGTTGTTTTTCTTCTGTGTTTCTACTCCCACAGCTTTTCCTCTGATGTGGATAGTGTTTTTTCTCATAAGTCCTTCAGAAATGTCCTGGATCATTGCATTGCTGCTAGTAGAGAAGTCTGTTACATTCAATTGTACCAGTTTATCAGTTTCTGTGTACAATGTTCTCCTGGTTCTGCTCCTTTCACTCTTGATCAATTCCTTGAGATCATTCCAGTTCACATGGATTTCCTCCAGTTCCTCATTCCTTTCAGCACAATAGTATTCCATCACCAACATATACCACAATTTGTTTAGCCATTCCCCAATTGAAGGACATCTCCTCATTTTCCAATTTTTTGCCACCACAAAGAGCACAGTGCTAAAGTCTTGTATCCAGGGGATATGATTAGGGATGTAGACTCTAAACAATCACCCTAATGAAAATATTAATATTATGGAAATAGATCTTGATCAATGACACATGTAAAATCCAGTAGAATGTTCCTTGGCTATGGGAGTAATGTGGGAGGACAAAAGAGAAAGAGCATGAATCATGTAACCATGAAAATATATTCCAAATCAATTAATTAAATAAAATTTCTCAAATAAAAAAAATCTTGCATCTACTAAAAGCCTAGTACAATATCACATTTTGGCTAGAATTCCATATCAGAAGTTTGAAGTTTTTAAAGCTAACAAATTATTAATCCCCATACTATAAATACTGACCTAGAAACATTCTTGAGAACTCAGCTCTAAAAAATGAAAATGAAAATAGTCCACTATCACAGACAGAAAAATTGTCCATAACTGCCCAGATTTAACATTATGCAAAATTTTTAAATCATGTCTTAAATATTTGTTACCACTACAAAGATTCATGTCACCAACTCTATGAAATGAAAATCTTTTTAAAAATTTAAAGGATTAAAAAATATCAATATCATATGGTGAGAGGATAAAATACCTATCAACACCATCCTCCTATCTGCTACTGGCATTATCCCAAAGAGACCTACAGTAAATTTACAGAACTTGAACTTATATACTAATAGTTTTATTCAATTACAAAAAATAATTATTTTAACTAGTTGTGAAATAGTTCACAAGTCAAGTTAATAACAATGAATTAAGAGCCTACCATGTGCCAGGCACTGTCCTAAGTGGTAGAAGTACAAAGAAAGGCAAAAAAAACTGTTCTTCCTCTCAAGGAAATCAAATATTTATATAAAAATAAAATAAATATTAAAAACAAAATATATGTTCTGATCTGTACCAAGAGCATATCTATTGGAAGTCCAATATAAATAGAAAGTGGAATGAATAGCTGATGATCATGATGAGACACATGATAAGGTTGGAAATTTACAGAAATACTTTTGGATTAGATACTACTTTGCAAAAAAAAAAAATGAAACAAAGAACAGTCATATGGATTTGTTTATAGAAATTCTTTTCTTTGCCAAGACTAACCACTCCACATATCCCTTTGATCCCATTCCATCCCATTTTCCCCAGAAGATTGTGTTATCTATCAACCCCACATTTATCTATCAACCCCACAAATCTTCAGGCTCTCCATGTTTACTGGCTGCTTTCCTGTCACCTTCAAACATGTCTGTCTCCTCTCTTCTTAAAAGGCAAAACAAAATTTCACTTGATCCAGCTATCCTAAACAGCTATCATCCTATATTTTTCCTCCCTTTTGTATCTAAACTGAGTAAGCTATTTATAATTAGTGCCTCCACTTTTCTCATTCTTTTCTAAATGCTCCACAATCTGGCTCCTGACCTTACTATTAGAATGAAACTTCTCTCTCCAGTCTTACCAATGATTGCTTAATTTCCATATTTAATGGGTTTTCTCAGTCCTCATCCTTCTTGATCCCTCTGTAATCTCTGACAATGTCAATCACCCTCTTTCTTGATACTCTTCTAAGTTTTAGTCACACTGTTCTCTCCTGGTTTTCTTCCTACCTGCTTGATTGCTTCTTTTTAGAATCCTTTGGTCAATCTTCATGCAGGTCATTTTTGCATCAGTGTCACACTTTCTCTGCCTTATTCTCCATACCCATCCCCTCACTAAGACCTGGGTCCTCTTTTTTTCCCCCTCCCTCTATATTATCTCTGGAGTCAATTGATTTGATTGGCTTCCAAGGATACAATGATCATCTCCATGAAGATGATTCTCAGATCTATTTATCTAACCTCAATTCTCTCTTCTCAAACCACCTATTGGGCATCTTGAATTTGTTATCCTAAAGATATCTAAAATTCAATAAGTCACAAACTGAACTTATTATCTTCTACTACCACCTCTTCCAAACTTCCTTGTTGCTATTGAGGGCACCATAATCCTATCTACCACATAGGCTCAATCTAAGTGTCATTCTTAATTCCTTACTCTTATTCAGCTTCCATAGTCAATCTGTTGCCAAGTGGTGTTGATTTTACCTTTCTGACGTCTTTTATGGGGTCTCCTTTTTCTCTTCTGATATAGCCTCAACCTTGGTAAAGGCCCTTATTATCTCACACCTGGGTTATTAATGGCCTTCTGATTGATCTCCCTTCAAGTCCCTCCCTACCCCAGGCCTTCTTACACTGAACAGACCATGTCTCTTTCATGACCATGTCATTCTCCTCCTACTGAATAAATTCCTTATTGCCTTCAGGGTAAAATATAAAACCCTCTTTGGCGTTAAGGGAAAAAATAAAAGTTTTAGCTGTTCCCAACCTAGTTCCTTGACATCTCACTAGACTTCTTATATTTTACTTTCTTTTGTTCATGACCTCGTCACTGGAATCTATGCTATTCCTCAAACATGACATTCTAGCTCCTAATTCTGAGACTTTTCACTAGTTTTCCTCCTTTCTAGTCTTTACCTTCTGGCTTTCCTGTCTTCTGTTTTCCTTCAATTCTCAGCTGAAATCCTTCCTTCTTCAAGAGGTCTTTCCTGTCTTTAATGTTTTCGCCTTCCCTCTCATATTACCTTCAGCTTATTTTGTATATTCAGAGTTATTTAAATGTTATCTTCCATATTAGAATGGGAGCTCTTTGAGGGCAGGGATTGTTTTTACTTTTCTTTGTACCCTTAACTCACTTGAGTAAAAATGGAGGAGTTTATGATGGCAATTAAAAATCAGGGTATCACTAAGAAAAATGAAATATGTTATTATTGAGGAGCTCAGACTTACTGATCACTGCAGATATGCAAGGGAATTATAGAATATGATAGAAACTATATCATTAATAAAAACTATAACTATATACATAAAAACTGTATAACTAAGAGAAACTATGTAAAATACCACTTTAGGCTACAAAAATTTAGCACCTATCAAGTGCTAGCAGGTGGAGAGAAAATGCATATATACCTAAAAACAATATGAGTTGGATGTGTCAGCAAAACTTGGGGAACATTACTACTGGGCCTTCCCTTTTGATTTTTGCACACCAATCTCAGGATCTCTGCATATCAATGATTCTATTTCAGAAACTGCTATCTTTCATAAACTAGCCAATAAAAAATGTCCATACTATATAGAGAAACCTCAGAATATCCTGGAAAATTCAACACATAAAATCACTGGAACTGGACTGTTATTATAGATATAGACATTGTCTATAATTTCCCGGGCATAACAATATCTATTAAAATTTACAATGTTTTTAGTAGATGTTTCTGTACCAAATACAATTCCAAGCTAAGTGGAGCAAAAATCTTTCAAAATATAAAGACCTAACAGAAGAAATCAAAATCATATGAAAATGGGGTACAATGCATATCATTTCATATATCACTACAGTTGAATAGAGAATGCTTTTAGTGATACTACAAAAGATGAACTTGCATCCAAATATTTTTATTAAATTACCAAAGGCAGTTATTTTATCCAGCTGTGAAATAGTTTACAAAGCCTAAAATACAAAAGAATAGCTGGACAGCAACTGTTACCATCATTTCTATCTGAATTTTACTTTTTAAAGAGAATGAGTAGTAGATGTGTAATGATAATAATAACACTCCATCAATCCCATAATGTAAAAAATTGATATTAAACGAGGCAATTTAAAGTCTGTCAGTTTAAGCTCTGCCTAGCCTTAAGAATATGATTATCATTCTTGATCAGAAATGAATGTGGCTTTAAAATCTATGAGATATTTGTATCAAAACAGCAAATTAATCAACTGTTATACATTTATATATATATATATATAGAAAGAAGGAATTAGAAAGAAAAAGAAAGTGAGAGAGAATCACATTATATGTATGTAGTGAAAATTATATATATATATAATTACATAAAAATGTATGCATTTGTAGCAAAATTCATAATTAATAAGTATAAAATTCTTAATGTCTATCCAGGAAGAACAGAGACTGGAGGCTTTGAGTCAAAATATAAAGGCCATACTTAAAGAATGAAGAAACATTCTTCTCTAGGCAAAATATCAAGCAAAAGGCTATGAAAGAGAAGGGTGAAATTATGTATGTTGAGAGACGTGACTGGTATCCTGAAGTCAAGCTGACCAGGAAGAACAGATTTTTAGGAATTAACACTTACCTATGTGATGCCTATATTAAAAAAAAATAGATGACTACCAATCTGGAGTGTCCAAAAAAGCTAATGTTAATAATACATGGGTCATATTACACACTCACACACACACACACACACACACACACACACACACACGAAGGCTGTGGATTAACTATATATATGCTATATATATATATATATGCTATCTATATATCTATATAGCTAGATATGCTATCTATAAAGATTAATACTTTTTCATCAAAAGAAAAAGAGGTAGAAGGTTGACATCTTTTCAGAGCACACGATAATCAGGTTAAACAAGTTACAGAAAAGTTTTGTATGTAAAAGATCTCATTTCACAAAAAATAGTGAAGGTTGACAGCAGTTATACATCACAATATTTGGTAAGTGTAACAAAAAGTAGTTTACATCTACATAAAGTCTATGAAACAACTAAGCTCCAAGGTTGAATTTTGTCTAAAACTTCCCTCTTCCATAAACAACATCTATTTTGTGCCTATGACCTATCAGTAGAGATAAGTGGATAGAATTGTTCTTCATCTGACTTCTTTTCCTCTTTTTTGCTACCACATTCTTCAATTTATATTTCCTGGGGATTCAAATGCTTTGGAATTCATAGGAAATGGCTCATCTCAAAGCAATAACTCTACTCTTCTCTAGGAAAAGTTCTTTAGTGAACCAATCTGGAAAGGCATGATAAACATCATCTCTGTTGTGATAGTTATCTTGGCTTTAGAGAAAATTGACACTTTGTCATCTCCTCTGGAGTATCCCAAGTCCTAGAAAGGGGAGAGAGTCTGAGTGAGAAGATCATTGATAGGATTAGGAATTTAGTAGGTGGTTAGGTTTTGGAAGTTTTTGAGCCATTTGTTCATAAGGTAACAAATTTCTTATTGCTGGAGATGATTGAGCAGAAGTTAGAAAGTCACTTGCCAGAGATGTCCTAGAGAAGAATCACGATCCATTTAGAAGGTTTCACTAGATAGCCATTAAGGTTCTAAGTCTCAGTCTATAATTATGACTTCAGAAGGGATTCTTAACCTTGGAACCCTTTTTCTGCTCAAGCTTATGGACAGCTCAGAATAATGTTTTGTTCTTTTTAAACTAAATGATTAAGAACACTTTCATTAGGGTATCTTCCTACAAGATAGTCCAATAGCCTTTATTTGAGAAAGATATGGGGTGATATTTAGATCCTTTATTGCTATTTTACTTTTATATATTAGCATCTCTCTTATTAGTTTATGCATCAAGCCAAGTAGGCATATACCTCTTTGGATTCCCCAGAGTGGCTATCAGAAGCCCTTATACATAACAAGTGCTCAGTACCTTTTTTTAAAGAAATTGGTTGATTTCTTTTTTTAGTTCAGAGACCACAATTTTATTAGCCTCTACCTTAGTCAGACATTTGTCATCATCTTTTGATAATTACCCCTTCTTGCTGATGTTAGAAGAAACCACTGTAAGTCCAGTTCCCAATGGGCAGAATAATCTTTTCTTCCTCTAAATTCCCAAATAACTTTATATCTCTCTTAAGGTACTTTCTCATGTGACCTTGAATTTTAATTCCTTGTGCCTCGTTATCTCTCCTCCTGAACCACAAGTTCTAGATAAATTAATGAATGACCAATAGTCCCTACTTTACAAATCCAGGCAGCTTCCCATCTAAGTTGCACATAATTTACCTTCCATGAGCAAACTTGGTTTTAGACCTAAGTATATATGTGCAGCCAGGATAGTCAAAAAGAGGAGGGCTCTGGGAGCCTGAGCAAACATGTTTCTGGCTACTTCTTCATTTCCTACAGCCCATTCTTCTTTCTGTGAGGTGTTGAGTGATAAGTAGTTGGTTAGACTTTGTGTTTTTCCCCAGTGGAAAACCACAGGAATAGCACTTCATAACACTGACACATGGTATTTGTAGGTTTTTTTTAGAAATGTTGAATATGTACACACAAACTGGATTCCATTCACATATTATATTTGCAATTTTTCCTTCTCCGATGCCATAAGTAAAAAGTTATGAAAGCTTTTGTTGGCTGTAGTCTTTGGTTTTAAAGTCACCCACTTTTATAGTCTTCTGAACATAGACTTAAAGATAGAAAAGATCTTTGAAGTCATCCTGCAAATCATTTCATTTTACAGAGTAGGAATTTAAGGTCCAATGAAGTTAAGTGACTTATTCGAAGTGACAAAGATGATAAATCTCAGAGTAGAGGCTGGAACCCAGTTGTGCTGATTCTAAATCTAGCATCCTTTCCGTTTTATCACAATGTCTTACTTGCTAACTAAAGTTGTTAGTCTAGACTCCCAAGTTTGGCAACAGCCACAATTCTATTCTACCAAGGAACTTCAAAGACAGATAATTTGTTTGTTTCTAAGTCCTTTACCTTCTCATTGTATGATATTCTATTTTTCCCTGTGAAAAGTGTCTGATTTTTCCCAAGTCCAAAGGTCTTGCTCTAAGCAAAACTATGAAATTAGTGGTTTGTCTTAAATGCCACCTTCCTCCCCCACCTTTTCATATCTTTCTTCTTCACGTTTTTCCTGCCTTTGCCAATCTTACCACAATCCAAGGCATCAATTATTTGTCTTTCTCTTCTTTCCTCTTAAGGGGATCCCATTTGGATTCAATATGTTGGGTCCTGGGCTGCAAGGATGCCAACCTGCATGATTGGATCAATCAATATTGCTTCTCTGACCCTGCGTGCCTTTTGACACAGCTACCAGCTTTGGAGATTGCATTCATACACCCAAAATTCAGGTATTTGCTTTTTTTGTGGTCTGATTCCCAAATATCAGAACTTGGAGACTCAGGAATCCTTTTCCCGCTTGCCTATCCAGAATCCGAGACCTCAATCACACAACTCACCAACACAGTCAGGGTCCTTGCTAAAACATACATGTGCAACCTTTGTCTTTCATCTCAACTAGAATTTCCCAGTTGTGGACAAACATCTTTTTAGATGGAGATCAATTATCTCCTTTTCCTGGGATTATCCTCATTTTGAAAATTTTGAACTTGATAAACACCAAATAAAATAAGCATTTCCATGTTCCTAACAGAACAAAAAAGGACAGTTGTACTTTAAACTTTAGATATCTATTATCTTTATTCTTGATTATTTCTTTTAATGCATTTACATTCAATTTATAGCTCTCAAAGCTGTTCTGATTGTCTGAATTTCCTTCTGGTCTTTGATGAACATATACATTTGAAAATGGACTTTGAGTGATGATTCAAAATAATGGTAACATTTACACAGAGTTCTTGAGTTTTAAAAGCACCTCATGAAGATTCATCCACAATAAGTCTGTGACCTGTGGTTATCATTACCAGCCCTATTTTTCAGTGAAGAAAATTGAAGATCAGAACAAGTAAACAATGTACCCATGACCATATACATAGGAAGTAATGGAGGCAAACTTTACAAATGAGGGCCAGTAGTAACTTTTTCCATCATGCCACACATAAGGAAATGAATACTAATAGTGACATCTCAGGTTATAAGCAGGAAAAATATTTGGAGAGACTGTCTTCTTCCTTTATTCACACTATATAGGGATCCAGAGAAATTAGCCTAGTTTTGTATGTTTAACTGTGGTTCTGTGATTCAAGGACTCCTGCATGATGTACCAAGAATTCTGATCCATTTCTTCAGCAAACACCAACACAAGCTTTGCTGCCACCCTTGAGATATGAACTCATATTCCTATATACAAAAGCCCCAGTGCCAAATATGACACCATGGAAACGGTGTTAGGCTTTGCTATAGGAGATGAAAGTGACCCTGTTACTGATGCCCTCCTTAGATGAAACAACAGGATTATTATTAGCCATAAGTGGGCTGTGTTTGACTGTAACCAACTCAACTGATCAACATGGGTCACTTCTCAGCTCTCATAGCTTATTTCTGAGAGTTCAACAGCCTACCTGTTAGATTTCTTTTGAAATATATACAAGTTCTCAGTTACTAGATGCAGGCCCTCCTTTAGATATAAATGCTAGATCTTTAACAGAAATAATGTAAAGCCATTATTTCAAAAATTTTGACCTTGCCAATTGGCATATTCACCCTGTCAGCTGAGAAGTGAAAGAGAATTTTTAGAATATTGAAACTGGGTTCAGAAGATTTGGATTTGAATTCTGATAACCACATAGTTCTATGATCTTTGAACAGTCACTTTTAAGCTCTCTAAGCCTTAAATTTTTCATCTATAAAATGGAAAAATTAATAACACCTTAGCTTCTAGGACTCTGGGGAACATTGAGTGAGAAAATGATATCAAAATGATCTTTAAGTGGTAAAGTTCTACATAATCAGGAGATAACACTATTTACACGCACACATAGATATTATGTGACTACCATGAATCTGAGACAAAGGAATAATACAGATTATAAGGCTGAAATAATTGTCTTCTTTCTCCCACTTCTATCTTAAATTCTGCTACGGACCCATTTAGTGATGATGGCCAAATCATAATATCCCTTAAAAATGTATTTCTCTGTCTTTTGTCTTACAAAGCTAATATGCTGAGCATCAGTATGTGATGGTAGAAATAAGTTCAGATCAGAGTCCGGTAACTGAGTTCAAGTACTGTCCTGTTATAGTTGTGTGAATGAAATAAAGCCATTTAGCTTCTTATTGCCCTCATTAAATCCTCTAAACTAATAAGCTGAAGAGCACTTTCTTTTTTTTTCTTTAAAGTTTTGGAAATTTTTATTTAATTAATTTAGAATATTTTTCCACGTTTACAAGATTCATGTTCTTTCCCATAGCCAACACCCAATTCCTCTGGGTTTTACATGTGTTATTGATAAAGACCTATTTTCATATTATTGATGTTTGCACTAGGGTGATCGTTTAGAGTCTACACACCCAATCACATAGCAGAGCACTTTCTGATTTGCATTGGTGGAAAGTATTTCAAACTTGGAAACTCCCCACTCCGATGAAGTCATAAGTTTGGACTAAAATCAATGTGATCTTTATAAGATCTAATCTTCAGTAGCAATATAATGGAGGTAAAATGAGTTCCCATTAATTATAGAATGACTAAAGAAATTTTGGAAAAGGCTGCACTAATTGTGGAATATGAATGTAAGGAAGTGGAACTATGATGGAAGAAACAGCGAAAATGAGAAATTCAGAGAAACTTGGCAAAGCTCATGAAAAAAATGCATGAAGTATGAAGTAAATAGAAACAAGTGAACTCATACACTATGACCATAAAACCACAAAAGGAAAACAACCCTAAATAATATCAGAATTAAGATCAATGCAATGACCAGTCTTGACTCCATGAGACCAATTATCTCTCTCCTCCTGATAGAGAACTAGTAGACTAGACTGAAGGGAGCAGATGCTGTCAGACATAGTCAAAGGGTTTTTTCCGTTGTTTTCTGTTTTGCCTAACTCTACTTTTTGTCATGGAAGTTATATGGGGAAATGTAATAGCTGTGTTCAAATGCCATAGAACCACAGAATTTGAGTTGAAAGGGACCTAAGTAATGATCTAGTGTAAGCATTACATGAAGGCAACCCTACTATGCCATACCCAAGAAGTATAAATAGACCTCTGCTTAAAGACCTCTAAGGAGTTGGAACCCAGAATTTCCCAATGAACATGAGTCATCTTTTCTAAAGCTTAATCATTCAGAAGGTTTTCCGCCCTAAAACCAACCCTACCTCATTCACAACTTCTACCAACTGCCTCTAGCTCTCTCACTTAGAACAAATATTGTGACTCTATTATCTAATGTTCAGTGGGGAGAACAAAGATTTATTCTATTTGGCTGCCTTGTTGAAAGCAAGAATGGAAATAATATGAGTTTGGACTGAAAAGGCAAGTGATGCCAGGATGTGGAAGGTTTTAAATCCCAAGAGGGGGACAGTTAAGGGGGTAACTGATACGTCTACATCTGTGGGCAAGAAATATTATTTTGATAGTGGTATTAATGAAACAAGCCAAAGGAGAAAAATATTCAGACTGCAATGTTGAATTAAGTTTACAAAATCTTCTCTCGAAATTATCAATGAGGAAGTTCGACAAGTAAATATGAATATTATAGGAGAAAAACTATTTGAAATTGAAGCAAAAATGGGCAGGGTGATGCCAAGATGGCACCAAGGCTAAGCTCTTCCAACAGTTCCTTCCAACCAACTTTAAGATAACGACTTAAACTGAATTCTTGAGGAGCAGAGGCAACAAAAGTTTGGGGTGAGATTTTTTTTAGATCATGAAAACTTAGGAAAACCAAAGGAGGGATCTTTGGCACTGAAGTGGAGGATGATACAGAATGCACATGATGGCAGCAGCAGCTATTGGTCTTAGAAGTGTTTACAAAGCAAAAGTATAAGCAGGAGTAGCAGTTTCTGTAGCTCTCAGGATAGAGATGGTAAGGGGAACAGACAACTGGTGAAAAAATAGATCATAGGGGACCCCAGTGTAAATCATGGGTGCAGCACCAGCCACTGCTTGGGCAAGTTCATTAGCTGGAGCCACTTCTAGGCAATATCAGGATGGAGAGGAATGCTTTTGGTTGTATGGGACCATGGGCTTTGAGGTGCAGTAGCTCTTATGATCTTAGGGGAGCTGGGATCCTGAGAAACAAGAGTAACTTTGACTACAAAGGCTCAAGAGCCCTTCCAGTTTAAAAGACCATAGTGTATACCAGGAGAATAATGACCACACCTCTTTCTGGATAAAACCATCTTGGAAGCCCTGAAAACTTCCATGTCCCCAGAAAAAAAAAAGCCAGACATCTGGGACAATGGCCCCTACAAGACACTGGCATTGATTTCAAATCAAATTTCCCTACTTCACGTGATAAAAATGTCTCACAGACATAGCAAGTTGGAGCATCTCTTGAAATGTAAAGCTCCAGAAGACTATCCAGTGCTTGAGGGACTTTCCAGATCAGATATTTACATCTGAGGCTCTAAATTTAGATGTACTCATCAATCATTTGGCCTGTATCCTCTGCACACACAAGCAATTTTTTCTGGTATATCCAAACCACTTATATTCACTCACAATTTAACAAACTATTTAATTAGATTAGTAATCTTGGTAAAAACCAAGAACACTAGACAAATTCATCATAGAAAGCAACATTCCAAACAAGTTCAACCCTCTAAGGTAAAAGAGCCATTTCAGGTTGGAGTGTTTTCTCTTTCCTTAGTCTTCCTACCTACAGAAGAGCAATCTGACATTCCATATATTATAATATTATAATAATCTCCCAGCCGAGTAAGGGAAGACACAGGCAGTTTAAATCCGAATGGATCTTCATGTGGGGTGGAGAAAAATTGTAAGAGCATTCATTGATTCTCTTGATCATAACTGAATGGGTAATTGGGACAAGAACATGACTGCCTCCAGGGTCCTAATGTTTCCAGAAACTCTACTGTGTATTGGTCTGACATGCACCTGCCTTCTCCTGAAAATTCCTGCACTGAAAAGGATATTTCTTAAATAAAGGCCAATTCTGCATCTATCCCAAATAGGTGAAAGGGGGAACAGGGGAAAGCTATGGATATTTTGTATTCAGGTTGACTAGCATTTCTTTCTCTTCCTTTTCCTTCTACTTCTCTAAACTGCTTATTCTTATTGTGTGATGTCCATAAATGAAACCAATCCAGGCCAAGGCAACCAAAACATGACCCTCTGGAAGTATTTCTGGAACCACATTCCACAAACACGAACCCTACAATATTGTTAAATGATGAATGAGGGACCCATAGAGATTGTGTCAAGTCATATATTGACAGAGACCCCCCAAAGGAAATGTACTTGGGTTTGGCAAGAGTAGTATACTAAGCACTTCCATTTCTAAAGAACATGGGCACTAACACTCCCCTTAGATATCCTTCCATGCTTAATGAATATACCATTGACATCCTTCTAGGAGAAAATAGGGAAATAATCTGAGCTGATGCTGTCTGTACTGACCAGCAATTAACTTTCAGATCAGCATATGCTCCTTTTTAGCTCATACAACTAAAGACAGCTATCTCTTGAATACAAATTATTTGAAGGTTAATAATATTAATTTGTTAATAACTTTTTCAGGTTAAAAATTTTTGGTCTTTAAAGTCTTCCTACTATTTCTTAAACTAAAATCATTTTTCCAATTGCTTCTTGACCTTCCATAAATTCCCTACATCCTTAATGTTTCTGATTCTAGCATTTTTTTAAACCCTTACCTTCCATCTTGGAATCATTACTGTGTATTGGTTCCAAGGCAGAAGAGTAGTAATGGCTAGGCAATGGGGGTTAAGTGACTTGCCCAGAGTCACAGCTGAGAAGTGTCTGAGCTCAGATTTGAACCTAGGACTTCCCATCTGTAGGCTTGGCTCTCAATCCACTGAGCCACCCAGCTGCCCCCTGATTCTAGCATTCTAATGAATATCAGACCAAAATTTTTGGAAAAAGCTTTGTAGTCACCCTAGGCAATGTTCCATATGTATATATTTCTTTATCATGCTTATTTCTTAGTGACAGTATCAACCAATAACAAGTTTTATCCAAAGAATTTAAATACAAAACATCAGTTAGGGGAAACCAATTTCCATCTTTCCCCCAATTCCTAACTTATGCACTTTAGTGAGCACAATGATTTGGGGATATATGGCTTTCAGTTCTCTGTTCTCAAGATTCTGCCACATTCCTTTTCCAAAAAAAGAGAAAGCAATGTATCTTTGAAAGCAATGTGTTATCCTTAGAAGGAGCTATAGAAAGTTGAAAAAAAAAAGTATGGCAAAACAGTAAACAGATTGTTGTAACCCAAAATAGGATTTAAACTTGCTTTTATTTTGGAAAAAAAAATAGGTTCAACTCAGATAATTTAAAGGAGATTTTTTTAAACTTATGCCTAAACAAAAATTATATAATCATAAAAATTGCTGGAATTCTGGGAATGTTTCTCTTCTAGACTTAGCTACATCAAATGGTCAGGCATCTACTTAATTTTAAACATCTATAATCAGAGAACATCAGCATAGAACAGAGTTTTTAAGAGACCATCTATTCTAGAGGTTCTGAGCTTCAGGGTCTATGAACTTTAATATGCCCCCCCACATATATACATATGTGTGTGTGTGTGTGTGTGTGTGTGTATAAGCAACTGTATTTAACTATAATTTGTTTTCTATGTAATCTATTTAGTTTTGGGCATTTAAAAATGTTTTTCTGAGTAGGGGTTCATAGTCAGGAGCATGATTCCAAAAAGGTTAAAAATGCCAGACCTACTCAATACTTTTTTATTTTATTAATGAGAAAGTAAAACTCAGAGATAAACTGATTTTTTTCAAGGTTATATAGCTAAAGGATTCACTCTAAATTCCTATGCTGATATTCTCAAGAGATACATTGCTTTTCACTAGATCACAAGGATTCCTCTATTCAGCAACAAGTCATCAGCATCTAATTCTTCTAGATTATTCCTGTTGTGGAGTTCAGCAGTAGATACCAAGTTTTAATAATGACTTAATATTAAATATAACAAGGAACTCCTTATGTTTTACTTGTATGTACTTATCAAAAAGTATGTTTTAAATGCCCATGTTCATTACTGATTATGTTACTATTACATCATTATGTTTTAAGAGTTGTTTACTTTAATTTTATTTTTATTGTCATGTAAAACACAGTTCCATATTGATCATTGTTGTAAGAGCACTCTCATACAGAACCAAAATCCCAAAATAAAACCATAAATACACTGATGTGAAAGACAACTCCAACAATCCATTCTCTGGAGAAAGGAGTTATTTCTAATTTAATCAAATATACTGCATAGTGTCACAGATATCTTCTTTTCTTTTAAATTAGCAACACACAAAAAATATCTTTTTTCTTGAAAAATAAATCCTTCCTCTCTATCAACTCTGTCCTTTAAGTATGTATGTTCAGTATCTTGTCCACATTGGCTTATGTAAATAAGACAATGGGGCAGGTATGACTCACTGGTTAAGATCACTGGACTTGAGTCAGGAAGACCTGAGTTCAAAGCTGACCACACTAGCTATGTGACCCTAGGCAAGTCACTCAACCCACTCTGCCTCAATTTCCTCACCTGTAAAGTGAGCTGGAGAAGGAAATAGTAAACCACTTCAATATCTTTGCTAAGAAAACTTCAAATGGGATCTTGAGGAGTAGGATGCAACAGTTGTTTTTTTTTCTAATTTCTTTTAGTATTTTGTTTTACTCTTGAAGGGTGCCAATGAACCAGTTTTCACTAACTGTAGGGGCACCTTTATAACCTTTCTGTAATATTTAACTCATTTGAACTAAATCCACTTTTTCTGACTCCTCTCCTCTCTTGTCTTTTGTGACAATGCTGTTGTCTTTCCTTTCCTTTTGCTTCTCTGACCATTCCTTTTTTGGCCCCTTCACTGACCTTTTTCTTTCCACTAATTGTTTCTGGGTATCTCCAAGGATCTGCCCTCAGTATTCTTCTGTTCCCTGAGAATCACTTAAACTGGAAAGGAATGTGGAGGTCATTCATCCCACCCACATCTTAACAGGGATCCCTTCTTCAATATATACTGCAAGTAGTCATCAGGCTTCCTTGAAGACCTCCAGTGGGGATGTGAGGGAAGAGTGGGCAGACACACACACACTCCCGATCCTCTTAGTCCCAAAGCAGCTTTTTTTTCCCCTTTACTTTTGCATAGCTGCCTTTATACTTCTCCCATAATGAGCTCATACATTCTTGAAGTTTCAATTATTTCTTATATGTGGATCAATCCTAAATCCTTATATTTAGACTTAATCTTAGCCCTGAGCTCCAGATCTGCATCTCCAACTTCCTGACGGATACCTGACATACCCTGTTTGTATGTCAAGCTAAACCTAGACAAAACAGAACTCACCTCATCTACCCTCTCATTTTCCTAAAATAGTTCTTTCTTTTTAATTTCCTGATTTCCCATCTTCCTTGCCACTCAGGTTTGTCACTTTGGAGTCAGTAAGGCGGTCAATGAGCTTACGATGTATAAGACATGATGAAAAAGTGCAAAGAAAGAGAAAGACAAGATCTCTGCTTTCAAAGTGCTCACATCTAATTGGGAAGACAATATATGCCAAAAATTATATTTAAAATAGAAATAAAAGTACAGGTATGATCTGAGATTTTACAGATTTGGTTCCAGATCACCATAGTAAAGCAAATATTGCAATCAAGTGAGTCACGTGATTTTTTTGTTTCCCAGTGCATATTTACACTATATCACACAGTTATATTTACACTATACTATAGTTGATTAAGTGTACAATAGTCTGATGTGAAAAATGTACATTCTTTAATTTAAAATACTTTATTGTTTAAAAAAAAGTGCTAACCATCATCTGCCCTTCAGTGAGTCATAATCTGAAAATAAGACAATGAAATTTATCACATCAATTGAGTCTTCCTTTCACTCGGACACTTATAAGTCAGTATAAGGTTATTAACTGGCCTAATTTCAATATTGTTGTAGCTCAGGGAATAGAAAGGCCCAAGGAGAAGGAGTCTGGTAATGGGCCATTTGGTGGAAAAGTCAGAAAACACAATATTTATCAACTCATTTTGCAATTATAATGGTGATATCAAAGATCACTGATCACAGATCACCATAATAAAATAATAATAATAATAAAATGGTTGAAATATTGTGAGAATTCCCAAAATGTGACACAGAGACATGATGTGAACACATGCTGTTGAAAAAATGATGTTAATAGACTTGCTTGATGCAGGATTACCACAAACCTTCAACTTGTAAAAAACACAATATCTGAGTAATGCAATAAAGTGAAGTACAATATAATAAGATATTCTTGTAGAATTCCATCTCAGAGGGATGTCACCAGCAGTTGCTGTATGGGGAGACGACTAGAAAAAGAATACTGCAGGAAGTTCGATTTGAACCAATCAGTCAAAGAAGTCAGGGAAAACAGGTAGTAGAAATGATGGAGGAGTAGTATTGGAAGCATGGGAGAATAAGCAGTAAGTGAAAAGAGATGGAGTTAAGAGATGGAGTGTCACTTCTGAAGAATAGCAAGTCACTAAATCTTAGATCATGTGGAGGAACTAAAGTTTAAGAAGCCTAGAAAAGTAGGTTGTTTTTTTTTTTCAGAGACAAAATCATATATTTAAACTAAAAAAGACATACAAAAGTCACACAAAAACTATTAAAAAGAGAAACATCAAGTTCTATTTGTACTGCAAAATTCCACGATGATCAGGTGTAAAACATAGAAAAACACACAAAGAGTAAATCAAATGAATAATGCTAGTGATTTAATATAAAGAAATCACAAGATTGGAAATATCTCATGAACAAGAAATGCGTATCATTGGGCAGAAATAATGGCCATGTACAAAAGGGGATAGTACAAGAATACTTCTGCAGTCTAGTTCTTCTCCTCACTGGGGAGCTTGTGGTTTGGAGCCAGAGAAGCAGATACTAAGGAGGTAGGAGTTTCAGAGTTGATGTGATCTTGTGGGAATAAGAGTTTCTGAAGACTATGATAAAATCCAGGAGAGCAACCAGTTGAGAAATGCCCTGGGTGTCCATGAAGTGGAAGACCTGAGAAGAGATGCCTATGTTTTGCCTGACTGATTGATGGGTTCAAAGACTGAAGGGAAGACAAGAAGGAAAAAGAATCAAATTTGAACTCTATTTTTTTAATTCTTCTCTTCCTTTATGATCCTCTTCCATGAAGTCATTTCTAATTCCCTCCTTCTTCTGTCAATATAGTATTTAAATTTCTCTTGTGTATTTATATTCTTTTAAAAATGTTTACCTTCCATCTTAGAATTAATATCAAATATTTGTTCTTAAGCAGAAGCCTGGTAAGGACTAGACAATTGGGGTTAAGTGACTTGCCCAGGACCACATAGCTATTGTGTGCTTATATTCTAATTTGAGAAACATTCTATCAAGGAGGATAGGGTGTTGAATCTGAAGCCACGAAGTCTTGAATTCACATCCCAATTGTGAAATTTAGTACCTGTATATCCACAGGAAAGTAATTTATACTCTGAATTCATTTCCTCATCTGTAAAACAGAGACAATAATATCTGTAATAAAATATAATTTATTATAATATTAATTATACAATTAATTGCAATATAAATATAATATTCATATAAATAAATAAAAATATAATATGAATAAATAAAAATTAAATGAAAATACACATAAAGTTCTTTTCAAACTTAATTTGCTCACTAATTGATGGTTTCAATATCTGGAGAACTATTAATATGTCATATAAAGATCTATAAATGTCCCAATTATTATTATTTGTCTACATTTCTCATTTTCCTTAGTGCTAACTCCTTTAGCATGGGATATGTTTCATTCCATCTTTGCTTTCCCTCATGCCTGCCATATCGCTAAGTATATCCTTGGCATTTAATAAATGTTTGTTGATGGAATACTATTGTGCTAAAAGAAATAATAAAGTGGAGGAATTCCATGGAGACTGGAACAACCTCCAGGAATTGATGCAGAGTGAAAGGAGCAAAACCAGGAAAACATTGTACACAGAGACTGGTACACTGTGGTACAATTGAAGGTAATGGACTTCTCCATTGGTGTCAATGCAATGTCCCTAAACAATCTGCAGGGATCTAGGAGAAAAAACACTATCCACAAGCAGAGGACAAACTGTGGAAGTAAAAACACCGAGGAAAAGCAACTGCTTGACTAAAGGGTTTAAGGGGACATGTCTGAGGAGAGACTCTAAACGAACACTCTAATGCAAATACCAACAACATGGAAATGGGTTTGAATCAAGAACACATGTGAAACCCAGTGGAATTGAACGTTGGCTATGGGGGGGGGGGGAGGAAAAGAAAATGATCTTTGTCTCCAATGAATAATGTTTTGAAATGACCAAATAAAATATTGTTAAAAAAATAAATGTTTGTTGAATAAATTACTGGATGAAATCCAGAAGAAAGGGGGAAGGATAGATCAAGAGAAGCAAATACTAAGGAGGCAGGAATTTCAGAGGTGATATGATCTTATGGGAAGATGAGTTTCTGGAGACAATGATGAAATCCAGGAGACGAACCAGTTGAGAAATGCCCTGGGTGTCCATGAAGTGGAAGACCTGGGAAGAGATTAGTAAATGCCTATTTATTGACTGACTGATTGAAGATGTTAAAGACTGAAGGGAAGACAAGAAGGAAAAAGAATCTAAAACAGTATGCTTGACTTGTCCAAAGGGCACAAGGTCTTTTGCATGTGGATCATAAATTAAGAGCTGGAATAGACCTTAGGAGTCATTTAGTTCAACTTCTTCATTTTTTGACTAAACTGAGGTCCAAAGAGGTCAAATAATTTGCCCAAGTTCACACAGACAGAAAGGGATTCAAACCTGACAGGAACAGCAACGGTATATCATTTGGGAAGTTGGGCTATGATTTTCTACAAGTGAGAGTTGTGAGGACAGCAACCTATGAGCCTGGTGAGCTTTGTAGGCATGAGTGGACAAGACAGACAGCCAGAGCCAGCAGCGTCTCCTCTGTGTATAGCATGTATATTTTATGTCTTTGCTGGTTGTCTTCTCTTTGAGATCAGTGTCAAGGGAGTTAGAGTGTTGTAAGTTGCTGAGTATTTTTGGCAGTTCTGCCTGGGGCCCAAGAGTCCAAAGTCCATCAAAGGAGAAAGGACATGATGACCAGATGGGACCAGGGTCTAAGTAGGTAGTGAGCCTTTGAAAACACTCTTCCTGAGCTCCCTCTGTATCAGTGCTAGTGTCAGTCGTTAGGGGACCTGGACCATTGAAATCTCAGAATACCAAACCGACACACCTCAGGAAGAGACCTGCTGTTGAATTTCACTGCTCATGCCTTTACCCTATTCCTGTCCTATACAGCTGATGACCAGGTCCCTAATAAAGAGGTTGGGGAGCCCATTGGTCTCTGAGGAGACGCATTCATATTTTCCCCTGCCATTATAGCACTCATCAATGACACTTGACCATTGCATGTTGAACTTTAAAGAGACATTTCAAGGACATATTGAAACAAGGTTTGAAGAACACAGTTGGGAAACCAAAGTATCATTTGCATGAAGCTTTGCTTGGCAGATTTTACTCCATCCTCCTTTTTTCCTTTTAGTTCAAGCCCCCTCATGAATTACAGTTTCTAATACACCATCACATACTTGAGTGTGTTTGTGACCTCTGATTTCTCTAAACTGTTTCACAGAAGGATATTAATGGTCTAACACAAGTATAGATTCTTCTAAGAAGTAGAAATATGAGGAATTAAAGAAATCTGATGAGATTTGTATGAACTGATTCAGAATTCAATAAACAAAAGAACTATATATATATATATATATATATTGTACTTTGCTTCATTGCGCATCACAGATACTGCTTTTTGTTTTTGTTTTACAAATCAGACTTTTGTGACAACCTTGGGTTGAGTAAGTCTACTGGTGCCATTTTCCCAATAGCACGTACTCACATTGCATGTGTCACATTTCGGTAATTCTTATAATATTTTCAAATTTTCATTATAGCTGTTATGGTGATCTATGATCAGTCAGTCATCTTTGATGTTATGATTATAATTGTTTTGGGGTGCCAGAAAATGTGCCAGAATAAGATAGCAAACAATTTGATAAATATTGTATATGTTCTGACTGTTGCACTGACTGGTCATTCCCCATCTTTCTTCCATTCCTTGCACATCCCTATTCCCTGAGGCACAACAACATTAAAATTAAGCCTATTAATAATCCTAGGTGAAAGGAAGAGTCAGTCAATGCTTCATTGTTGTCTTATGTTAAGAAATTGTCAGTCACCCCAATTTTCAAAAACCACCACTTTGATCAGCAACCATCAAGGCAAGACCTTCCACCAGTAAAAAAGATTATGAATCACTAAAGACACAGATGATGTCTATCATTTTTAGCAATATCGTATTTTTTTCCATTAAGGGTTATACATTTTTAGACATAATACTATTGCACACTTAATAGAATACATTGTAAGGCAAACATAACTTTTATATGCCCTGGGAAACCAAAAATTCCTATGACTCTCTTGATTGTGATATTCACTTTATTGTGGTGGTCTGGAACCAAGCCTACAATATCTTAAAGTGTGCCTATAATTATTACAATAATGCATGTGAAAATATTGCCAATTGAAAAACCAAGTAATCTCCAAGAAGAAAGAAAAATGAAACACAACTCCCTCCTGTTGTCAGAGAGTTGAGAAGACTACTAGGACAGAGGATTATACATATATATATATATATATATATATATATATATATATATATATATATATATATATAATCAGACATAGTTGCCATATTGTGTTTTTTCTTTGTCTTTATTATAAGAAAGATTTATTTGGAAGGGAGAGAATTCTAGAAATAACTTTGATAGAAATATTTTTAATAATTCAAATTTTCTTTCAAACTACATTTTGTAAGATTCAAGGCCTAATGAAAGGTACTAGAGTTACAAAGCAAAAATGAGTATCCATGAAGATTGCATTCTACTGTATTTATTCATTCATTCATTTAGTTCAGTCATATCTGACTTTTTGTGACCCCATTTGGGGCTTTCTTGGCAAAGAAACTAGATTGGTTTGCAATTTCCTTCTCTAGCTCATTTTACAGATGTGGAAACTAAAGCAAACAGAGTAAGTGCCTGAGAAGAGGAGGAGGAGGATGTTGAGGAGGAGGAGAAGGATTGATGATGATGTTGATTGTTGATGATGATGATGGAGGATGATGATATGGGCCTAGGCTGAACCAAGCTTTATTCCCTTCCTAGCAGTGCTTCTTACTCTATGGACTTTTCCACCATAATCAAGGAACCTGACCCTGGATTTCCTCTCAGGACTTTCTCAACCTGGAACTTCCCCTTTGCCAGGAGAGGGTCTCTTTTTCCATTGGCAAGCTCCTTCTTGGGATTTCCATTTTTGGGAATGGTTCCGGGCTGTCCATATATCATCCCATTCCTGACATCTACTTTTCTGAACTTCACCACTTCACATGCTTTTCAGCTTTTTATATGCTGTTTTCCCCATTTGAATATAAGATCCTAGAAGGCAGAAATTGTCTTTCTTTTTATTTGTATGCCCAGCCCTTTGCATAGTTATGGGCAAATAGTAAAAGTTTAGCAATTGCTTTCTTCCACATATCCAGTCAGTTGTCAATATTCCTTACATCTGACCTCTTTTCTCAACTCTTGCTTCTGGTACCTTAGTTCAGTCTTCATCGCCTCTTTTGTAGGTTTTGTAGGTCTCAACTATACTCTTTCCCTTAAGTCTCTAACAGATCCCATCCATTGTACAGACTGATGCCAAAGCATTTTTTCTTAAGTATTGATGTGACCATCGGATTCCCATACTCAACCAATACCAGTGGCTTCCTATTGGTTCTAGAGAAAGGTATAATTTCCTCTGTTACCTTAAAATATTTATACAACTTGGCTTCAACCTATCTTTCCAGATTCATTTTATATCACTGCTTTTTCTTCTCTCTCTAATTCAGACAAACTGATCTTATTCTGCACACATGATGGTCCATTTCCCTTCTCTATTTCTTTGCACTAGCTATTTTTGAGTCCTAATATTTGCCAGGAATGAAAGTTAAGCTCACTTGCCAACCATTTTCTCCTTTTGAAAACTAAGATACATGTCTCTCTTTTGTGACATGTCTCCTATTTTCCAGGGTTTTTCAACAATCACCAACAATGGATTCATAAAATATGTTCTTTGGGAAGAACTCATGATTTGAAGTCTTTGAGGGTCAAAGGATGCTCTCATTTACATTGAGTTTTAGTTATGTTAATCCTTTCTTACATTCTTCTCTGAAAATCATGCTGCTGGTAAAGAAAATAAATTCAAAATTGCTTCATCCAAAAGTTCCCATTATTTCAACTTTGGCAGTTAGTTTCCTTCTAATTGAATAAGACAAGGAGCTGGATAGGAGCTACCTTTCTTTCTTCTTCTATCTTTTGAGGCATGGAATTGTCTGCATCATAATTTAAGAACTTATTATTACTTCTGCTTTGAGGAGCAAGACAACAAGAGAGAAAGAGGGGAGAGGAGGGTAAGGAGGGAGTGGGCTCTTGCAGATGTCTGAATGGTTAAGTCTTCATGGTCACTCTATCAAGTCCATGTACCAGCTTTGTGACTGGCTCCTTGAACCCATTCAGCTTAGTAAAACAAACACTAAGTACCTAATAGTTAATTTAAAAAATCATTTATTAACAATGACTTTGTACATCATCCAGTTCCTTCTTCTGGTCAAGTAGCCCCCTTTCTTGTTATTGTATCTGCTTCTCTCTCCATTGGTCCTTACTCAGATTTTCTCTACCATTCTTCATACCTCTGATTTGAAAATATCCACACAGAAGGCACCTTTCCTTGAAAAAAATATCACTTTATAGTTCCTTTGATTCAACCTGTTTCTTTGGAATTAAGTACCATTCAGCCTTCCAATTCCATATTCTTGTCGGTAATTTGATAGTTGTTGTTCAGTCAATTAGTTGTATCCAACTCGTCATGAATCCATTTGGGGTTTTCATAGCAAAGTCTAATGGAGTGATTTGCCATTTCCCTCTCCACTCATCTTTATAGATCAGGAACTGAGGCAAACAGGGTTAAGTGACTTGCCAGGGTCATGCTGCTGATGCCTGCAGGTATATTTGATCTCAGGTACTTCTGACACCAAGCCTGGCCCTTCTATCCATTGTATCATGTAGTTGTGCCTTTGCTATTTTGTTTTCTTTTTATTTCCTTTGTTTCTATTGTTGAAACCCTTCCTGAGAGTAAGCCCTAGAGCCCTTGCAACTTTTCCCTTAGCAGGCAGACCCATCTGCATTTGGTGTACATGTAGTTTTCTGGGCAGTAAACAGATTTACAAAAATAGTACATTCTCTGAAGGTCACTGGAAACTTGCCCTCACCCTCCATGGCTGCCAAAACTGAGATCCTCAGCTCTGTGTGTAAACTCTCCTTGGTATCTGCATTAACCAACAGCCTCATTATCAAGCCTGTTCACTGCACTTGGAGCTGCAAAGCTACTGATTCTTTTGTTTTTTTTTGAGGATGGACTTTCCCAAACTGGTTTTTGGTCTCATCTTCAGTTGATAGACCCCCTGCTAGGTTCCTACTGTCAACAGTCAATGCTTCCAGTTTTATCTGTGGGAAAGTCTTCTAAGGATATCTGTCCTCCAGACTCTCATCTCTTGCTTTTAACTCTTTTTGTTTGTCCACCTTTGCCTTGTCTTGACTGTGCTACTCTCTCTAGTGTCACTCTTTATAGTTTAAAAATTGCTAACCAATCATTATAGTCATGACTCTTCATGACTCCAGTATGGGTTTTCTTGGCAAAGATACTGGAGTAGTTTGACATTTCTTTCTCCAGTGGATTAAGAAAAACTGAGGTTAAGTAACTTGCCAGAGTCACACAGTTAGTAAATGTCCAAAATCAAATTTTGAACTCAGGTCTTCAAGTCTATAGGTCCAGTGCCTTTATCCACTAAGCCATCTAGCTGCCTCCAAGGCAAACACAGATCAAGTAAATTGTCCAGGATAACAGACCTAATGAGTGTCTGAGGTAGAATTAGAACTCAGCTTTACCTGACTCCTAGTCCAGCACTTTATCCACTGAGGCACCATACAACACCATGGTTACAAATTAGAAGAACCACATAATAAAAATATTAGACTCTTAAAGAGGAAAGATTGATATATATTTCAAAGCACCTCTGACTCAAGTTAAACCATTCATCTAACCAAAGTGGGACGAATTTAGTTACCTTTAAAAATCATCTCAGTCAAGTTCTTCCAAGCCTGTCTATTTTATAAGTGTCTTCTAATAGACCTATAGCTTTAAGTGTTTTGCTTAGCCTGAATCAAAGGCCATGAGATATTTTTGACAGGAATTATCAGGTGCCTCTTCAAATGGTTAGGTTTTCACAAATGAACCCATAAAATGTTTTTGAGGTGCAAAATGGAAATTAATTCTAATGAAAACAAATCATAGAGTATAAACTAAAATATGAAATTTTTAATTACTAGTACATTTCTCTTTCTACCTTGTAAGCAATGGTATCTGTTTGTAATCTAAGCTAAAAGAAAATCTAAAAGATTTAAATATAAAAATAATCTAAAAGAAAAATCTGAATGACACTAGGAACTTCTTAGCTGAAATAATCTTCTTTTTTATCTTGATCTCCTTCAAGTTTCTTATTAATGGACATGAAATAATTTTTAATGATTGCTGACTGATCAAATGAGTTGATATTTCCTCAATAGTTCAGTACTTAAATAAAACAATGAACTCATCAATGAGGACACTCCCTCCATTGATATAGATGACTATCATCCACACTTTTTCAACCTATGCTTTTTTCTATGCCTTCTTATAAGTCATCCACAAAAGAACTACACAATATCCTCATGGTCTTATAAGTATTTTAAAATCTATGAGCGCCAGCACACTATGTGAATACTATCTGTTTTCACTACATGACAGACCCCTTCCTTTTCAAGTTCTATGTTTCCTTGACATCATATAGTTGGGCACTAGTTAATATCTGCAAAATGAGTGTTGGCCTCAATGACCTGTTGGGTTCCTCATGTCTCTAAATCCATTATCCTAAGAAAATTATGAATCCCAGGAGGCAAGGTCAAATATGATCTAGAGTCCTTCCCCAAAGAAAGAAGATAGAGTAGGAAGACCATTTATACAAATTTCAAGTCTTCATTCTCTTGGCAATCAGGGAAGACTTCATGGGGCATCTGAGCTGGGACTTGAAGCAACCAGAAGAACAGAGGTCGAAGTTCACACTAAGCATGAACACATGGTAGAGGGAAAAGGCATAATTAGATTTTTTAAAAAGGACCAGCAAGTCTGCTTGACCATAAAATGTGTAAAGAAGATGAATGCAAAATAAGGCTGTAAAGTTGGGGTGGAATCAGATTGGAGAAAACCTTAAAAGCATTGGCAAATTCTTGAATTATAAATGGTAGATCATAGGGAGCCACAAGGGGTTTTGGAGCAGAAAAGTGGCAGGATCATACTTGGGTATTAAGAATAAATAATGCTAACTGTGTGAAGGGGAAGAAATTGGAGGCAAGGAAGCCAGATATGGTTATGATGATAGTCCAGGTATCAGATATTAAAAAGTAGTAGTAGTAGTAGTAGTAGTAGTAGTAGTAGTAGTAGTAGTAGTGGTAGTAGTAGTAGTAGTAGTAATTGATTTAAGGTTTCCCAAATGATTTAAATATATTAGCTCATTTGATTCTCACAACAACTCCATAAAAAGGTTGGAGAGGTTATTTTCCCCGCTTTATATAACAATAGTAAATTTCCAGGCACATAATTCATTAAACTAGAATCCTGGGGTCTTTGTTTTGAAAATGGCATTTGGGGAAATCAGAGTAAATCTCTAATCTAGTAGATGAATCTCTTCTCCCACATCTGCAAGTGGTTCTTTAGTCATTCCTTGGAGAACAACAGTGAACAGGAAACCACACTTTTGTAAAGTATTAGGGGACCATTCTAATCAATCATAAAAGAGCTCCTTAATCCACTTACTTGCAGCTTTCACTCATTGCTCCTACTTCTTTCTTCTGGATCCAAAACCAAAAGGCACATATGCAAGATCTTGCAATGTCCATCGGAAAGAGAATCCTCTGGTAAAAGGGTAGATGGCAAATAGCAGAGGTAATTTATATGGGGAGACAATTTTGTGTTTTGTCCTTAGGCATCATTCTGATTCCTTCGTATCCTTCCTATTTTTTCTTCTTCTTCACAGAATATATCCCTATAACTGTCCAAAGCCTGGACATTTACAGAATTAATTAATTTAGACAATTTCTCCTTAGAGAGTTAGTAGGAAATATCTCATTTTACAACTGGGGAAACTTAAAAAGCTATATTTAGCTTTCATTTTTTTTCTAGCTTTTACAACCAGAGCCAGTACTAGTAAAAACTGGAAAGAGCATGGTTTATTTTGAGTCTCTATATTTTTCCCTATCCCTACCCTCCTTTCTCCCATCATTCATTCTAACCCCTATATCCCTAAGGTCCTCTTCTCCTCCAGAATGTGATCCTTCCTCCTAGCTCTAGACATTTCTTACTCTAATAAAAACTTTTAGTCCCTCATGTCTGTTCTTTCTGTTAGTGAATAATGATGATCTGTTCCAATAAGGCACACTAATGTATTAATAGAAATTAATGGAAGAGTCAGAAGACTCAGTTATATCACTCTGAGTAACCTTAGATAAGTCATTTGAATTCTGAGATCAAGATGCCTCCTATATAATGGGAAGGGGTGCATAAATGCTTCATAACTGGTAGTCTGTTTTTATTAAATGATTAAAAAGTCCAAAATTAAGGTAATTATTAAGAACTACTTTGCTCAATTATGTAACAATAAATATGAAAATCTGGGTGAAAAGGGTGAATATTAACAAAAATATAAATTACCCAGATTGACAAAAGAGGAAATAGAATACTTAAATAATCCCATCTCAGAAAAAAGAAATTGAACAAACCATCAAGGAACTTCCTAAGAAAAAATCCCCAGGGCCAGATGAATTCACAAGTGAATTCTATCAAACTTTTAAAGAACAACTAATCCTAATACAATACAAACTATTTGACATCATAAGCAAAGAAGGAGTTCTACCAAATTCCTTTCATGACACAAATATGATACTGATGCCAAAGCCAGGCAGAACAAAAACAGAGAAAGAAAATTACAGAACAATCTCTTTAATGAACATAGATGCAAAAACCTTAAATAAAATGCTAGCAAAAAGACTATAGCAAATGATCATAAGGATTATCCACTAGGATCAGGTGGGATTTATACCAGGAATACAAAGATGGTTTAATATTAGGAAAACCATCCACGTAATTGACCATATCAATAAACCGACAGAGATCACATGATTATCTCAATAGATTCAGAAAAAGCCTTTGACAAAATACAACACTAATTCCTATGGAAAACACTAGAAAGCATAGGAATAGAAGGGCCTTTCCTCAAAATAATAAACCATATATATAAAACCATCAGCAAGTTTCATCTGCAATGGGGATAAGTTGAAGCCTTCCCAATAAGATCAGGAGTGAAGTAAGGATGTCCATTATCACCTCTATTATTTAACATTGTACTAGAAATACTAGCAGTTACAACTAGAGAAGAAAAAGGAACTGAAGGGATTAAAATAGGCAATGAGGAGACCAAGCTTTCACTCTTTGCAGATGATATGATGGTCTACTTAAAGAAACCTAGAAAATCAACTAAAAGGCCAGTGGAAATAGTCAACAACTTTAACAAAATGGCAGGGCTACAAGATAAACCCAAATAAATCATCAGCATTTCTACATATTTCCAATACATCTCGGCAGCAAGAATTAGAAAGAGAAACTTCATTTAAAATCACTTTAGACTATATAAAACATTTAGAAGTGTATCTACCAAATCAAACACAAGAATTATATGAACACAACTACAAAACACTTTTCACCAATTAAAACTAGATCTAAATAACTGGGAAAATTGCTCATGGGTAGATGGGTAGGATGAGCTAACATAATAAAAATGATATTCTTACCCAAATTAATGTACTTATTTAGTGCCATAACTATCAAATTATCAAAAAACCTCTTTATAGTATTAGAAAAATATAATAAAGTTCAAGAATATCAAGGGAACTAATGAAAAAAAATGTGGAGGGAAGCCTAGCAGTACCAGATCTTAAACTGTACTATAAAGCAGTGGTAATCAAAACAATATGGTATTAGCTAAGAGACAGAAGGGAGGCTCAATGGAGTTGTCTAGGGGTAGATGACCTCAGCAAGCTAGTGTTTAATAAACCCAAAGATTCCAGCTTTGAGGACAAGAACTCACTATTTGACAAAAAATGCTGGGAAAATTGGAAAATGGCATGGGGAAAATTAGGTTTAGATAAACATCTTAAACCCTATATAAAGATAAATTTAAAATGAGGAAATAACTTAAATATAAAGAGTGAAATCAAAAATAAATTAAGTGAATTTAGAATAGTATAGCTGTCAGATCTCTGGGAAAGGAAGGAATTTAAGACCAAGCAAGAGATAAAGAACATTACAAAATGTAAATTCAATGACTTTGATTATATCAAATTAATAAGGTTTTGTACAAACAAAACCAATGCAAACAAAATTAGAAGGGAATCAACAAATTGGGGAAAATATTTATGACAAAAACCTCTGACAAAGGTCTAATTATTCAAATTTAAAAGGAGCTAAATCAATTATATAAAAAAGCAAGCCATTCCTCAATAAACAAATGGTCAAGGGAGATGAATAGGCAATTTTCACATGATGAAATCAAAATTATCAATAAGCACATGAAAAAGGGTTCTAAATCTCTCATAATTAGAGAAATGCAAATTAAAACAACTCTGAGGTACCACCTTACACCTAGAAGATTGGCCAATATGACAGCAACAGAAAGTGATAAATGTTGGAGGGGATGTGGCAAAATTCAGTCACTAATAACTGGTGGAGTTGTGATTTGGTCTAACCATTCTGGAGGACAATTTGGAACTATACCCAAAGGGTGCTAAAAGACTGCCTGCCCTTTGATCCATCCATAGCCCTGCTGGATTTGTACCCTAAAGAGATAATAAGGGAAAAGACTTGTACAAAAATATAGCTATGCTCCTTGTAGAGAGAAAAATTAGAAACTATGAGGTGTCTATCAATTGGAGAATAGCTGAATAAATTGTGGTATATGTTAGTGATGGAATACTATTGTGCTGAAAGGAATAATTAACTGGAGGAATTCCATGTGAACTGGAAAGACCTCCAAGAAGTGATGCAAAGTGAGAGGAGCAGAACCAGGAGAACCTTATACACAGAGACACACATTATGGCACAATTGAATATAATGGGCTTCTCTACTAGCAGCAATGCAATGATTCATGACAATTCTGAGGGACTTATGAGAAAGAACTCTATTTACATTCAGAGAAATAACTGTGGGAGCAGAAACACAGAAGAAAAATATATGATTGATCACATAGTTCAATTGGGATATTATTGGAGTTTTGATGCTAAAAGATTACTCTACTGCAAATATGAATAACATGGAAATAGGTTTTGAACAATGATACATGTATAACCCAGTGGAACTGCTTGTCAGCTCTGTGAAGGGGGAGGGAAAAGGTGGGTGAAAATCATCAATCATATAACCATGGAAAAATATTCTAAATAAAATAAAGGACAAGCAACAACAACAACAACAACAACAACAACAAGCAATGTTTGATATAAGATATTTCAACATCCTGATGATTCTATCTTCTCACTGACATTAATGCCTTCAAACAACCCAAATCTAAGCCCATACATACTTCCACATCCCATCAAATTCTGATCCATATGCTCTCATACTCTCAAGAGAGGGTCCACTCAAAATTCTTGGGGCATTCATTGAGCTCTCTTGATATTTCAGGGATATTAATAGAGCATGAGAACTATCTCGTGATAAGCTCTCATTCTCATTACTTTCCCCATGCCTATTGTATACATATGACCATAACCTTGACCCCAAATATGGGCCATTGCCTGTTTTATTTTTTTAAGTGAGCCAAGAATAGTTTTTCCACTTAAGTGCTACAGTTTGAAGAGTTGTGATTTAAACAATGGATATTTTTCATCCACTTTGTTTTTTCTCTGTAGTTAGACTAAACACTTGATTAATTCAGAACCAATTATAGAAGACTCTTCAGTGTTTTAGAGTTTGATATACTTTATATTAAAATTTATAAATAATATCTAGTGATCTCTTAGGAAATGCCTTTTCCATTTGAACTCTGTGTTAGACATTTTTAATAATGGTGACAAACAACATTTTTGAGTCTGCCTATCCTTGTTATATGATTCATTTTCTGTTTATTACTAGAGGATTGTAGAACAAACTTATGAATATTATTTTTTTCTTTCAAAGAACCTTGTATCATTTTGACAAATAGAGAAACATATACGTTTAATTGAAGTAAGGACTCTAGGCAGAATGATGTTCCATTTGATAAAACTTTATAGTAAAAAAATAATAAGCACTGTGGGAATTTACATCTTCTGCATTTTTATTCTATTGAATGACTATAAATATGTGATTCACTGGAGAATATCACTTCTGAAAGTATGTATAATTCATTCTCAAACCTTCATTAAAATGCTCTTGATGAAGATATAGATTGTGCCTACACAAGGCAATTATTCAATCTATTTTTGTTAAGCTCCTACTCCATCCCAGGCACTCAACAAATGACACAAATAGACAAAGAAAGATAGTCCCTGCTTTCAAATAGCTTACAATCTAAAAGCAAAATTACACACACACCCTCCCAAAAAGGAAACTGAAAAAGGGTTGGAGAAAAGGAAAATGAAAAAGGGTAGGAGAGAAAAGATAACTGACATGATGAAATGATGAAAAAGTCCAAAAAAGAACAGCTGGATGGTAGATGAAGACATGAATGGAATTGGCATCCTTCTTAAACTCATAATAAAAGATAATGGGAGTCTAAAGGAGAGAGAGATTTCAGACAACTGGTGGAGAAGAGAGTAATGGGTAAGACTTAGTAGAGGAAGTGAATTTTTATCTGACCCTTGAAACATTGGTAGGCAACTAATAAGGTAAGAGAATGGCAACAAGTTAAGTTAGGCATCCAGGCAGGCAGCATAATTTGAATAAAGTGTCAGAAATAGTTAAGTAGAATTAATATTTAAGAGATGATTATGGATGAAGAGTTAAAAGTAGGATATATCTGTGCCCAAAGGGCTCTAAAATTGACTTAGCAATACCACTACTAGGTCTGTATCCCAAAGAAATCAGAATAAAGGGAAAATGATTTATTTGTACAAAACAGTTATTGAAGCTCACTTTATGGTAGCAAAGAATTGAAAAATTGAAGTTTGTTCATCAATTGAGGAATAACTGAACAAGTTATGATATATGATTGTAATAGAATACAATTATGCTATAAAAATGACAAGCAGGATGATCTTGGAAAAACCTTGGAAGACTTACATGAACTGATTCAAAGTAAAGTGAATGAATAGAATCAGAAGAATGTTATACACAATAACAATGGTAATTTTTGATAAACAACTAGGAATGACTTAATTATATGGTGGTCCACAATCTCAGAAACTCATAAAGAAAAATACCATCTGCTTTCATAGAATCTATGGAGTCTGAATGCAGACCAAAAAACATTTTGTTTTACTTTCTTTTTCTAAAATTTGAGACCTCTTCCACAATAGGAGTGATGTGAAAAAAATGTTTTATATGAGTATGCATGTAAAATCTATATCAGATTGCTTACCCTCTTGGGGAATGGGGATAGGTGGAAGAAAGGAAGAGAATTTGAAACAAAAAAAAATTAAGGGGATGTTAAATTATTTTTACATATAATTGGGGAAAATAAAAGATTACTTAAAAATTAAATTTTAAAATTTTAAAGTAGGGTTCATATAGAGGAGTAGTAAAAGAAAATGCTAGAAAAGTAGGTTGACATCCATTGTGGGAGGCCTTGAATAACAGACTAAAAGGTTCAGACTAAAGGGTTCACAGTTTATTCCATAGGCAATGGATATTTACAGATTTTTGAGGCAGGGGAATGTTATAAAATATTATTTAAGTCTCCCTCAAATCATATCCCACCGATTTATATAGTAGGTATTATTTACCAAGTTAAATATTGCTTGTGACAAAAAAGAATAGTATTCCAGTTCACAGCAAGTTGTTCAGCTGCCACATATGAGTACTTGTGAATTCTACTCTTTCCAGTTGTGGACTCCAACCAAGATGGCCAAAGAAGACACCAGTAGGTCCTGAAAACACCAAAGTATTACTGCATAGTACAAGAACTGAACTTTAGAATATTACCAATGATAAAGAAAAAAAGTTCATGCTGTTGTTTTCAGTCAATTCTCTTTAAGAAAACCAGGGCATGTGCAATACATTTTAGAAATTACTTCTGTAAAAAAGGTTTTTAATTATGTTATTTTAAAGAATGGCTACTACTTCAAAGAATGCACAGATTTGTAACTTTTAAAGAGAATATTTCATTGACTCATAAGAAAATAGTGACTCTTTTGGTGAAGGGTAATCACATACTTCAAGAATCATTTAAGTCTTTAATAAAACAAATTATTCACACTAAAGTGCCAAGTAAATTGTGGTTAAAAGAGGAAAAAAGATTCTTAGAACTGAAAAACATTTCCTTAAAACTGCTCTAATAAATGCTCTACTAGGTGGTACATTGGATAGAGCACTGGCCATGGAGTCAGGAAGAAGAGTTCAAATCCAGCCTCAGACAATTACTAACTGTTGACACTGAACAAGCCACTTAACCGTGTTTGCCTCAGTTTCCTTATTTATGAAATGAACCAGGAGAATGAAATGAAAAAAGTACTTCAGTATCCTTGCCAAGAAAATATCAAAGTAGGTCACAAAGTTGAACATGACTGAAACAACAAAACAATTCTTAGAAAATTGAGGTCTTCACAAGACCTTGGTGGTTCTTATTCATTCATCTACAATGTAGAATGGGTTTCTAGAAGCTGAAAGAAGAGTAAGAAAATCAGTAAAAGGAAAAAAAAAGAAAAACTATTGCTACCTGTTACTAAGAAGGGAGAAAAGAAACATTTGCCATTGATAAGACAATACAAAGACTGGAGTGTTAAACATTGGGGAAATATGGTATTTTGTTGATAAAATTCACACTTTGTTCCAGGTTGTATCAAAACCATCATCAAAAAAGTTCAACATATGGCCCTCTTTAACAGACTATAAGTAGAATTGTTCAAAATTATAGAAATTCTAAAAAAAAGAGATAAAAAACTGTCCAAGTTATATAGATATGCATTTCAATGGCCTCGTGATTTCATCTGTGGATTCACATCAAACCTAGAACTATAAAAGTGAACTATTTATAAAAGTTTATTTAATGTCAAATATAACACATAGTTTTGTGATGAAGAATTAAATAATGTGTCCAAATCTTGTGAACTTGATGCTAAATCATTACAAGAATTGACTGTACCAAAAGGAGGCCATTCATATTGAAATTTATTTAAAGAAATAAAAAGTTGAAGGGTTTATTATAGAATAAACTTAATTATTTTCATTGTCCAAATCAATTTGCACAATAAATATTTTGGTTGCTTCTCTGTTTCCTGCCTGGTGCTTGACACATTCAGGATACTTGAGATTGTTCAAAGATTCCTCTCTCTGGATAGGTGATTACTACTGTATTTCATAGAATATAAAAGTTGGAAGGAAAATCAGAGATTATATAAGTTCAGCCTATAGTAATTCCCTCAACAACATGCCCAAAGCAGGCATTAAATATGTCTGAAGGCTTTCATTAATGGGAAATCCACAGCAAAACATGGTTCTAGTTCTCCTAGAATTTGGGAATTATGACACATAGATAATTATTATAGAGATATTAAATGAGGTCCAAGAGAAGAAAAGTCACTATATCTTAGGGGAAGGGAGACCATCAGTGACTTTGTGAAGGAGGGAGCATTTGGAATTCCTAAGGGGAAAAAATGTCTTAACTATGTCTTTCTTAGTTTCAGTCTACTACTCTCTAAATAGACTCTCTCCTCCAGCACACGCATGGATCATGTCTGCCAATAAAGTCTGCAACTTTTAGCAATGTAGAAAGAGAAGGGTGATTTCCATTGTCCCTCTACCAGCAAATCCAAGGAATGGAAATTGCTAACAAATGTATCTTGTTAGGCTGCTGTCAAGAACAAGATTTTTATCAAGAATGTTGTTTTTCTGAAGACACCAGAATAATTTCCTCCTAATAAATTTCCATCTTATTCAAAGAAGTTGAGCTTCTGCCAGGAGCCCAAAGCCTCTTGGGGGTAGGGCTCTATGAGCTTTGTACCATTGGATTAGATGTGTGTGCACGTTTCCAAAAGGCACAGGCTGAAGAGAGCCTTTACAGGCACATTGGGACATTAAAAGAATGAAAGGGAAAAAAATAAAAGAAAGCCAACCCACACATGGTCTTGGTGCACCAGAGAGGGTCCTTTAAAAAAGACCTCCTTGTTAGAAGACCTTTTGTCCTCTTCAGATAAGAGGAAGAAGTGAGTCTGCAGACTTGTTCTTCTCTGCAAACAGGAAACAGAATATTTGCCTGTGTACTTCTGGGCTTTGGTTCATGGCTATTGAGATGCAATGTACTATTAACATTACATATTTCCCTATATTTGTAATCCCTCAAAAATAACCCATTGAGAATATTTTTTTTTAAATAGTGTTGAACACATACTCCAAGGATAAGGGTTCTTAAAGGATAGCAACTCATTGGTTCCATCAAAAGAGGGCTAAAAATGAATTGAATTGCTCATAAGTCCAAATCGTTGCTTTTAATTCGCTACTACTGACCCATCGCTTTCTATTTTCCATCCCTATCCCTCTCCAAAACAAGATGAAAAGTTGGGGCTTAGGGGAATGATTTCATGATTGGTGTCCAGGGGCCCTTTTCCTGTAACTAGGACATACAGAATACAGGAATAATATTCCTCTATACACTGATCAGAAAACACATTTAAACCCCAACGTCCCTCCCCCTCCCTTTGGGGTCACAGAGCTGCCTCCTTTGAACAATAGCTAATGGAATGTGGTGAAGACTGTGTGGAGGGAGGGGCAGGAGCTTTGCAAGAAGAAATGCCATCCAGGCCCACAAAAAACTAATTTTATTTGTGATTTATAGAGGTGTTGCACCCTTCCCCTTGAGCTTCTCTGGGAAAGGAGGGGGGTGAAAGGCCATCTCAAGGTTGTGTAAAAATGAGTATTGGGATGCAAAATACTGGACCCTATTAAGGATTTCTTTTAAGTAAATTAAAGTTATATATCATAGCCTTCCAAGGAAGCCTGCTCTGGTGCTCACCCCATCCCCCCCTAAATTGGGAGAGCATTTAAGCCTTATTGAAATCAAATAGCAAGGACAGGAAATATGATTAGGAATGAGGTCCCTGCTATTAACACACATACTTTGCTATCTGGGGAGGGTTTTTTTAATCATAGAAAAATGAGACCAAGGCAGAAGAAACTTGGAGGAGAATCAGCTAAGTAGATGCCATATTAACATACTCCCCGACATATGTTTGTGGAGCCCTCAAACTGGCCATATTAATTGAGAGGATCCTACTGGCGGAGGGAGGAAAAGAGTTTAGGGTTTGAGATTTTTTTATGGAGTTTTTTTTCTTTAAACAGAGTAAGAACAGTTAATATTTCCATCGGTCAGACATATCCGTTTTTATATCCCATGTCGTTATTTCTCCAGTAATCAGGTTTTATCTGAATTTTATTGTGTTTTCTACATCTTTCAAGCCACAAGTTGATATTAAACTCCAGTGTTCATACAATATTATGGAAGTCTATACATAGCAGCTCAGCCTAGCAGGGGCACATTTCCTCTTAATTTAATAAAGTTTTCAACAGAATGTTCTGCACCACTGACTAGGCAGCAGCGCTGTTTTCATGGGGGAAGTTCTCATCTGGTGAATATCCCCAAATACTCCTTAGTGTCTGCCTTGAAGAGACTCCCCGGGTCCACTGCACCCCAACTTTGGCCCAGGCTGCCCCTTCCTCCTGCTGGAAAGGTCACTCTGCCCATGAACAGCCTGGTTTTCTGTTTACATCCCAGTAGGCAGATCTCACTAGGAAGAAGAGAACCACAGTTTTTTACTACTTTCAGGTGTTTGGTTTTTGTTGTTTTTTAAGATGTTAAAAATCTGGCTCTTTCTCCCCATTCCACAAATTCTTAGCTCATGTACCTCCACAGCAAGTTTCCCTGTATTGGGAGAACAATAGATGGGAAGACACGAGATTCAAGTCTTGGCCCACGTTCTGCCACCCACTAGGTCTGTGATCCCAAACCATTCATGGAAATCATTCCGTATAGACAAGGGACATACAGGATAAGTGGGACAGAGTTTCTATGACCTCAGACAAGTCCCTGATCTTCTCTGTTGTTGGTCTACAACCCACAAGGCTCCTAAATGTGGCCTGAACCAGATTAAAATGTAATTACTAGGGTCATCTAGGATTGGGAGCCGGACCTAGAGAGGTGGGTTCAAATCTGGATTTGTTTACTTCCTAGCTCTATGATCCTGAGCAAGTCACTTAATCCCCATTGCTGAGGTCTTTCAGCTCTTCTGCCTTACAACCAATACACCACATTGATTTTAGGAGAGAAGGTAAGGGGTTTTTAAAATGTAGCTCCTACCTGATTTTAATGTGTCTACATAGTAGGATTAATTAAAAAAAGAGGTTTATAAACATGTATGTTTTTTTTTCTAAGCCAATGAGTAGCTGCAGAGATATTTATAGATAGGGGAGTGGCTTCCATTTTCATGTTTGACACCCCTCATCCAGGCAATACCAATTGTGAAACTGGCCAGTCGTGTCTTTAAGTCCCACACATGAACTTTATACACTTCATAGGAGGATAGATTTAGAAATGCAAAGTACCTCAGAGGCCATCTGCTCCAACTTCTTTATTTTACAGATGAGGAACTGAGGCTCAGAGCCCTTACGTGACTTATCTAGGGTTGTGAAACTGATAAATGAGAATGTGAGGTAGAACTTGAACCCAGATGCTCCTGGCTCCAAGCTCAGGGCTTGACCTCGTGACCTATAAAGTGAGGGGGGGTCATCCCTCTTTTTTTTCTAACTTTGCTATTCTATGATATTCTTTGTGTGTGTGTTCCTTTACAATTCTAGCATTCTACGACTCTTCCACGAGCTCTAGGTTGCTTGCCACTCAGGCTTTGGAGAGAGGCCAGTGACTTTATATTCAAAGCTCTAGGGCTTCTTTCTAGGAGCTGCAGCACCTCAAGCCCTGGGTTTAGAGGATGCCAGAAGGGGTCCCTGTCAGTTACCAGTGAGCTACAGAAGCACCCACTGTAGGGTACTGTGGAAAGATCACAGCACTCAGAGGCAGGGGATCTAGCGGGGAACAGAGCTGCCATCAACTAGCTCTGGGTGAAGTTAACAAGTTAAGAAGCATATTAAGTGCCTACTATGTGTTGGACACTGTGCTAAGTGACAGGGATAGAAAGAAAAGCAGAACAGAAGGAAAAAGAAACCAGACATTCCTTTAAGGAGTTCATTGTCTAATGGGGGAGACAACATGAAAACAACTCCATAGAAAAGAGGCAAACAAGGTTAAGTGACTTTCCCAGGGTTACCCAGTTAGTGTATGAGGTTGAGAATTGAACTCGTCTTCCTAATTCCAGGTCTGTCAAGCTATTCTCTGTACAGTCCCTCAATTTTCTAGTCATTTTTCAGGCTTATTCAACTCTGTGACCTCCCTTGTCCATTGGGGATTTTCTTGGCAAAGATACTAGAGTACTTTGTCATTTCCTTTTCCAGCTTATTTTTATAGATGAAAAATGGAAGCAAACAGGAATAGGTGACTTGCCCAGGGTCACACAACTAGTAAGTGTCTGGGGCTGGATTTGAACTCAGGAAGATGAGTCTTCCTGACTCCAAAAATAGGCATTACACCCCCTGAGTCAACTAGCTGCCTTTCATGTAATGCTGGTAAGGTACAATTTAACTTAGTGGAAAGCAATTTGAACTCAGAACCAATAGGTCCTGTCAGGTTCATGTCCTAATCCCTCCTGGCTGCATAACCTTGAACAACATGGTACAGTGGATAAGGTGCTAGGTTTAGAGTCAATGGCATCTGGAACCAAATCCTCCCTCAAGTGCCTACTAGGTTGTGAACTTGGGCAAATCCCCCAATGGGTCTAGTCAGTTTTTGTCATCTGTAAAATGAGGGGATTGGACTCAATGGCCTCTACATTTCCTTCTTGCTCTCTGTCTCTCATCCTATGATCCATGGAGCTCACCTTCTATATGGGCTTCTGTTTCTTCATCTCTAAAATAAGGATGTCAGGCTGGGTCACGTCCAAAGTCTTTCTCCTCCAGTATGAAATTCATTAATTCTAGGATTCCAGGTTGAAAGGGAGTCAATTTCCTGTGGAAGCTAAGTACCCACCTAGATGGGATTACCTGCTTCTGTGACTTGGGTTACTGCCTCATTATTCACAAAGCAAAGCATCCACCAGAAGCCGAGACTTACTCTTCCTAAACTTACTGCTTCCTGCCTTGCCTGGGGTGTGAAGGGTGTATAATTTTTCTTCTAACTCTTACTGAGTTAGAGTGAGCAGAGATTTCTGTCAACAATAAAGGTTAGGAAGAGGGAGATTGCTATGTAGAACAATTGAAAGAGAATCTAACCTTGTAGTCCAAAGACCTTGGGTCACAAACTGTGTCTTCCATTCAGCCCCATGGAAGTCAATCAACTTCCTGGGCCTCAGTTTCCCCAAATGTACAACAAGAGTATTGGAGTCGATAGTCATCTGCCTCCTCAGTAGCTCATAGCCTATGATGTTACAGATCAGAATTTAGAATCCCCACTTTAGTGAAAAATGGAAACTCAGAGAAATAAAAGTTCTTTGTTCAAGGTCAAAAAGTTGTACAATGTAGCCTTTAATAATTTTATTATTACTGTTGTCTTTTCTTCAGTCCTATCCAATTCTGTGACTCCATATGGGATTTTCTTGGCAAAGATACTAGTGATTTGCCATTTCCTTTTCATTTTACAGATGAGGAAATGGAAGCAAACAGGGTTAAGTGACTTACCTGAGGACAAATAAACAGCTAGTGTCTGAGGTCAGATTTGAACTCATGAACATGAGTCTTCCTGATTCCAGATCTGGTACTCTGTCCACTGTGCCAGCTACCTGTCCTGCCTTTAATAATAAGGTGTACTAAATGTCTTCACTAATATTTTTCTAGTATTCTTCGCTAGTCTTCACTCTCCTCCTTCTTCCCACTCTCATTCCCCTAAACAAGTCTGATTTGTAATTATTAAAAACTACACGTCTGGACTCTTCCAGTTCCAGTTTGGATAGGTGGGTTGAAGGTAAAGTATGGAGAGCCTTGAATGCCAGACAGAATTTATGTTTTATTCAGGAAATAATTGGGAATTCTAGGATGCTACATTCTGAGAAGCATAGGTGCTCACCTATCTGGAAGATCTATGATGAAGTAAGCTACCCTCCTCCTGACAGAGATAATGGATTCAGGGATCAGATTGAAACATGTGAATCGGTTGTGATATAAAGCAACATGCACATTTCTAAAATTCTCTGTTATGTGATTAATCACTATAAAGCCACATGCATATATACATATATACAGGTAGAAGAAAGTTGGAGGAAAATCGGCAAAGACAAAATCGCACAATAAAAACCCCAAGATGTATGGGGCAAATGGGGTTAAGGGCACAACATGCAAAAATTTCATCAATCATACACAGGACGGGGGACATGGCCAAAGGCTTTGGAGAGTGGAACATAGGAGTAGAGCAGGTGAGTGAGAATCAGACTTTCTCCACATCAGAATATGCATAATAAATATGACATTTTACCTTGAAAAAGAATTGAAGTTTGCTTATGGAAGTAGGTGTTAGAAAGGTGGCTGCTTGCGAGTAACTGTGCAATGGGGAAGGTTTTTTGCATTTTCTCTATTTCTCAAGACAAAATCTTCTTATGCTCAATTATTTCTCTAATGTATCAATATCATTGGAACAAATTCGCATTTTCAGAACAAGCATTATAACAAAAGTAACTGTATATTTTTAGGACGTGACAAATGAAGGAACTTATTTTGCTCGATCAGGCACTTGTTACAAGAAATTTTCTTTTTCCAATGGAGGAGAGTGTAAGAAAATAGATTTTTGTTCATTAATAATAGCAGTTATATAGTATTTATTCTTGTGCTATGCTTGGACTTTACAAATATTATCTCATTTGATCCTCAAAACAATTTTGGGAGGTAGGTGCTATTATTATCCCCATTTTACAGTTGAGGAAACTGAGACAGAGTTTAAATGACTTGCCCAAGGTCACACAATGAGGAAGTATCTGAGAGCACATTTGAACTCAGTTCTTCCTGACTCCAGGCCCAGAACTCTAACCAATTCTCCACCTTCCTGCCCCAAATGAAATATATATATATATATATATATATATATATATATATACATACATATACATATAAAATACAATTTTGAAAGAAATCTATCTCAGTGAAGGAATAACTACTCTCCCAACAAAGATTGCAAGTCCTCTGTGGCTTAAAAGATAGTCTTTGAGAGTTGCTGTGGACAAAGAATATTCATCCCCCTGCAGGAAACCTGCAAACTCATCCCTCCTGGTCCTCAGATCACAGATCCATACATTCCATCACTGGGTGTATACCAGAAGCTTTTCTAGCCTGGCAGAAGCTTTAAGCCCAAAGTCACCTTCACACTGTACAATAAGACATTGATGTTTTACACTTTACAAAATGTTTACCACAGACCATGAGCTTGATAAGCATGAGTGTCTTTTGTCCAATTCATGCAGCTAACTTTAAAAAAAAATCTGCCACTCCTGACAAGACTTTTTACCATCCCACAACATTTGTCATTTGCTTTTCCCACACAGAAATACCACTTGCTGACAGAATTGAGTAATAGAAACCTGAAAAAAGAAAAAAACCCTACCGGTTCCCTGAATTTTTCATTGCTTATTAAAATCCTGCCTCACCCACGCCCTGATTCTGCTCACCCCGGCCAGCACAGTTTCTTGTAAGCCTGCTCTCCTTTGTGTGATGAATTAAACTTCCCTTGTCACTTTCTCTACCTTATGGCTATAAATTGCAAGGTTTCACAAGAGTTGGTTGCCATGCGTGCTAATGGCTTAGTTACCCTATGGTGGCTAATCAACACTGGTTTGGGGTTCTCTTCCTCTAAGAAGCCTTTCTTGATTACTCAGTTCAAGGTGAACTCTATCTCCCCCAAAGAATGGACACCTGGTGGTTTGTGATTCTTATTTGGCAATACTGCCATACACCAGTGGTCTTCCCTTTTGGTCTTATCTTTCCTTAGGAAGTAAGAAACTTGCAAGCAGGAACCATGAATAGAGCAGCCTTTCCCCAACCCGCAACTTCTTCCTCATACTTTGTTTACCCATCATAATAGGGAGGGAAAATGGAATGGATTGGTGGAAGGGGCATTTTAGAGAAAGTCTGAGAGAGCCAGGAGAGTAGTCCAGAAAGGAATGAAGTTATGGCTGGTCTGGACTTCATACTTAAAATAGAGATTCTGAAGGAATTTTGAGATTGAAAAAAAATACCATATTATATGCCTACTCATTTGAAGGACAAATACTGAAACTGAAGCTTAAATATGTTGGCCACATTATGAGAAGATAGCTCTCATCAGAAAAAGCCATGAGGTTGGGTAAGGTTGAAGGCAAAAAGGAGAGGGGGAAAGCAGAGGAGGAGATGGATATTGTCATGGAAGCAAAGAACAGGAACTTGAACAGATTTCAGGAGAGAGTGGAGAAGAGAAATTTTTACAAAGAGTCAGCCATGACAGAACAAGTGAACAACAACAACAGAGAAGTAAAATATGTGGAAGCAGGGTATAGTCTAGTAGAAAGCATAAGAGATACAAAATAGAACATGATGCGTGTGAGTTATCCATACATAACTCATATTTATTTAAGTGTTGCAAAGAGCTCTCCCCATAACTCAAGATAGTTTATGCTAGCACTATAATCCCATTTTTGAAGTGAGCAAACTGAAAGTCAGGTCGTTGACTTGCTCTTCCTGGAGGGACAAGGCTATATTACACCTGGGATTTAGAAACCAGATCTCTAAATGTGGAGTCCGGTATTTTTTCCTTGACATCACACTAACACTTTAGGAATCTGGGATGACTTGGTGGAGGAGATGCTGCTGTAAGTGAACATTTAAAGATTTCCAAGATGGTGACCGGAATGGTGAGGTTTAGGATTCTGGATTGTATGAGCAACTATTTGAAAGTTAAGGATACTCAAGGTTCCTGGTTCATTGTGGCCCCATTCCTGGATATTTTTATGACCTTTGGAAGAGAATAGATTCTAGATACCTAGAACCTAATCTTGTTCTCAGCCAGAGTAAAGCATTGCTAGCATGGTGTGACTGGAGTTATACAAAGGTCTTAGACATTCCCCTTTTCCTGACTGTGATGGTACCTGATGTCACTGACATTTCCATCATATCCTTCTATATGCTGCCTCTCATCACTGAATTAAAGCCTCGTGCTGGGAGGGAATGAGAATGGAGCTAATCCATTAACATGGGCATGAGTATATGACTTCCACCCAGAATGTTATAAATTTCAAGCATCAGAAAGGACCTGAGGGCTCAATCTAGCTAATCACCTCATTTGGCAGATGAGGAAACAAAGGCCCAGAGAAGTAATTTTATGTTGTCTGACATCACACAGAGAGTCAGTGACAGGGACAAGATTCAGAGACAAAACTTCATCATCTTTATACCATGTTCTCTCTCCAATATCACACTGTTTGCAACTATTACCTTAAAGTGGACTCCAGACAGAATGAGGAAGGGAACTAAGTGCTATGAGAGTTCTAAGAGGATTCTCATCACTCTTGTCAGTTGAAGGTAGGACCTTCAGAAGACAAAGATGGCTAAGAAGAAGGTGCTTAATAATTAGATCTGGATTTTTTTAACCTAGGCTATTGGCTAGTGATAGAGTATATATAATAAGGGTTGGTAAAATAACATTCTTAGACTGAAAATCTGATAAAGGGGATTTAAAACTTAAAAAATGAAGAGAAAGCAAGACAATTGGCCACAATATATCTAGTATAGCAGGTGTGCCATTGAAATCTGAATATCCAAAGAGATGATGTTTAATTCACAAGAGACGATGTCCAACAAGAAAACCATAAATAAAAATAATAGCCACAATTTTTTTATACAAAAAGGCTCAGAGTACAGGTAATAAACAAGATGAACTAGAGTTGCAAGGAGGTAAATTCCTCCTTCTAGGTATCACTGAGATCAGATGGATGTGACTCATGACTGGATAATATCTACAAAAGATATATGCCTCATTCAAAAGAAGGAGATTAGAGTTCTGGAAGAAAGCTACAGTGGAGCACCATTGTATATCAAAATATACTCCTGTGAGGAAATCTATGAACTAAGAAAGAGGGAAAAGCATTACAGAGAGCATTGGGTGACAGCAAGTGGAAGGGGACACAGAAGTGAGATTATGATGAGAGCATACCAGGAGGAAAAGGATGACAAGTTCAGGAAACATATCCCAAACCTGACACATAAAGAGATGCTGAAAATCTTTTCCTGTAATCAAAAATGTAACAGCTAAGAAATGTTTGTATTGGCTTAGATTTGCTTTACAAAAACTGAAGGAAGAAATCAAGGGAAATACTCTTCTGGACCTAATTTTAACCAAGATGGGATTAATTGCCAATGTAGAAATAATGAAAAAATTAGGTTAATTAGAGGTCAAGAACATTAACAGGAAAGGAGAAGAAGAGGAAGAAGTAGAATTTCATATGATTAGATACCAAATGACACTACAAAGTAATAATTATTACCAAGTAATGGATTAAAAAGAAAGAAAAACAGATCAGTTCAATATACTGGGTATACAAGACCCAGCAACAACCATGTGGAACAATTTAGTATTGGTAAGACCAAGGGCATAAAACATTAGGGAAAAGTCTCTTCATTTCACAAGTACTCTTAGGAAATTAGAGTAGCAGTTTGACAAAAAAAATTGAATTAAATCAGCATCTTATGCTATATACCACAACAAATTCCAAGTGAAAAATGAATTTAAATAGTTACATCATAAAAAAATTTGGAGGAAAATGAAAAGTTATTCACTTTCAGAGATAAGGACAGGAAAAAATCATAATCAGACATAGGAGATAAGAAATCATAAAAGGCAAAGAAAGTTGTGATTAAAGCAAGTTTAGAAACCTTTTTGCAAATTAAACATTTACATGCATTTGAAATTTACAAAGCACTTTACGTACATGGTCTCATTGGAATCTTACAAAAATTCTGAAAGGTAGGTAATTCAGTTATTATTGACATTCTTATTTTGCAAATGAGGAAACTGAGAATTAGAAAGGCTAAGTCACTTGCTTCTGTCCACAAATCTATTAAGCATGAGAGGTGAAATTTGAACCTATGTCCTCTTGAGATCAAGTCCAAGACTCAAGCTACAATACCCATTCAATTTCTTTCAAAAACAAAAGAAAAGCAGCTCTACTTAGCAGCAGAAGAGATAGTATTGGAAAACTATTTTAATGATCTCTAATAAAAACCTGACATGAAAATTCTATATAGAATTGCCACAAATACATGATTAAGTGACAAGCTCCAATACAAAACAAATTACAAGGACACAGAATTCTTAAAAGAACACATTTCAGAAGCTATCGCCCCATGGTTTGCTGGTGAATATCCAACAATCAACTGTCTAAAAATAATTTATATACAATTTACTTTCAAATTTGTCTGAATTTTTAGTATTTTCTCTATCATGTTCTTAAAACTATAAATAACAAAATAGTACATCAAGACCTGATTTATAGCATTTATAGATTTCCGAGGCATAAATGCATAGAGCTGAAAACAATCAGTTTTCACTAGCCTTTTGAACAGGCTCTAGCACACTCCTGAAACTACTAATAAATACTTGAATAAATGTATTTTTAATTAATAATGATAAATAAATGACTGATAATCACATAAGTGCAAATTCATACCCATCAATCTGACAAAAGTGTTAGAATAATGGAAAATTAACTTTGGGGGATGAGCTATGGGAGATGCATCATTTTAATACACTGTGGAACACTTTTCTGGAAAACACTTTAGGATTATATAAACAAAGGTTTCTAAATTCTTCACATCCTTGGACCCAGAGATGCTACTATAGAAATGATGCTCCCCTGAGATTAGTGAGAGAAAGGGAAAAATCCCTCTGTACAAAATTTCTTCACAGAAGAAAAGCATGATCAAAGTATTTATCTACTTAACATTAGTTCACTGTTTTCTGTACTTGACTGAATTGGAAGACTAAACATGTCGCCAACTTATTCAACAAACTCCATGGTTCCCTATTACCTCCATGATGAAATAGAAACTTCTTTAAAGAATGTTGTTACCTGGCCTCTTCCTACCTTTCCATGTTTCTTACATCTTAATCTCTCTCCTACTCACTCTGCTATCTAGCAACACTTATCCCCTTGCAGTTCCTGCCATTTTCACTGCCTCCCCCATCCCTCACCCCATCACTGGATTTCTCCCCTTCTTCATCCCCTCTTCCTGTCTTTCTTCAAGCCTCAGCTGCAAGAGGGGTTTCCAATTTCTTCTCCCTTAATGCTAGTGCCTTTCTTATGTTGGCTATCTCCAATTCATACTAATAGATAAAAAAAGATAGAGATAGATAGCTGATAGATAATTGCTTGAATATCATCACCCCCATTAGACTCCTTAGGTGTAGGTACTGGTTTTATTTTGGTTTTGCCTTTCTATGTATCCCCAGTTCTTAGGATAGTACTTGGCACATAGAAGGCACTTATTCAATGCTTGCTGAAGAGATTGACTAGGTCTGAACATAACGGGGTCATGTGTTCGATTTTTTTTTTTTGCTAATAGTCACATATTCTTTGAAGAAGGCAAACATTATTAGATTACTCTGAACTCAGTAGCCCTTGCTCAGGCAGAAGCCCAGTCGCTTTTTTGAGTTTAGTTTGTAAATCCCACTTTTGATATTTATTCACTATGTGGCCAGGAGCATGTTACTCTCTGAAACTCAAGTTTCTTCATCCCTGAAATGAAGGAATTAATAATAGTAGTAGCACTTGTTTCACAGGGTTATTGTGAGGCTCCAATGAGATAATGTGAATGTAAAGCACTTTGCAAACCATACCATGTTATATAAGTGGTAATTGCCATTTTTATTATTATCCGTGAAGCTATTAATTCATAAAATTGTTCATTAAAATCAATTTAGAAAATTAATTTAGAAATTATCCATAAAATTATTTATTATTCCTAAATAAAAATTATATAATTTTTATCTGCTTAGCAGTCATATATACTAACTACCCAGCTATTTCCAAATCATGCTGCTGGCACTCTCCCACTATCATTTTTATTCTTTTCATTTTCTTCTCCCCAGAACTTTGGAATCTGTGCCCAGAATAATCCTGGGCTCTTACCCTATCAAGTCTAGAAACTACCCTCCCCAACCTCAAATCATTTCCTAGCCATTTTCAAACCAACAACACACACACACGCACACACGCACACACGCATACACAGAGGTTTATCTGTTCTGGTTCAGCTTTTCCTTTGTGGTGACACATTTTTTAAGCCTCCTACTTCTTCCCTGACTGATCTCATTAGTCCTCAGTAGTTGGTGATGGGGGAAGTATAAAGGGACACAGTTCCCATTGTTTAGGCTATTATTGCCATGATAATATTTCATAGTTTAGAATCCTCCAGAGAAGTTGAATCACACTAGTGGACCACTACCTCGGTACTTTGGCCATGACTACAATAACCTCTCCAACTTGGGCACAAAGCTGGAAACCTTCCCTTCCCTTTGCCTATGCAAAAATTACTAATTGGCTATTCAGAGTCAACAAATGCATTAAATAACCTAATGACAGTTCATATTTGGGGTGTAAGAAGAACAAAACCTGTCCCCTGAGCTCTCTAAGAAATGCCAATTTTTCCCCACATAGTCTCTGTCACTCATATGACATCATTGTGACACATTGCAGACACAACTAGAAGACTTCCTCATCTGGTAAGTCTTCCCTTTCCCTGAAGAAGAGACACCTTCAAGCTTTTCTACACTCTTGATATCTTGCTGAATGGTCTGGATCCATGCCTGTTTTGTCATCAATCTACAGTAGTCTGTTGGATTTAAATTCCTTTTTGGTTGTCCTTTTCATTATAGTCCACAGACACTCCTATGTGAATTCTTAGTGAGGGTCTATGCCCAATCTTAAGCATCAGTCCTCCAATACTTAGGAAGCCATATTGGTAACTAACTCAACAAACGTACGCAATACTAGCAAATAATAGTGCTTCCTAGAACTGCATTTAAAATGCTCCTTTCAAGTGTGCTCTATATACTTGGCCACTACAAGTATTATAACACTTTCCACACACACAGAGCAATAATCCTGGATAAACGTCTGAAATTTAACCCAATGTTCATTTTGGACTCAGTCACAGACACATTGGACCCAGGTAAAATTTTCACACTTCCCCCCCAAATCTTTTTGGCTTGTGCTTTCATTCTGGAAAACTAGGGGATGTCAGTATCTAGTTTGTTTTGCTCTCCCAAGAAAGAGTTCTAAGTTCCCCTCTAAGCACACAGGATACCATGCTATCAAGTATATAACAGATGAAAAAAAATCAAAACATATATAGAATACGTTCATATCCAAGGCCCTGAAATTCCCAAAAGAAAATCTCCTTTCTAAAGAATTACCCTCTGTTTGGCAAGTCCCACCTACTTTTTGGAAATATGCTATACATATTTTTAAGAGTACCAGTGAAGGGGCATGTCCAAGTTTCTCCATTTGGTTCCCTACTCTGTACTGATTCAGTCCTGCAGCTTGTGAGAAAACTAAGGAGAAGGATATAGAAAAAGGAGTTTATTGCATAAACATGACAACTAAAGCAATGAGAGTGAGTGAGTTGGTTATGAGAGAGAGTTTAGAAGAGGGACCAAAGAGAATTTTGGTAGTTGCCTTATGAGGAAGGAAAATAGGAAAGATCCAGTGAAGAAATGTTTAAAGAGGGGGTAGAAGAATGAAATGTCTCCACAGAATGAAAAAATAACTAGTAGAGCATAACAAACCATTTCAAAAACTTCAAGGAAAATGATTTGTTAAAGGCTTTACAGCTACTTAGTGGCCATACTAGAATATGGACCAGTAAGTGTCTATCTTTCCATCATTCTTTTCATTTCACTACACTATTTTTTTTTACTTTTTACTTCTGTGAATTTTAGATTTACTCCACCCTGCTTAGTCTAACAAAACAGGAATGTTTACACCCCTACTTAAGGATTAAGAATAGAGAAGGATAGCCTATGACAGACATGTGCTAACAAATAACAAATCAGAAACAAAACTGACAGACCCTTGGACTGTCCTAAGTCAAGCTTAAGCTACCATTGGTACATGTGAGATGCAGGAAAGTGATGTAAAAAATGGTCTATATATTTCATGTCACTTCCTCTCTTGGCCTCTTTTTCATGGAGAGGTGGCTCTGGTGGCAGCGTGTTGGGTGTCTTGGCATCTTGTTGTGGTTGCAGCTATTGTTTGGGTTTGGTGGTGAGTGTTCTCTCGGAGTTTAGGCTGATTCCTTTTTTTTCCCTTTACCTTCCAAAACACTATCCTCTTAGGAAGTCTCTAATCTTCTGAGGAGAACTTGTGGCAGAGGTCTTTGAATTCCCCCTGGTAGAGGCTAGGCCAGAGAAATCCAATACCCTTTCTTCTCTCTCTTCTTCTTAATTCCTTCCCTCTATATTAATTAAACCACCATAAAACTTCCAACTGACTTGAGTATTTTATCTGGGATTTTCCCTGGCGACCAATTAAATTTATATTCAGTCACAACCCTAAATTTACCTTTACCCTTCAATGTTGAGACTTAGTTGACTATGAGTCCCAGTGCTTATACAACGATAATCAATAATGTACTCAATGCAGTCACTTACAGTACAAAAGTCCATAGTCCTCCTCTACCAGTGCTCAATATAATCTCCCCTGTTAGTATCACTATCAAAGCACTAGCATGAGAAACCAGAAGCATATACACAATCACTACAACTATATTAAATGTTTATAAGGAAAAGTAAAGCCAGAGGGAGTAGAAGTGAAGATATATTTGGAAGGGACATTGTATGAATGCAATTTTTGCTTGTTATTTGTTCCATTCATATGGTTCTACCCTGTTAAGTGATCGGGGTTTGATATAAGATTTTACTTCTTATTTCACATGTTTCTTTGATTGTTGTTGGGGTTTTTTTTCTACTGTTGGATATTAAGTTCATAATAAAAAAAATTAAAGAAAACCTACCAGCATGATACCGTTAAGATTTTAATCTATCCGTAGAAGGATCTTCTAGAAATTGATTCTCAATTTATTTCAGTTCAACTCAACAAACATTTATTAAGAGTTTTCTATGGGCATTTCACAATTTTAGGTACTGGGTATATAGAGACAAAGCAATTTCTGCTTTTAAGGAGCTTGTCGTTCTGTCATTTGAGTCAAGTTTGATTCTTTAAGAACTCATTTGGAGTAGAGATACTGGAGTGCCCTATCCCCTGGATCACCTAACTGCCACCTGCTACTCCAGCTCATTTTACAGATGAGGAAACTGAGGCAAAATAGGATAACTTGCTCAGGGTCAAGCAACTAGTAAATATTTAAGGTCAGATTTTAGCTCAGGTTTTCCCCATTCCAGGGCCAGTGCTCTATTCACTTTGTTACCCAGGCAAGGGATTTACTTTCTCCTTTTGTGAATATATCACATTTGTTCAATGTTGAAGCACTCACAACTGGAGGGATGGAGATGAAGAATTAGAAAAAGCTAGTCATTAGGGGCACCACCTGAGTCAAGTCTTTAAGGAATCCAAGGATTATGAAAGTAGGGAGTAAAGAGGAAAGACATTTTGAGAATCGTGGAAAATCTGGACAAAAGTCCAGGAAATAGAAGATGGAGTGTTTGTCTAAAATTATCAAATGAAAACTACCACTACCACCCATAAGCCCCAGTGGAAGCATCCCAGGACTCTGTGCCCAAGAATCCTGTCAATAGCTATGATTCCCCACCCCAGAACACTAGTCTTGCTTCCACTGGTCCCCTCTCATAGTCAAAGAGTCATCATCTAGAGGAACCACATCTTTAGAAACCCAAGCAGGAGCTATAAACTCCTGCAATGTCCCTACCCATCACCAGTTTTCTCAGTAATCACATCCTCTCCAAATAGTTTCCCATCAAATTTCTTGTGCCATACTATCAAATGGTTCAACATCAGAAAAGGAAATGGTTTTGTCATCAGAGATGATGCCAAGAAGGATGTATTACTATCTATCTTGTAGACTATATACTAAAGATCCCTTAGTGCTTTTCCATCTGTACTATAAGCTCTGACCCTCTAACTGCAGGATTTGCAGCAGTAACTTCTTGTTTGTTGGGAACTAAGTATGAACTCCTTGAGAGCAGAGAATATCTTAATTTTCTACCTGTATCTCCAGTGCTTAGCAAAGTACTTGGAACATTTTTGTTGTTTTTCAATAGGGTTTGACACTTTATGACTCCAAAGACCATGCTCTCCAAAGGTTGATCTTGATAAAGATCCTGGAGTTGTTTATCATTCCCTTCTCTAGTGGATGAAGGCAAACAGACATCAGGTGACTTGCCCAGGGTCACACAGCTAGCAAATATCTGAGGCAAGATTTGAACTTGATATTCCTGGCACTGGGCTCAGTGCCCTATCCCCTGGATCACCTAACTGCCTTCTACTTGGAACACAAGAAGTGTTTAATAAATGGTTTTTCATTCATTACTCATGGAATAGCTTTGAGACAGTTTGTTTGGAACATAGAGTGTATGAAGGGAAGTAATAGAAAATATCAGGAAAGGAGGCAAATAGCAATCATTGATCACTCTCACTGGCAGTTACATCTGATATAAAAATATTAAGTCCTATGCCATCTCTTCACCACTTGGATTTACATATTTGTTGCTCGAGGATCTCACTGGGGGTCAGGTTAGGGCTCTCTCTCTCTTTAATCAATCAATCAATCAATCAAAATGGTAAAGGTTTCTTTTCCTAGGGGCTGGGGAAAAAAAGGAAAATAAAATAGTCCCTGCCCTCAGAGAACTTACCTTTTTTCAGAGTATTGTAATACTGGATAAACACTAAGAAATGTTTCCTCCGTTGATATTGTTCCCTTTGTTAGACTTTGCAAACACATAAATACTACCCTCTCATGTCAAGGCAACACTTGCTTTGAATATGTTACAATTGATGTAATTCCTGGTTCAGATTACCTTTGTTGCAACCTTATGTCCTCACTTAGATTTCAGAGATGCTATGGGGAGACAGCTGAAGGAGGAAGCATCCCAGTTCCATCAGAATATTTTTTTTTTTACTTTGCACATACAAATCTCTCTAGTGAAGTCTTACTCTAGTGCTTCATGGGATGGACCATAGGTCCTTGAAGTAATAATAATACTAATTAATATTAACAGCTAACATTTATATGGCATTTTCAAGTTTGCAATGTGTTATATATGTGATTTCATTTCATTTGATCTTTTTCAATAAATGGGTGAAGAAAGAGCTCTAAGTATACCCATATTGTAGATGAGGAAACTGAAGCCCAAAGAGATTAAATGACTTGCCTATGTCCACAAAGACAATAAGTAGAAGAACTTAAATTTGAATCCAGGTCCTGATTCTGCTGCCTATCGTGTGAGTTAGGTACATGCTCTACTGAATCATCATGACTTAAAATAAGGATCCAGCAATGATAGGCTTTTATGTCATAAAAGAAACAGTTTAGATTAGCAAAGAAGTATAACATCAGAAAATGAACCATGAAGTTAATATTTGGCCTCTTGGCCACCTTCAAGAAGCAGCTCAATTTCTACCTTCTATAGAAAGTCTTTCCCAATCCCCTTTAATGCTACTGCCTTCCTTCTGCTGATAACTTCCAAGATATCTTCTATATAGCTTATCTGTACATCGCTATTTGCATACTATCTCCCAAATTAGACTGCGAATTCCTTGAGGACAGGGACTATCTTGCCTTTCTTTTTATTTCCATTACTTAGCACACTGCGTAGCACATAGGAGCTGCTTAATGAATGTGTATTGACCAAATGGCTGAATAAAAAGAAGCTGCAATAGGCATCCACAGAGGTAGCTTCCACAATGATGGAATTACAGATGCTTGACCTACTCAAGACTTTATGTTCAACAAATATTTATCGAGGGGCTTATTGCATGCCCAGCACTGTGGTGTGTATTGAAGGGGATTTTTAAAAAAATGTAAAATGTGGGGGTCCCTGAACTCAAGGAGCTTTTGACTTTGAGAAAGCTTAGAGAAGTGTGCCAAAAAGTCTTAATAACTTCCCACTACAGAGTAGATGTGATACAAACTTTGGACTATTGAAGTCAAAAATGAAAACAATGAAGACTGGAGTGGTCATGGAGGATTTCATGATGGAGATGGGATTTAAGCTAGCCTTGACGCATGGATAGCATAGACAGGTAAAAGGAGAATGAAGGAGGAGTTCATGACATTGGCACATTCCAATGGCTTATGGGTTTTATTAAATTTTAAAATTATTTTCTTGTAATGAGTGAAAAATGCTTGAAAAGGGTTGAAAACATTATTTTAAATGGAAATTTCATGACTCTCATGTCAGCTTAAAGATGGCCTCCACTCATCCATAGCTTGCTACCCATGTTAAACTTCAACTTTCCAGCTTTTTTATTCTGTCCACATTTCTTCTACTTCTCCGCTTCCTAAGATACCTACCCCTCTTAGTCTTACCTTCTTTCAGAAGTTTTCTCTAATCCTACCAATTCTGAGAAGCCTTCCAATTTCTAAGTTGGAAGCTTCATAAATCCTTCATGTTAACTTTAAATTCTCTGCAAATACATCGGACTGTCTACTTCTGTGGTACCTGCTGTCCAAGCTAGATTACCATTCTTCCTTCTCTGGGGCATCTTCTCATATCCTTTGAAAGGTTTCTTATAGTACACAATGTGCCCTGTGTGTACAGATCAAGAGCAATATTTATTAGTGACTTAACATCTTTCTTTTCAGAATATGTGAGCAGAGCTCTGACTTCTTATTGATGCCAAAAAATCCCTACTTTCTTTCCCCAGAAGTTTTAATGTTTTATTACTTTCTGTCACCTGTTAAAATTTTAGAGCAGAAACCATCCATTTGTCTCTCCCAGTGTTCATGGGGGTGAAATGTAAAAGTTAGAGCTAGTTACAGGTATCTGTGCAATTGCAAAAAGAGGAATGAAGAAGGGGAAAAGATGCATTTAGAGGGTTATTCAAAGCTCATATTAACTGGAAATGGAAGAAACTTGAAGCCTTAATGAAATCAGAATTTCTATACTAGTACAAGAGCAAAATAAATCACCTTCTTCACTTTAGAAAATGAAATGTATGTAGCTAGACTGGGTGCTCTGCTCCCTATATTTTGGTTCATTTGGTCTCTTATGCTTAAATGTAGACCCCAGTCTCCTCCTGGTGGAAGCAATTTCTTCAAGATAAGTCCAACCCATTCTATTTTTTTTTTTGCCTTGGTTTATTGTACCAACACTAATCTTTCCACACTTCAATAAACAATAATTTTATTTGAATTCATGTTAAATAAAGATTAGATTCATTCTGTTTGGGTCTAGAAAGAAGAAAGAAGGGGGAAAAGAGGAACAATTCCAGGAAGGCAGGCTTTGAATCCATGTATGGAACAATTTCCTTACACCCAGCTACTTCAGTGTCCCCATGGATTTGTAACCTCACCAATGTGGGTACTGCTTCTAACAGTATAATCAATCAACAAGCATTTAGTAGTCCACATGGTGGGACCATCACTCCACATTGTGTGCCATGTTCTCCACTAGGCAGTAAGGATTCAAAAACAAAAGCAAAAAGGTCCCTTTCTTCAAGGAACTTACAACTGAATGAGGAGAATCTTATGTGAATCAGGTCCAGGCAATCACCAATGCATACTTTTTCATTATGTTCTACAGTTGCCTAGGTTCAGTTTTCCAAAAGGACTCCACACACTACATTAGGGAATTGTCTGGATCTCCTGCCATTGCATGGGTACTGATGGAAGAAATGGGATGTCCACCAAGTTATCCCTCACTCTCACTAGAACATTAGACCATCTCCCATTCTTAGGTTCCATGTTTCCCTGATAAAATTCTTTTTTGATGTTTCTCTTATGTAGTATGATGCTACTCACTCCAAACATTTCTTTTTCCATTTAATTTTTGGGAGGCTTGAAACTTTAAGCCTTTGTAAGCTGTGGCATTCCAAAATGCATAGTCACCTAAAAGAACCAGATTGTTGGTATTAACAAGATAGACCTTTATTTCAGAGGAAATATTGGTATTATTAAAAGCATAGTATGATTTCTCAAAGGCTATTCATTTCCCATACAATTCTGATCCTGTCTCATAATTTGTTTTTATTAAGAATCAAACATATATTGATAGATGAGCTCCATGGGATACCCATACAACTGTATATTATAGTTTAGATTGCAAGTATTTTTCATCCATTTATTTTTTCTTTGTGGATTGTTAGCTTGAATTCTTGAGTGATTATGGATTTTATTTAGGACGTTGTAAACTATCCCATGACAATGCAATCTAAACATTTCTTCTTTAAACAAAGAACCCCATCATCTCTAGAGTATCTCCCTTCAATTTGGAAACTGTTTGAAATATTCTCGATTGCAATGGCAAGCTCTCTAGGGTACATGTTTCCCCTTTTAATGCCATGCCTTTGATCCTTACAACAGTTCTATAAGATACACATGTGCTCTTATTATCTCTTTTATACAAATGAGGAAACTGAGGCTAGGACAGACTAAGTGACTTGTCTGAGTCTGATTATGTGCATCCGTAGATAAGTCACTTAGTCTATTACCAGCCTCAGTTTCCTCATTTGACAAAAAGAGATAACCATATAACCTGAGAGTTTAAATGACTTGCCTTACAACTACTCACACAATTAGAAAGTACGTGAGGCAGGATGCAAAGTCAGGTCTTCCTGACTCCAAGTCTGGTACTGTATCCATTTTACTGGGCTACTTCTCATGTAATAACAAGTTTTATAAATCAGTATATGCTAAGGGTCAAATCAATGGTGTACACAGTAAGTTCAGAGGGAAGAAGCTCTTTGGATTTGGGAGATGGGAGGGAAGGGTGATGCTCACAGAAGGCTTCCTAGACTGTTTTGAAATTCTCAAAGTCACTGCTGTTGGCTCCTGGTACAGTTTTGTCCCCTCAGAGATTCAATGACTAGAAATTACCCAGCTCATTCTAGAATTTGCAGATAGGATCATGCAGCACTTACAAAATACATACCATCATTTGTGGGCTATTTACTCATTAGGCCTCTCACATACCACAGGCAATTTTGAATTTCCACTTCCATTAAGGTAGCTGAAGCCCAAAAGTGCTGCACACTATGATGCTTTTCTTTCCAAAATGTCCAGGTAGGAGAGGGGAGAAAGATATGAAAGAAAACGGTCTTATTATGGTTGTTATAGTCTCCATCCACTTCCTCACTTCAATACAAACCTACCTATCCCTAAGTGATATGGCATCTCCCCCCAAGGAAGCTTTCACCTGTCCTTACTTCTCCCAAGTCAATGAGTAAGAACTCAGACTTTTCCTTACTGTTCAATATCACTTTTGAATCTCTGACATTGTTCTATTGCTCTGCCTCTCCTATCAGGACTCCTTCTCTACATGACATTAGTTCATGCAGGAAAAACAAAAACAAAAACAAAAACAACCAAGTTTTTAATGCACTATGAGATCAATAGGAGTCAGTACAGTGAGTTGTGGTCATCCAAAGAACTAATGTAATCCTAGGGTATATTAATAGAAGTAGAAAGCCCAGAATTGAGTGGTGATGAGTTCCATTACCCTCGGCATGGGTCAGACCTCATCAGGAGTGCTGTGCTTACTTTTGTGCATAACTGAGGATGGATATAAATATATAAATAAACAACAGTACCTTATCATATCATAGAGGAGACCTTGACTTCTCAAAGGCTAGGCCAATGGAGCCATGCTTTGGGAGGTCCAACAGATACTCGAGGATGAACTCAGTGGCATCTGCTTTCTGAGAATCTGCCCAAATCTTTCAGAGAACTTCCTATCAAATTAACAGCAAGATGATGGATTATTCAGTCTCAGCGATTTTCAGCATTCATCAACAGATTTATGAGGGATGGTAATGGGTATCCATGAAGGAAAAAGCTACACTAAAGAAATGAGACTGAAGTATGCAAGTTGGAATATGAACAGAGATGAATAACCATGACAGTGAGGGGAAGGGAGAGAAGAGAGAGAAGATGAGGGATAGGGAGAAGAACAAGATTAATAAAAGCTTTCTATGTATAGGGCAGCTAGATTGGCACAGTGGTTTGAGTGCCAAGCCTGGAATCAGGAAGATGTGTCTTATAATGAATAACAAGTAGGATCAAGAAAGGCTTTCCATAGAAGGTGACTTGAATTGAGCCTTAAGGAAAAGTAGGAGTTCCAAGAGGCTAAATTCTAGGCATGTGTGATAGCCTATTTAAAGGTTTGGAGGTAGAAGATTAAAGTTAGAGGAACAGAAAATAGGTTGTTTAGATGTAGTATAAAGTATAGGAATGCCTGTTAGATGGTGCAGTGGTTAGAATGAAAAACCTGAAGGCAGGAATACTCATCTTCCTGAATTCAAATCTGATCCCAGACACTTATTAGTTGTGTGACCCTGGGTAAGTTACTTCATCTTTTTGCCTCTATTTTCTTACCTGTAAAATGGGCTGGAGAAAGAAATAGCAAACCAATCCAGTATCTTTGCCAAGAAAACCCCAAATGGGGCCACAGAAGAGTCAGACACTACTGAAAGCAACTAAACAACAACAGCAACAGAATGAATGAAGATCATTAATTAGAGGAATAATATGGTCAGACCCATGAGTTAGAAAGATTATCCTGCAAGTTGTGTAGAAGACGTGTTAAAGAAGAGATAGAAGTCACTACACTCCTACTAAAACTTCATTTCAGGAAATAACCCATGACCCCTAAATCACCACATCCATATTTGACCAGTCCTTATTTTCTCTGACCTCTCTAGAATATTTAACATTTGTAACTCTGCCCTTCTGGAAACTTGTTTTTGGCTTCTATGACATTATTTTCCTCAGATCTCTTTATATTTTTAAATCCCTGTTCTGTTGTAGGCTTTAGGTTTGGGTTTTTTTCTGATCCTTTTTTCCATCTCCTAAATACAAGCCTTTGCCCATGGACCAATCCAAAGTTCTGGTCTTCTATTTCCCTGAGAAATCTCACCCATTCCTGTAATATCAACTATCACTTCCCAAAGATTTCAAAATCTATAGGTCCATCCCTGTCTCTATTGTGCATTTCAGTCTGAAATTTTAATTTGCATGGTATATACTTCCATTTGAATTATGATAAACTCAACATATATAAATGAAAACTCAGCATACTTATCCCCAAACAGCTGTCATATCTATCTGTGAAGAACACTTTCCCTTACCACCGCTCTTCCAGTGCCTGACTTTATGCTGCTAGGAGACAGTGTGACATAGGTCATTAAGTACTAGATTCAGAATTAGGAGATGTGTGTTCAAATCCTTCCTCAGATTATATGACCTTGACTGAATCACCATCTGTGTCTCTTTCTCCATCTTCTTCATCTGTAAAACATGGATTAACAATACCCATAATTCCTACCTCTTGGGGTTGTTGCAATGCACTTTGCAAACCTTAGAGCACTATAGAAATGTTGTCATTGCAATGACTATAATAAGCTTCCTAACTAATATTCCTATCTCTGACTTCCCAGTCCTCTTATACATCCTGCATACTGATATCAGTTTTATTTTCCACAAATACTGTCACTCACAGTCCTTCTATTGTTCTCTACCATTTACAGGATAAAATCCAAACTTCTTAGCTTACATTCAAAACCTTCCATAATCTGCCCTCAGTCTATGTTTCTAGCCTTATTGTCCACTCCTTCTCTATATGATGCCTTTACTCCAAATTTACCATTTTATTCTAAGCACAGTATCTCTATTCCTCCCTCTACAGCCCGATTTGAACTGATCCCTTTGCCTAAAATGCCCCTTTTCCTCCTTTTATCTAAGGACTAACCTTCCTTCAATACCTAGCTTAGGTGCTACTTCACCTAAAAAGCTCTCACCCTTCTCATAAGTCCCGTAGACATTTATTTCTGGTACCATTCATTTTGTTACTAGCATAAGCCACCATAAACTTTTATTCAAGTTGTTTTTCTCTATATCTTGCATCTCCATTTAGATTGTAGACTCCTTGAAGGTGAGTAATATCTCATTTGGGACAGCAGATATCATCTCATCTTAATGCAGCTAAAAAGCCTAAACACACACACACACACACACACACACACCAAGTCTTTTAAAAATCATCAAGAAAAATAACACAGAAGAATAAATAGAATATGTGAGCTCATGTAATTTACCATTTGTTGAATTATAAATTTTAAATTGTTAAATTGTCAATTACTTTTGTAATTTACTGTATGTTAACTTTAACAGGGTAGTACCAATGTTGGCCATTGTGTTTAACTTGGTTATCTCCTGAACCACTGTGAATCCCCAGAGCCTACCTCTCTACCTTAAACACAGATGCTGTCAATCAATAACCACTGGGTGATGATGGAAACAGCTGGACCTGTGAATACGCACTGGAAGGTATGAAAGTAAAATACCCATAGAAAATGGATTCAACATATTATTCAAGCCCATCAAGTGCATGTGCTTCAGAGCAATCAAATTAGTTTGAGAGGTCCCTAACTTAAGTACCATTTTAGTAATACAGATTTTTGAGTGCCTTATTTAATTTGAATTGATCCATACATGTCTTAAGGAGAAATAATAGTAGCTAACATTTATATAAAGCTTTGATGGTTTTATATAATATCATTTGATTCTCACAACAATTCTGGGAGATGGGTAGTATCTTATCCCCATTTTAAAGATGAAGAAACTGAGGATAAGAGAAGTTAAGTCCAGGGTGATATAATAAGCTGAAATGTGAACCCAGATCTTGATGCTCAGTCCAGAGCTCTTAAAATTGCTCTATTTTTGCTGTTAGATAAAGGAACAAAAGTTTCCTTAATCTTGATATTAAGTAATGTAGACATGGTCAAAAAAGAATGGAGGAAAAGAAGCTAGCCCAGCATAGGTCTTGGGTATATTTGTGTTGGATCCTGTATATATTTTTATGCAACACTTTGTATAATATTGGAGTTGTTGAGGAACAATGTTCTATAGGTAGTTTAACAGGGGAATAATGCACAATAGATGAGCTGTCTGTTTTACAGACTGCATCTGCAGGGAATGTGAATGGTTGACTGGGAGGTGAATACTTTGGTAGAATGAATGGTTATTCAGACAGAATGTATAAGAATGTCCATAATGTATTCAGTATACATGCATGTAGTCTCACCAGGGTGGGCAAAAAAGCGTCTGAATGAATAAGAATTATTCCAAACCAATATAGGACTCAAATCAATCCCATCTTTTCCCTTAAAGTTGGAGTGCATCTAAACCTTCCCAAAGACATTAACTCTTTCTCCTTATTTCTTCTCCTACCCCATGACTATATTGCTATAAAAGCAAATCAAAGAAATACAATTCAACTTGAGTGAAAACTTCCAAAAAAGTTTTTCTCTTCGAAGACTTTTCCCCCTGGTGACATGTAGCATATGGGCAGAGGAGTCTAGAACAGCATGTTACATTAAGTGGAAGAGTTCTCTCCATTTGTTTTTTAAAGCATTTCTAGAAGAAGAAAAAGTGAATGTACTAAGACCAGCCTTCTCACCCACATCCTTTTCATTCAAAGCTTTCTGAATCTATTCCTCCCCAGATAGAAGCCCTGACCCAGAGCTGGGAAACTGGTAGAAACATCAAAGTCCAAAAGCCACTGAGTGGCAGAAGTTTTGACTAATATACCCACTTCCTCTTTTCATGGGTTAGCAATATGATGAAGATAAATAATATGATGCAGTGGGTAGAAAAATAATCAATAAGCAAATATTTATTAAGAACCTATTATATACTAGACATGGTACAAATGAGATATAGATAGGATAAGAGGTAATCAGCAGAGAGAAGGTACTACCATTTAGGGAAAACAAGAAAGACTTCTTGCAGAAGATAGATTTTAGCTAAGTTTTGAAGGAAACCCAGGAAGCCAGAAGGAAGAGAGAAGGAGAGTACTCCAGGCATGGGGGATAGGTCACTATCCACCAAACTCTCTTCTCTGGAAAGATGGATAAAGTTCAGAAACTTAAGATCAGATATGCAACTCAAGACTAAATCTAGGGCACATAGCATCTGTATTCAATTTTTTAAATATACTTTGTATTGCAGGGGAACACAGGACCCAAATGTGAATGTCCACAGATAGATAGAGAATACGGGCATGTCAGATAGTTTCCTAGTAGATGCTCCAAGAGGGCTGGTGATAAGGGCCACATAGAATTTATGAAATGGGAAATGTAAAGGTATATCTAAGCATTGATGCTAAAATAAAACATTAATTAGCCTAAACTGACTCCACAACTGTCTTGAACACTACTCTGTGAATGTCCCTAGAGACAAACCAAGTAGACATCCATATACCAACAGTATTCCCTGACATTGATCCCACCTATATACTATTGCCTAAACCCTAAGGATGGATGGAAAATTAACTTCTGATATAGTGGATTGCACTATGTTCCTCTTCCCCAGTTGCTGGTTCTAACACTGAAAAGGTTAAGTGAGTCAAAAAAAAAAAAAATAGCTGCCACCCGCTGGTGTTAAGCATGACTCTGATGGTAAAAGTAAATAGTAAATTTAAAAGTTTCCTTCTTATAAGAGTTTAGAACAGTGATGACCAACCTTTTAGAGACTGTGTGCCATGCCCCACCAAGACCCTGTGCCACACATCCCGCATGCCCTGTACCCCATACCCTAGACAAGGGAGAAAGCACTCCTATTGGACTGCTGGGCAGAGGGATGGGTGAAGTGAAAAAATGTCCTCAGCATGGTGGAGAGGAGGAAGGGATCAGCTCCTCTTAGTGTCTCTGCCTTTCTAGTAAAGAACTCTGGTGGACTATGGCTCATGTGCCCACAGAGAGGACTCTGTGTGACCTTTATGGCACAGGTGCCATACATTTACCATCACAGGTCTAGAGGGATACAAGTTTGTCCATCTAACTGTTAGTAGTCAGGATGACCAAAGTTGCCTGAGAAAATGGGTCAATGGTGCATACCTCTGGAATTCTTCATTTTTCTTGAAAACATTGTCTGTTGAAGACATACTACATGATATTTTGGCTTACTGGAAGAGAGGGGATAAAAAAAATTACAGAATAAAAGTCTCTAAGGACAAAGACTTTAACAGGAGTTGATGGGGAAAATAGAAAACCTATTGTAATACTAGCAGACATTTAAGGATATGAACAAAGACCTCTCAAAAGAACAAATGAAAACTGTTTAAAACCACCTGAAAGGAACCTCCAAATTGTAAATAAAAGAAATGCAAATCAGAACAAACATGGCATTTTACTTCACATCTATCAAATTGACAAAGATAACAAAAGATGAGGATATTAAGTGTTGGAGAGACTGTAGAAAGATAGGCACACAAATGTATGGTTAGTAGAGTTATGGATTAGTACATTCTAGAAAATAATTTGAAATTATGTAAATTAAGTGACTAAAATGCCTATATTCTTTGACATGGAGATGCCATTGCATGATATAAACTCCAAGGAGGTCACTGACAGAGTTTAGGCTCTACACATCCAAAATTTATGATAATACCTTATATTTGCCCATTGATTGGAAAATAGTTAAACAAATTATGGTACATGAATATAATAGAAAAATATTATGATGTAAAAAATGACAAACATGATGGATACAGAGAAGCATTGAAAATGTACATGAACTGATGCAAAGGGAAGTAAGGAGAAAAAGACATACTCAAATGACTATATTAATTTAAATATAAGTGACACAAAAATGAATGCTATGAAATTATGAAGACAAAAGAAGAGATATGAAAAGATATCTCCCTCTACTTCCTATGCATAGTTGATGGGAGAGAGTGCATAAATGAGATCATCGTGTACAACCTAAGAATTGTTTACACTTATGAATTGGTTTGTTTATTTTTTTCTTCTTTCTTTCCATCTAAAAACATTCTTAAAAGGACAGGAAGAATAAAGGTGATAGAAGAGAAAATCAGAAAACAGAATCAATGAAATGTATTTAATCAAAATTGCTAACATTCATAATATACTTTCTATACATAATCTCATTTGATCCTGACACAAACTCTGTGAGGTAAATACTAGAGAATGTATCAATATTTACATTTGACAGATAAAATAAATTAATCTAGCACAGGCCCTCATGACCTCTTACTTGCACTATAGAAATAGTCTGTTGATTGGTCTGTCTGTCATAAGCATCTCTTTACTCCAGTCCATCCTCTACTCAGCTGTCAAAGTAATTTTCCTAAAACTCACATATGACCATGTTACATCCCATACCGCACACATATGCTTCCACAATTCAGTAAACTCCAGTAGCAACTTATGATCTCTAGGATTATATATAAAATCCTTTGTTTTGACATTCAAAACTCTTCATAACCTGCTCTCCCAACATCTCCCCAGTGTAGTCTGCAATCCAGGGACATTGGTCTCTTTCATGTTCCTCAAATAAGACATTCCTCTAAGCTCAAAGTTTTTCCACCGACTATCACCAATGTTTGGCATTCCCTCCTTCCTTATATCTGCTTCCTAGTTTCCCTGCTTTCCTTTAAATTCTCAAATAAAAGCTCACCTTCTATAGAAAACCTTTTTCAATTCCTCTTAATTTTAATGTCTTCCCAATGCCAATTATTTCCATTTTATACTGTATAAAGCTTATAAGTTGTCTTCTCCATTAAACTATGAGCTTCTGGAGAACAGACTGTTGTTTGCAGAGCTCAATTCCTGGCATATTGTGGCATACAGTAGGTGACAAATACAGACTTAAGTGAACCTTCCCAGCCTCTCATAATTAGTGAAGTATTAGAGGTGAAATTCAAAGCCAGGTATTTCCTAATTCCCAATCCAAGTCTCTTTGGACTTCACCTGGAATGCCTTCATGTCTCAAGAGCCACAATCCACAGAGATCTGACCAGGACCTTTCCTTTTCATATAACAGTACATAATTAAGACTCAGGCTTTGTTAATAGAGCTGAGATCTGTTCCTTTTGTTTCCTTCAAATTAGAATGTGATCTCCTGAGATCATAAACTTTCCCTCTTTGTATCCTTTTTTTAGCACAGTAATTGCCACAAAATAAATACCTAATAAATGCAATCCATTCCATTGACAGAATCACACAATATCAGGGTACAAAGATATCCCAAAGATCATTAAAAAACATATAAATGAATAAGAATCTCATGTACAAAATACCCAATAAGCAGCTTAGTACAAAAGAAAGAGTGGTTCTAGAGTCAAAAGATGTGGGTTCAGATTTTACCTGTGACACATAATACCTAAGTGACCATTAGCAAGTAAGTCACAACCTCCTTAAGCCTCAGTTTCCTCTACAAAATGAGATAGATGAACAACAGTCCTTTGAGATCTTTTCCAGCTCTATGAACCCATGAGCTCTAGTAGGAGAAAGGCAGTCCTTCCTATTTTTGGTCAGTACTCATATTTAGAGCATTTTCCCGTATACCAAGCCTTACTACAACTTCGACCCACTACTAATTCCACTTTCTGACACCATACTACCTCTCCATCCTTGCCCAGACAAAACCATTCCTATGTAGACTGGTGAAAAAATATATATGCCAACTACGTTGTAACAATAAAGCACTAGAAAAAGTGTGAATCATTTATATTGTTACTATGTTCTTCTCTAAATCTGCATAAGAGATTTGAGATAGAGAGAGACTGAAATTGGAACCAGAGAAGCTGAATTTTAGTCCCAGTTGTGAACTGATTATTTTCTGAGAGGGCATTGACCTTTATTATTGGTAACTGCTAGCCTTGCCAATACATCATGCTTCAACTTTTTGTGCCTTAGTTTCTCTTCATCACATATTTATCTAAGCACAGCTTTGCCTGTGTGTTTATCAGTCCTGTGATGTTGGGCAGAACATGGAATTTTAGAATTTCTTAGGACCTCAGTTGCCTTATCTGTAAAAGTGGATAATAATTCTTGCCCTGCCTTCTCTTTAGTGTTATGGTAAAGATCTAATAAGATAACATATGAATATGATGTTTTTAAAATATTAAGATACTCTATAAATTACTCTATAAATGAAAGACATTATTAATATTAATAACCAGATAATACAGCAGTAATTAATCATTTCATTAATTATAATGTATCATAATGAAGTTTTCTTTAATCTCCGTTAATCATCATAGTAAGATTTTTTTATTCTATTTTTTGAAGATGAAAAATCCATCCTATCCCTTCCTGCTCCCTCCAAGCCAGTCACCCAAAGCTATCCCCACCTCCCATATGTTGCTATCAACATGTTCTGCTTTTTAGGGGGTAAGTGAAGCAGTGTGTGGGTGGGAGAGACACAGGGAAGTGAGGCTGCTGCTTGGAGGCAGTGATTACAAGCATCATGTCAAGCTTGCTGACAGGTACTGAATACAGTAGCTCAGAATATTGATCACCCTGAGACCTGTAGGTATTAATCCACATTCCTCTATCATCCAAGGGAAAGGATGGCCAAAAGTTCTGGAAATGCTTCTTTGTCATGATAGTATTTCAGACTAAACAGGTTCACCAATGTAAAAAATCAATTCCAATTAGAAAGATGTTAAGACCTTAAACTGTTAATGTTATACCATCTAGAAAATCAGTTTAATCCACATTGGTATATGTTTTTAGGTGTTTGAAATTAAAATTTATATGCAAATTATTTACAATATAAAGATCATGAATCAAAATGTTTTCTCAGCATTGAAAATAGCTACTAAATGTTTATGCCCTGGTAGGAACAGGCATAAATATTGCCAATAGAGTATTACTTAAAGGTTAAATGTTAGATTAGTCTTTACACCTTAGCATTAGCTAATCCAAAGTAGATTAGCATTCCAAAAATAATGCCAGTTGATATTTATATAGTATTTTATGTTACAACTAAATTTTCTACACAAAAGTCTAATTTGAGCCATATAAGGGTGCTGAGATGTTGTCTGTAAATAAGACTATCCCATTTTCAGACTAGGAAAACAGACTAAGAGATTAAGTTCATTGCTGACAATTACACATATAAACAGCAGCCAGGGGTATAGCCAGGACTTGAATCCAGAATGTCTGATCCCCGTTTTCTAGAATTATTCCACTATTCCACATAATAGACTACAGCATGATTCTTTCAACCTCATAGCTACTTCAATTGAAATCTTGGGTATATTCCAAGAAGTATATGATTTGGTAAAGGCTATAAAATATTCATGAGTCAATCAACAAATATTTATTGGGCCCCTACCTTGTGCAAAGCACTGTGGAGAATACAAAGAGGCATGAAATCTATCTTTGCCTTTATAGGAATTTATTTATTGTCTAGTGGGAAGAAAAGTATTAATACAGAGTTAGATAAAGATGGAAAACAGTACTATATATGGTCAAGGTCAATAAGTAGTAAAAGCAGTGGATGCCTAAATAATTGGAAACAGAACATCTATGGTGGAAGCTTAATGGAAGAAGTGAGAAATAACTTGAAAATTGAAGGAGAGGAATAATTTGGGTTGACTTAGAAGACAGGAAAGGACATCTCGATTAAGAAAAATGATGTGGACAAAGGGTCTGGAAACCAGAATAAACAAGGTAAGTTTGGGGGGAAAAAGACTAGTTTGGACAAAATGCAAGGTTTTCTTTAAAAGAGCATTGGAAGAAAAAAATTAAAAGGTAAAACTGCACAGAAGGTTGGATGCCATGCAAAGTAGTTTAGATTATTTTCTTCAAATAATAAGGGGTCCCAGTGTCAAAGTATAGAAGTGACATAAAGAAAGTATATTTTCACTACATCAGTTTTGCATTTGTCTGTAGGACAGGTTAGAGAAGAGAGAATCTGGAGTCAAGGGAAACCAATTTGGAAACTATTTTGATTGTCCAGTTATGAGATAATGACTGTAGCAAAGTTGGCAGTGGGAATGAAAAGAAAAGGAAGGATATAAAAAGATGGGATTACACAAATTAATTTATAGACTTAACACTATAGCACATTAGTTAGGGGCTTGCTTCATAAAAGTAAACAAGATAAAAATCATTTAGAGAGAAAAAAATCAAGAATCAAAGGAAATATTGCAAAAAATATAAGCATATACAGAGTCTACCATGACTGCATATTAGTCTCTAGAGTCAGAACATCTAGATTCAATTCAGAGTTCTGATGTACTACCTGTGTGACCCGGAGCCAGCCGTCTAATCTCCTGGATCTTAATGTCTTCATCTGTAAAATGAGAGGATTGGACTGTATGGCCTCTCAACAATATTACTAGCTCTAAGTCTATGATCCTATGATCCAATTATCAGCCAAACTACTTCATTTCATACTGGTTAAAAAAATAAGAAAGTAGTTCCAGGAAACTTCAAGAAAAGACCTAGAAACAAATTAAAACAGGAGCCCAGCACTGAACCAAGAAAAGAATACAAACTACTTATGAAAGAACTCTCTGACAGAACTTCAGAGAAAACCAGAAAATAATTGGTCAGAAAATAAATTGAGACAAGCAATTCTGCAATGAGTTCCCAAAAAATAAACAGACTAACTACAAAATGTGGACTAAAATGTATTACAGAATGGAAAGAAATACCTTTTATTTCAAAATATGGTTGAGAGAACATCCGTGGTGCAATAAGAAGGCAATAATAAAAGAAGAAATTAATCATTTTAATTGCATTCAAGTTTAAACTCTATCTACATTGGTAAGAATAATTAATGGAGAATGTTCACTGTTCAGATTATTATATATAATTGAAAAAACAATTCATAGCATTTGTCTATCATTTATGTACATATAAATAAGAAATACATACCAGCAACAGATGAATTGTGACAAGAACTAAACACAAGAAGGCTGGTTTGCCCTCAGGAAACTGTAAATCCTCTTTAATAACTTCAGACTTCTCCTAGAAACAAGGACCTATATTTTTAATAACATTCTACCAGAATTCTGTATGGCTTTTAGATCTGGAATACTGCCAAAAGAACTGCAAGAGCCTGCAACATATAACTAATAAAGAACTTTAAAGAAGATCAGCAGTAAATCCTTCATGCTGGAAACATGTTACAGGCAAAATAGATGAACTAGTCACAGGGTGAAAGTGAATGAGGACAATGGAGAACAAGGTTTTAGAATCCTTTTTCTATCCAGAGAAATAAAGGCAAGTCTCTAGTGTGTTGTGTAAATCCACATCACCCCTCCATTCTTTCATCCTTTTTATTGTCAGTCTTAGGGAAGAAGATGGGCAATTATGAATGAATTTAGGTCTGCAATCTTTGGAAGAATCATCCAAGCTGATGAGATCATAGATCCATTTATGCACTTGCACAAATTAAATCAAGACATTTAGAAACTACAGAGAAAATTTTAAGTGAGAAGAAATCTTTGTATTAACTATCTCTGACAAAAGTTTGTTATCTAAATTATATAGAAATTGACTTAACATCCAACCACTTAAACAACAAAGGATATGACTGACTACCTTAGAAAAGAAGAAATAGAAACCATCAATAACAATATGAAAAAAATCCTCTGAATCATGAATAATAAGAGAATTGCAAAACAAAATCATCCTGAGGTTTCTTCTTAAACTTAGACCATTAAAAACTAAGACAAATGATAAAAATATGTGATGTTAGAGGGACTGTGGAAAGATAGACATATGACATTGTCGATGAGCTTAAATTGCCACAACCATTCTAGAAAACAATTTTGAATCATGCTGGAAAAGTTTCTATAGCCTTCGTGGTCTTTGATCCAGTGACCCCCAGACTGAACATATAACCTTAAGAGTTAAAGGACAGAAAACAAAGTCCAAGATATTTAAATAATAGCACATTTGTAGCAGTAAAAAACTCAATATAATTTAACAGAATGCTATTTCTCCATTAGAAAGGATGGTTATATAGAATTCAGGGAAATGCCAGAAGATGTGCATGAAGCAAAGAAGAGTAAAGAAAGCAGAAGCAAAAGAATACACTTCACTTCTATGAAGTAAATGAAAATAACATAAAAACACTATAATATTCATATAAAACAGAGAGACCAATCTTGGCCAAAGAGGAACAAGAATGGTGCATACTTTCTTCTTTTCAGAGCTGTGGAATATGAGTACTGAATATTGAATATATTAAGAGGCATCATCATTGTGATTGTTTTGTTTAATTAACCTTTTCTTTCTTATAATGGAGAATTATTTGTTAAGGATAATTATTAGGAAGTAACAATGGTTTAAGAGGGGGGAAAGGCATGAAAAGAAGGTAGGTGCCTGGAATTCGGTTAAGTTTTATTGGGAATACAAAGAAGTATGAGATGTAGGTAGTCCTAACCATCAAGTAACTTCTTTATCTATTGGGATGGAGTATGAGAATTGGAGGAGTGGATTTATGATTTCAAGGAACTCTTGAGGAAGAATTTTTTCTACCAATGTGGATCTTCATTTACTCTACAAATTATATTCTTTAAAAACCTCTAGGTGTCCCAGAAGACAAAATGGTTTGCCCTGAGTCACGGAGTCAAAATTTTCCAGAGGCAAGACTTGAACAGGTGGCTTTCAGACTCTGGAGCCAACACTTTAGCTAGCTAGAAAACTGGACTGAACTTTTGACTTAGATTCAGAGAGATCTCAGTTTGAATTCTGCCATGGAAACTTATGAGTTGTTTGAACCTGATTAAATTATGCCACCTCTGTTGGTATTGTTTCCTTATCTGTAAAATGGGCACAATAGCATAATATATAATATAACATGATGCTATATTATAATATAATTACATAGTATAGATGCTACAGGGTTGTTACTTAGCTCAAATGAGAAAATCTGAGCTGCAATGCAAATCTTAATAAGTTATACAAATACCAGTAATTATTGCTGTTATTAAACCACATACTGGACCATATTTGCCTGACTAAAGGTCACTTCCCTAAATAGAAACTACAGCTAACAAATTAGAAGGAAATGCACATGCACATGGATTACCTACGTACCCAAAATGTGTCCCTAGATATATATATTCCAGCAATACGAATACTGTTATATATGCATATATGCACCAATATATACATATGTAGAAATGTTGTCATTGAGTCATTTCAGTAAGATCTGACTCTTTGTGTTCCCATTTGGGATTCTCGGAAAAAGTGCCAAAATGGTTTTCCATTTCCTTCTCCAGCTCATTTTACAGATGAGGACCCTGAGGCAAGCAGGGTTAAATAACTTGCCCAGGGTTACACAGCTAGTAAGTATGTGAGATCGGATTTGAACTCAGGAAGATGAGTCTTTCTGACTTTAGGCCTGGCACTCTATCCATTGTACCACCTCGCTGCCCCATATGTATATATACATATATAAAATATATGTACATATGTGTATATATACACAATGACACACACATATGTCTATATGTATAAACTAAAAAACGTTGTGCTAGGCTTATAGAGTAGAGTCAGATTTTATATAAACCAGATTTAGGGAAACATTTTGGCCTATATTTGTAAGAGGATAATTAATAACACAGGCTACCAAATGCTAAAGTACTATATAAATGGTTCAGTAAGAGTTCAGAAAGGGAGAGGAAGTCTTTGTAAGCTTGGATGATTAGGAGGCTTTCTGGAAAAAATGAATTTCTTGATGAGGGTTAAAGCAAGACCACAAAACAATAGCAATTTTACACGAAATTCCAAGATGCTTAAAAGGATCCTTTGCACTTCTATTCCATTTTTGGTCTCACAAGTTCCATTAGCATAGATTAATTGAGCCTACAGCTGTCCTTCAGAAATAAGTCAATGCCATGACCTTCATTTTAAAGATAAAGAAAGATAAGGCAGAGTGGAGGTCATGGGGTCTGAGTCAGTGGTATTGGAGAGAGCAGAGCTCTCCAAACTTTTTCCATAGTTTGCTTCATCAGTGAAAAATGTGTGTATGTGTATATGTATGCACATATTTATATGTGTGTATTTAGACAGAGAGAGAGAGAGAGAGAGAGAGAGAGAGAGAGAGAGAGAGAGAGAGAGAGAGAGAGAGAGAGAGGAAAGAAAGATGGATGATGGATAATGATGAAAGATGGATGGGTGGTTAAGTGGATGGATGGATAGATAGAAAGAAACACATACACAAAGGGCAGCTAGTTGGCTCAGTGGATTGAAAATAAGGCCTAGTGACAGGAAGTCCTGGGTTCAAATCTGAAGCCTCAGACATTTCCTAGCTATATGACCCTAGGCAAGTCACTTACCCTCCATTACCTAGCCCTTACCACTCATTTGCCTTGGAACCAATATATAATATTGATTCCAAGATGAGAAGTTAAGGGTTAAAATAAAAACACATACCCACATCTTTCACTAATAGGGCTGTATGTATAATATATATATATATATATATATTTATGTATACATACTAGTATATTAATAATTATAATAAGTATTAGAAAAATATACAACAAATACAAAATTTTAAAAGATGAGATTAATACTAAATAATTGTCTGTTCTCTAGGTAACAGGAAACTGCTGGAGTTTATTAAGTATGGAGAATGATGATATGGTCAGATTGGTGCTTTAAGAAAATGCCATTGGCAATTGTGTAAAGTATGGTTTGGAGTGAAGCAATGACAGGAAGACTCACTAAAAGGCTATGACAATAGCTCAGGTGAGTGGTGATGAAGGCCTGAACTAGGTTGGTGGCAGGGAGAGTAGAGAGAAGAAGGTATTTAGTAGACATGGAGGGATCAACACAATAAAATATGGCACCTTGTTGGATGTGTGGAGTGAGGAAAGAAGGAAGTAAGAACAATGAAACTTGAGTGATTGGAAATTTGGAAGGGGAGTGGGTTTGGGAGGGGGAAAAGTAATTATCTGTGACCCAGATCATATCTATCCTTGCCTACCCATTCTGTATATCTCTCTGTCCTTCCAATAACCTAAAGAGATGAGAATGTCACCAACCAGCCACTTCCCTGAAGCTCCAGTGGATCTCTCAGATTGCCTTGGTGAATGATAATGGGGAGAGAGAGCAGAATTTTCCCAGGAGCACCTGCAAGAGCTGCTTTTGTTTAGAGAGGAAGACATTTAACTCAAAAGAGGAGTATTAGAAGTTTACATAGTAAAAGTGGGGAGCAGAGTGGAGAAATGTTGGGGAAAGGGAAGGTATGGTTATGCTGGAGATGAGACTCATGAGGATGGAAGGTGGCCTTTCTTTTTGCCCTTATAGGTTGATCACCTGCTCTTGGAGCTAAGCCAGGCCCTTCCTGTGATAAATAACCTAATCCCCAGCCCATGTCTGGGAGACCACTGGTATTGCTGCTGATCATGAATAAGGAGGATGTGAACCAGAAACCAGAGTCAACCTGTTTGGATTAATCTTGGCCAAGATTTTGCCTCTCTGGAGTTCAGATTCCTCATGTAAAATGAGGTGTCAATGAAGAGAACCACTTGGAAATGAAAGTGTTGTTTTGGGAGAGAAAGAGGACAAAGTTTTTTGGGTTTTGTTTCTATGAAAATAAATTGAAGAAGATGATCTCTACAGACATTCTAAGTTCTAAATTCTATGCTTTTACCAGCTAAAACAGAAACTTCTTTGTTTGGTATTTAAAGTTCTTCACAATCTGGTTCCAGCCGGTATTTCTAGACTTGAAATAAGTCAAGATAATAATAAAACAGCAAACTAAGTTCACCTTGCTCCTTGTCACACATTGTATATACCAGCCACACTGGCTTATTGCTGTTCTCTATAAAATAGTCCATATATCTATCACCTCTCCTTGCCTTTGCATGGACTGTCCAGCAAACTAGGTACATATTATAAATATATATATATATGTATATATGCATATTTCTATTTAGATCCATTACTTTTTATTTATCTAGTATTTGCGTACATCCTGTATTCATCTGATAGAAATTAAGGGCCTTCCTTTCAGTGTCTTTATCCCAACTTCATACATAATAGATGCGAGGTGAATTGGATGATCCTAATTTAGACATGTACCAGACTCAGTATCTAGTCATAAATAAGCCTGGTCTAATTATAAATCTGTTGAAGCTGAATTCTCATCTTTAACATTCTTCTCTCTGTAGTGAGTTAAGCCTTCCTCTAACAAGCCAGTTCAGCTCTTCTACTAGCTCTCTTAATTCTAATCATAGCTGGTGGTACTGTGGGGAGTGTGGCTCAATGTACAGCCAGAGTCCTGAATTCAAGGGTAGCCTCAGACCCTTTCTAGCTGTGTGATGTTGGACAACTCACTGAATCTTGGTTTGCCTCAGTTACCTCATCTGCAAAAGGAGGATAATAATAGCGCCTGCCTCCAAGGGCTGTCAGAAGGCTAGGTAGAACAGTGGACAGGGGGCCAGAGTGTCAGGAAGACATCTTCCTGTGTTCAAATCTGACCTCAGACACTTTCTAGTGATCCTGGGCAAGACCCTTGACCCTGTTTGCCTCAGTTCTCTTATGTATAAACTGAGCTGGAGGTATGACTAGAATCCATATCTCTGTTAATCCCCTATTCAGGAAAAGTCTCAGTAGACATGATGTTTGTTGATGAAGAAGACAGTTACAGGATGACAAAGAATAGAGATTCATTTGTTTCTTTTGAAGCACCATAATGGAGGAACAAGTTAATTGCAGGTAAATGGAAGCCAAACAAAGTCTAATGAAGTTGATGATAAAGATGATGCTACTTAGCACTTAATGTTTTTCATCTTCAAACACTTTACATATATCAGCTAATTAATACTTCATCACACAGCATGTAGTCACCCTGTGGAATTCATAGACTATAGAATTAAATATTGTAGCCATGGAGTAGAAAGAAGATGGAAAATTTGATGGTTAACAATAGCATTTATGATTAAGTTTTTAAAAGAGAAATAATCAAATCTCATGCTTCAGGGTGCAAACTGATGACAGATTGAGAAGTAAACTCCTTATTCCCTCCAATTTCTCTTCCACCCTACATAGCATAATTTCCTAGGTTCATTCTGGAAAGGTGTTTCTTTGGGAGAAAGTTGATGTAAATAACACCCTCATAACCTAGCCACCTGGTACAGCTATTGACTTGAAAAAGGAGAGGAACAGTATTTTGTCTACTCCAGAATTAACATCAAAATACTCTAAAGGTTTTATATTAACAAAGAAAATGGTGAGGAAGTGAAAAAAGCCTTGTAGAGAGTCATCAAAGATTTGGGGTTAAATTCAGCATTTAACACCTACTAGCTGCCTTGCTATGACTAGGTACCTTAGAAGAGATCTGCAAAAGAAAATAATGGGAAGAGTGCAGGGCTGCTAGTATGGAATGCCAAGCCTAGAGTCAGAAAGACCTGAGTTTCAAAGCTGATCTCCAGGACAAGCTGTGTGACACTCTGAGCAAGTCACTTAACCTCTGTCTGCCTCAGTTTTGCCAATTATAAAATGAGGATAATAACAGCATCTACCTCCCAGGTGTGTTGTGGGGATTCAATGTGTTGATATTTGTAAGTGGCTAAGGACCCTGCCTAGAATATAATTAGTGCTAAATAAATGTTCTTCCCCTTACTTCCTGGGTTCTAAACTGCTTATCATAGTTAGTACACATCTCTTCATGCCGGTAGGCATACAGGACCTAGCATTGAGCCTAGACCTCCATCTCCTGACTTTCCTCCTTTCCTTCAAATTCCAGATAGAACTTGCCTTCTATAAGTCTGCTTTTTTTTTTAAGTTAAATGAGGGTGGCTTTTAATGTTTCTTCTAATTCTGAATCCAGAATCCAGAGTTTTCAGAACCTCAATCTCCTCATCTATAAAAATTTCCTCTTCATTTAAAGCATTTTGGAAACCTTAAGAGAATACAAAGGTCAGGTATTATTAAGAAAGCAAAACTCTACCTTCTCTCTTAGATTCAATACTGGGTGTAGGTTCTAAGGCAGACTAGTGGTAAGGACTAGGCAGTGGGGGTTAAGTGACTTGCCCAGGGTTACACAGCTAGGAAGTGTCTGAGGTCAAATTTGAACCCAGGACCTCCCATCTCTGGGCCTGATTCTCAATCCACTGAGCCACCCAGCTGCCCCCAAAGGTCAGGTATTATTGTAGAAGAGAGGGGTTTTTTAATTGTGTTCATGGACCATAACTTGTGTCTTCCTCTTATTCAGTCTATCTCTGAAATATTCACTCTTCTGAATAAAAAGGAAAACAAAGAGAAAAAAGAATCTCTTCCTAAATCACTGACATGTGAAGGGCTCCATAATGTGGAACTTTTATCAATAACCCAGCCCAAGAGTGCCTCTGGCTACACTAAGCACCTCTTCTACAAATTCTTGCAAGTAGCATCAGGAAAGGGGTTCTGCTAATCAGTCAATAAGTATTTTTAATTATCATGTACAAACCATTGGCATTATGGGGCTTTTTATTTCATTTCTTATTCCTTTTGCAACTTTTGGTTAATATTAATATCACCTGATCAAAATCTACCTAATGCAAAGTGAAAATTTACTCAGAGCCTTAAACATTCCCTATAAGGAAGAAGAAGAAAAATCCCAATTGTCCTTGATTCCTTAGCAACATATAAATCCTCCAGATCTCAATCAGCCTATTTGTGAACCTTCTTAACATAGTTTATGACCCATTTGTAACCTGACTTAGTTTACCTCTGAAATTTATTTGATGAAACTTGTTTCCTTGGGGGATATACGAGATTATGACTAACTCAGTTTGTTCAACTTTTATGGCTTTGAAGGAAACAAAGACTTTATGGATCTACCATTTCTTTAACTTTTTTGACCTAAGAGGAATATATAAGATTATAATATGTAAATGAATTATTTCTCTGTCACCCTGACATATATTTTGCTTTTAAGAAGTTTTGTTAGACCCCTAATCAGGGTTCACATTTCCGCTAAGCCCTGAACCTGGGCTGGATGATAAAAATACAACCTAGGTTTTTACCTCCATAATTTCTTCATTGTGGTAAATATATTTTAGTAGGTTACATGTCACATGAACTCAAAGAAGGCATTTCTGTCATACCATTGATCATGCAAAGAAAAACAGAAAGCAAAAGAAGACCCCCCCCAATTATTTTGGGTTTTAGGAGCTTACAGACTAATGGGGGAAAACAAAAAAAGTATAAAGGAAAGGCTTGCTGCGATAGGATGGGGAGTGCTGGTATGGGAAGCCAGATAAGAATTGGGGGCAAACAACAATGGATAAATAAGACATATACAACGTACATTGGAGATAATCAACAGAAGGAAAATATTAGCATTGAGGGGGATTGGGAAAGGATCCTTGTAGAAGGTGGGTTTTAGCTGGGACTTGAAAGCTAGGGAATTTAGAAGATGAAGATCTAGCCTAATTCTAGATCATGTATGCCTAAGAGTTAGAGAGAAAAATAAATAGCTTCATATGGACCAGATTCATTAAATTCCCTCTTTTTTCTCTCTTTTCTCTGTCTCTGTCTCTCTTTAAAACACACCAAATAAGCTATGAGTTCTTTAAAATGGTATTTTTTTGGGGGGGAGGGGAGAAAGAAAAGGAGAAAAGGGACCCAAAAGCAAAGAGTTGAAGTGTCAGTGAGGAGGGGTCCTGAGCCAAAAGCAATAGTCAGGTATTCCAGTGTTCCAACAGAAAAGGAGGAACAGTTTGCTTCAGAAAGCTCTCTCCCAGGAGCTCAGATGGTGGATGTTTACAGTGGTTACAGAGCTGACATACTCATTGGGAGCTTTGTCATCACTTCCTGGTCACAGCTTCCTGGGAAAGAAGGCATTAGCCAGCTGCAAGCCCTGAGATAGGAGCTGTGAATAAAAGTTATGCATAAAAAGGGTTTCCACCAGCCTTTTTGATTAAAGAAAGTGCAACTCGGCACATCCTGTGACCAAATTCAGTTCTGAGTGGCACAAGTTCAGGCTAGATGACCTTGATAACCTATTATTCCCATCCTTTCCAACTACTTTGGATGTTTGGAGTCCTAGGAGCCCAAACCAAATTGTTCAGAACTTCACAAAAGCAAAATAAACAGTTCACAGCTCCTCTCTTGGGACCCTTTGAAGTATAATGGCTCAGCCCAGCTCCCATTAGGTCTTTTCTAACTCCTCCCTTGTCTGCCTTCCTCTTCATTCCTTTATTCATGATCTATTAATTTTTTTTTATCTTTGTACATGTTGTATCATGATGCAAACTCTAAATATAAGTTCCTGGATGCAAGACTCATTTCTATTTTTGTTTCTAGCTTTAATATTTCCATTACCTTAATACTATTATTTACACATTATTAGGGTTTAATAAATGTTTGCAAAGTGAATTTGTAACACTTGACCCAAGCTCATGAAACTGTACTAATTCAGGGAAGTTCCTTGGTCAATCCCCTAGAGACTCATGGACTATTTGGATGATATTTGAACATGTTCCATGCTGGGGCTTTGGAGTCCCCATGCTTCAAATGGAAGTCCAGTAAGTTAACACTAAAAGAGTATCTTCTGGCTCATCACTTTCATTTCTGACAGAGAGAAATTTCTCTCTAAAGTGAAGTCTGAAGTGTACCCTCTCTCATAAACATTCAAGTGCAAAATTTGTCATCTACCCAAAGGTTTGAGAACTCTGTTCACATGTTGTTAACATTTATTAAAGTTCTTTTCTGAGACACGTTTATACATGAAAAATCTCAGGTTAGGCTACGTTGCGACTTGAAAATAATCTATGCCACAGAATGAAGTTATTCCGATGTAATATTGTCTCAGAATCTCCAGGGTCATGGACAGTGAATACTTAGTGGCTACTAACCCCAACAGGAAAAACAATAACAATAACCATAACAACCAACCCAGTTGAGTAATGAGAAAGAAAGCTAGACTGCAAAAAGCTATAAAGGAGCGAGAGGAGAGAAAGTAGCTTTTTTTCTAGTAGTTTTATTCTGAAAAGGAAGAGAGAGACAATTTGAAGAGAAAGGAAGGTCAAATGAGGATTTTTTTTTGCAAAAGGTTTGTTTGTTTCTCAGAGGAACTGACTCAATAGATGGGAAAAAATTGAAAATTAGAGAAAGAGGATGATGATGGGAGCAATCTGCTAGGGGCGATGGGAAGGGAAGAGTATGAAGTGATGGACCTTGGTGAAGGAAAGGGCCACCACTTTACATGGTACTAAAGGAAAGAATGGGAAAGAATGCTGAAGGATCTTGAGATATAAAATAGGAAAGAAGAGGGAGCTCAGAATGAATGGTCTCTCAGTAAAGTATGAAATAAGTAGCTAAGTGGCAGAGTAGATGGAGTTCTGAACTAGTGTTAGGAAGATTCATTTTATTGAGTTGTAACCTGGCCTCAGATATTTAATTACTGGGCAAATTACCTAAACTGATTTGCCTCAATTTCCTCACCTGTAGAATAAGCCATAGAAGGAAAAGGCAAGGCATTACATTGTCCTTGCCAAGAAAACCCCAAAAGGGCTCACAGTGTGTCCTACATAACTGAAGCAACTGAACAACAAAAAAGTAACAAGGAAAGGCTTGCTGAGATAGGAGGGGGGTGCTGGTATGGGAAACTAGAGGGAGAAAAAAGAAGGTTTTATTTTGTTTTGTGGAATGGAATAGAGAATCAGTAAGGGATGAATAAATATACTGCCTTGCTGCAAGGAAGAAGCACTTTCATAATGTGCCTAGGAAATTTTGTTATGTATACTTGGAGAGAATAGCAAAAGGGGAGGAGAAATGGATGGGGCAAAGAGTTTATTTCTCAAAGTGCCATTGAAATGGGATAAATAAATGTTATTCAAAGTAAAACTTTATGGGGTGGAGGAAAATTTATTTTTCCTTGTTATTTAATATTTTATTCTATTTTAATTGAGGACTCTTTGCATTGAATTAATGTGTTATTTGAGCATGTTAAGCTATATAAACTACATTGGTGAGAAGCTCCTGGTATAGAAATGAAAAGGTGCTGAACCAGTAAATATCTCCAAACTGAGAAGGAACAAAATGCCTTAATCATGCAGGAACTGAAGGGGCCAATCTATACCAGGAGTTTTAATTTTTAAACTTTGCTACCATACTACAGAAAACTTTTTTTTTCTTGTTTACACCTGGTTTACTCTTTGATTTAATTGATTAACTTAATGCAGAGTCCGGGTAATCTTCACTCATACATAAAATGAAGAAATTGAATCCAGGAAAAAGAAGGCTTTTTTTTTTATCCCCAAAGGACACATAGTGGCCCTCAAGTCTAGAGTTTAGGTCATTTAGTTCTCATTCAGTACTCTGCATAGTATGTTTTTAGGTAAGGTCACCCAACAAAAATCTTTCCTGGGCCAGGAAAAAATGGATCATTAGATGTTGATGTTGATGATGATATTGATGATGTTGATGACTTTGATGATGTTGGTGATGTTATCAGTGATAAGGATGTTGATGTTGTTGATGATGTGGTTGATGTTGGTGTTGGTGATGATGTGGTTGATGCGACTCATGACATTGTTGTTGAAGACAATGACGATGATGATAATTGAATTTGGAATTGGAAGTTTTCCTTCCATTTGAACCTTTGAGATCCTTCCCACTGTAATGATTAACATTTTCCTGAACACTGCCTCCAAGCTCTTTCAACCTTTCATTGTATTGGTCTTCTCCCCACATCCCCCATGTGTTAAAAATTGTTAAAGAAAAAAACAATTTTTAAGAGTTACCAATATCATCTTTTCTTATAGGAATACAAATCATTATCAGATCCCTTGCAAGACACTATTTTTTAAATTTAGTTCATGTGCCTCTGTTTCCTGATGAGTTAATTTGCTTTTTAAGTTATTTTCCAAATTGTCTTCAGGCTCTCTTAATTGTACTTTGAATTCTGTTTTGAGTTCTTCCAAATCTTGAGTTCAATTTGTAGGAGTTTCTGCATTTTTGCTTGGTGTTCCTTGGTTCTCCTCTGTTCCATTTGCATTTTATTCATTACCTGGCTAAAAGCTGTTGATTGCAATTTCTTTTCTCTTTTTCTATTGTTTACTCATATTTTTTCCCTTCTTTTCCCCCTGTCATTGCCTGGAATCTTGCTCTTTTTATTATTTTCTGGATCTGTGGGTTTGGGCTATTCTTTCCTGAAGGAGCTTCTTCTCTGCTCTGCTGATTGGCTAGATTAGACTGATGAAGTATTAATGAGCTCTGAGATCACATCTTCCCTATCTGGCAGCAGAAGTTAAAGGTATAGATGAAAGTGTGGAGACTGAAGAGAGCTATGCTTCCCACCTGTTGTCAAGGTATTCTGTCTGGCTTGCAGCTTCACCCTGGGATCTGAGTCAGCAGGGTTCTTTTTTTTTTCTTTTTTTCTTTGGAAAATGTATTTAATTAATTAATTTGAAATATTTTACCATGGTTACAAGATTCATGTTCTTTCCCTTCGCTCCCCCAAGCCCGTCCCATAGCCAATGAGAAATTCCACTGATCAAAACCTATTTCCATATTATTGATATTTACACCAGCATGATCATTTAGAGTCTACATCCCCAATCATATCCCCATCAACCCATGTGATCAAGCAGTTGTTCTGTGTTTCTACTCCCACAGTTCTTCCTCTGAATGTGGATAGTGTTCTTTCTCATAAGTCCCTCAGAAATGTCCTGGATGATTGCATTGCTGCCAGTAGAGAAATCCATTACATTCTATTGTGCACCAGTGTATCAGTCGCTGTGTATAATATTCTCCTGGTTCTTCAACAAGATTCTTAAGGCAGCTTTCAGCACAGTCAGTTGGGGAAGGGTTTTAGAGATTAGTGGAGGAAAATTTAAATAAATGATTATAAGGAAGTAAATGAAGAAATAATTTTAAGTAGGAAGGAAGGCTAAATAAAAGAGGTAGTGCCTGAGTTGGGCCTCAAAGGATTTCAACAAGCTGTGATATAGGTATGGGCTATGGCCTCCATAGGAAAAAAAAAAGACTGTAGGACAAGATAAAAGGATAAATAGCATATAGGTTGGAATATTAAGTGTATTATGAAAAAGAATGTGGAATGTAGCTGGAAAGAAAAGTAATACAGAGTGTGAAGGAACTTTAATAGCAAGCTGAAGAATTATTACTTTATCTCATAGAGACAAGAGAAACAAGAGGAAGAAGGGCAAAGGTTTTTTTTCTGATCCCAAACTTACATTGAAAGCCAGGACCCATTCTTTCACTAATATGCTACCAGGGTCTCTACATGGTGACAAGATATGGAATGGGTTCAATTATCTCCAAAGATCTAGAAATGAATATTGCATAGAGGGTAATGGAGAAACAGATGGTGATTGAGTAGGTTGCAACATATAACCAATGAGGAACTCTAAAGAAGAAAAGGAATAAAAGATGTCATGAAGAAACCATGATAAACCATGATATAAAAGGAGAAATGAGGGCAAGGGATGGCAGGTGAATGGCAGAATACACCACTGATGCTCTCAAAGTGCCGAGAGGAAAAAAGGAAGGTCTCCAACACATTGGGTAGATTCCTATGGTAAACTTATGGGGAAATTTGGCCAAGAACAGCACAGGATGGGCAGGCACAGATATTGTCATTTTGAGTCATTGGACAAGTCATTGGAGGTGACCTCAAAATTGGTGAAATAGCATGTCATTTTGAGAAAATGAGAGAGGGTACAAGGAGGCAATGACTGTTTCAATCTGGAGAGTGATTATTAGGAAAATGGATTGGAGGAAAGTAGATAGGTAAAGGAGCAGAAGACCAGAAAGGAGCCTATTGTAATAGTGATGAGGGTCAATTGAAATGAGATAAGGATCTAAATGAAGATGGTGGCAGGGGAGAAAAGACTGATGGGATACACATAGTGAAGATAGAGTCAGCAGGAATTGGGAACTGATTATTGCGGTGTGTAAAGGAAAAGTCAAAAGATTTTTTCAGGATTTTGAAACTAAGTAACAGAAATATGAAAGTTATAATTGTGTGTGTGTGTGTGTGTGTGTGTGTGTGTGTGTGTGTGTGTGTGTGTGTGTGTAGTGAAAGGTTTATGGCTTGGTAGGGTCAATAGTTCTGGTTTTTGTTTTTGTTTTTTTAGAATTTGAGAGATCTGGGACAGTGGAAATATTATTGATTAAAGCAGTCAAACAATCTTATTTGAATTCCAGTTTTGCCATTTATTACTTCTGTGACCTTGGAACTTATTTGGCTCTTAATTAACACTTAATTAAGTTAATTCACTTAACTGCAATAAGCCTCAGTTTCCTCATCCATAAAATGAATACTAATGGCCTCTAAATTCCCCTCCAGCTCCAAATCTATGATCTTATAACCTGAACACTTCTGGAGACAGCTGGGGAGAATCCAAGACAGCAAGAGAGATTAAAGATTAAGGGAGAAGAAGGATAATTGATGGAATGTGTTCCTGGAAGAGACAGGAAAGAAAGAGAGGGGATCCAGGATGCAAGTAGAGATTTAGCCTCATTAAAGAAGATGATGGCCTCATTCTATGAGACTGGAACAAAGGAGAGGAGTCTAGATTAAGTATATAAGAAGTTTAGGAAAGTCAACATATATGATTACACTTAATAATAAAAAAAAGAGGCAAGCCCATCTACTGAAAGATATGTCTAGAGGTCAAGTTTGGGGCTTGACAAGATTGGAAACTTGAAAAAGCCATTGTGGAATGTGAAATAGGTAAATAAAAAAATAATAGAAGAGGTAAATAAGATCTTCATGGAGCTATAAGGACCCAAAACGTAAGCTCTTTATGGTGGACCAATCAGTATGGTTTTGTGACTTTTGGTCAGAATGGGGAGTAGCGAAGGCAAATAGTAGAAGTGGGTCATGGTTGGGGATAAGCAGTGTGGAAGCCACACAAGAAACTGCTGAGAAAGAGGGGAAGCAATGCCAAAAATAAGGGTGATAGGTATAAATAACTGGAATTTGTGAGGCCCCTTATGTCTCATTAAAGAAGACAGTGTGGAAGTGAGGTGAAGTCAAGGAGGGAGAAGGACAAAAGGTACTGACTGGTCAGAGGGATTTTCAGAATTCAGGCTCCAGAAGTGGGAAAATTTCAATGATGCTGAAGTCAAAGGGATGTTCACCCTTCATACTGGCTAGGTAGAGACAGAGGTCCTAGAATGCGAACAGGTTGATGAATCAGTAACCTGAGATATTGGAAGGATCCTCGGCATGAATATTGCATTCACCATAAGTGATGACAAGTATTGCACATCTAGTTTCCCTGATTTCAGTTACTACTTGTTCCCATACCTACAATTTCATATCATTTGTTGTTCTGTTTCTTGTGAATTATGCCCTTGATTTCTTCTATGAATCTAGATATTAGCTTCCTAGGGTGATTCTACATATCAATGAGCTACATATCATGGAGCTGGGGAAAACACCTTTCAATTTGTCCATATAAGGTCCTCTCTCCCTCCCTCAGTCTCTCCTGCAGTCAGCAGTTCCTGCTTCTCGTGGAGGTTATTTTTATTGATTGCTGCAACATCTGAGCAATATATTTCACACATTAAATCTGAATTCTGGTATTTCAGTGAAACAAAGAAAAACACAAAGCAGTTGTAATGGTTCCCTTCCTTTGGATGGATAGTAAAAAGGACTATCTGACAACAAAAAGCAACTTTTTCTCTCTCTGGTTACTGAAAAATCTGTGGTGTGTATACATTCAATTAGTCACCCAACAAACAGTTATTTATTAATCACTTACTGTAGCCCAGCCTCTGTGCCAATTATAGGGGATACAAAAAAAGATAGACTGGATTTATGATATTATTTTAATAGGGAAATCAGAGAAGAGGAAACTCCCTCTACTAATAAAGGTCAGCACCTTCTGAGATGCTTATTTCATCTTGAAGAATTACTTAGGGCACAGAGAGGTTAAGTGATTTACCCAGGGTCACATGGTCAATATGTATTAGAATTGAGACTTAAACCCAGGTGTCTCTGGGTTTAAGGTTACCTCTCCACCCACAATGCCATACTGACTTTGTGGAGCTATAAAGACAAAAATGAAATGGTCTTTGTCTCAAGGAGTTTGTGTTCTAATTGAAGAGAAAACATACATATGTATACATACATATATAAGATATGTAGATGAATGCTATTATCATTCCCATTTTGTGGATGAGGAAACCAAGGCTTAGAGAGGCAAAGTGACTTGCCCAGGGTCACATAGACAGTGACTGAAGGATTCAAACCCATCTTTCTAACTTCCCATGGAGTATACTCTCCAGTAGGGAATGTTGCCTTTCAATATTCACAAATAAATCAATGAACTACTTTCAGCATCCCAATATGGACAATGCTATGGGAGGGGGCCTTAATTAACACCTTGGGAAATCAGTAAAGACTTCATGTGTGAGGGGTTGTTTAAGCTAAGCTTCCAAAGATGATGAGAATGTCAATGAGGCTAAGATCCAGGACAACTCCAAGGTACTTGTGACAAAAAAGGCTCTCCACCACCACAGAAGAAACAGACCGAGTCTGAATGCAGATTAAAATATACCATTCTTCATTTTATTTCCTTCATGAATTTTTTCCTGGCATAAAGCAACGTGTCTTGTTTCACAACATGACCACATGGAAATACATATTATGTGATGATACCCATACCATCTCTATTGTATTCCCTGCCTTCTTGGGAGAGGGGGGAAAGAGGGAGAGAACATGACTGCATGACAGACAACAACCATGAAAAATTTTATTGGCATCTGAGTGGAAAAAAGAAAGACGATGAGGGAAGATTCTCAGTGTAGGTTCAAAGGGGTTCTCAGGTGATAACTCTGCTAGAATTCCTATCCAAACAGACCTCTACCTACAAGCTGTCATCTTTGGCTCAATTTCCTGAACAAAGACTGGAAGATAAACATACTAAGTCATTTTCCATTTCCTCAAAGTAAGTTTAAATCATAAATATGTATAGCTAAGAGGCAAATAGAGGCATTTGGAGAGAAAAAAGGACAAGATGATGAGGGCTGAAGGCAAGGTAGCATGTGCAAAGACAGAGAAATGGACAATTTGATGTTATACGTGATGAACAATGGGCAGACCCATTTGGTTAGACCAAATAGTGTATGAAGAAGAGTTAACGTATAATAAGCTTGCAAAGGTAAGTTGGAGCATCCCAGATGGGAAAGGCTTTAAATACTAGAGGAACTTCTCTCTCATCCTGAGGTTATAGGAATCCATTGGCATTTATGGAGCAGAGGAGTGACATTGTCAGACTTATACCTTAGCAAAAGCCTGTGGGCAGCTGAATGAAGGGATTGGTGAAGGATTGGTAAAGAAGACACTTGAGGCACTGATTCTCTCCATAGCCTAGCCTAACTAGGAGACCACTGCTGTAGTCCAGGTGGAATAAGGGCCTGTAAAAAGGATAGTGGCTACGTCAATGGTGAGTAGGGGGTGACTGGGAAAGATGTTGTGGAGCTCAGAATGATCAGAGTCAACAAGAATTGGCTTGTAGTCCTTTGGTCACTGAAGGCAAGTGTGTGACTAACCCGTGGAAGTTTATTTTTCTAAATATTTCTCATATTACTCCCCTCTCCTATCTCTCTATTGTGAACAAACATCTCTTCAGGAGTCCCTAATTCTATTTTGTTTCTTTGCATATTTTAGGCTTTGTTTATCCTCTCTATTTTGTCTATTCTTCAAAAATAAGAACTTACTTTTTTGGTTTTAAGGATTACCAAACACCTTGCATGCATTAAACCATTTGATTCTCATAATAACACCATGAGTTAGGTGCTATTATCCTTACCATTTTACAGATGAAGAAACTGAGGCTTAGAGAGGTAAAATGAATTGCCCAGGTCCTTCTGATGGATCCAAACCCAAGTCTTCTTCTGACTTCAAATTGAGTGCACCCGTTTTCTATCAAGATGAATATAGTTTGTGCTGTACCTTCCTCACCACAAACCAGTGAAAAGGGAAGTACAAGTATTAGCATCTACTTTTGACAAATAAGGATGTCATAGCTTGTGCTGCCTGGTGATTCTCTGAAATCCTTGCTACCTTTATTATTTAGCTCTTAAATAATTAACAACATTTCCTTCCTATGTGTCCTGTTTTCCCAAATAGCATAGAAGCTCCTTGAAGCCAGGGACCTGTCTTCATTATCTGAGCATCCCAATAGTCAGCTGAAGGATGGCTGTCCAGTTCGTAATGGATGCTCAATAAATGTTTGTTGGTCTATTGATCTGTCAGAGTTTACAAAGTCAATAATTCCCCTTCCTCCTCCTCCTCCATTTCCAGTTAAGCAGATCAATTTCCTGCCTTCCTTAGCAGGGCAGAAGAGCAGTCAGTGGTCAGATGGAGCATCATTTGCATCCTTTCCCCTACTAGGAAATGGGGGTCTTTAGGGACACTAGTGGTTGGTTTTTACTTTACAAAGCCAGAAAGTATTTGTTTCTCTCCCTGTGGCCCATTTTAAAATCAGTATGGAAACAGCATTATATGAAAGTGAAAAATAATTCCTCTTTGGGGCAAGGATTCCCTTTGGCAAAACTGACTTGTCCTCAGTGGGGAGTCTGGGTCTCCCAAAACCTATTTTAATTCATGAAATTGTGAGAAAAACTCTAAGGGCTAGAGAGAGAGAGAAATGGCTCCTTTCCTTGGGGACCAGGCTGCCTATCTTGCCTTGGGGGGACAGCTCTATTGACATGATACAGCTGAACCATCTCTGAGGTGAGTCTGGAACTAACACTGAGGTATAAAGACACACACAGAGAAGGGAAGGGAGCTCAGAGGTTATTTAGTCTATTATTGTTCAGTCATTTTTCAGTCATGTCTGACTCTCCTTGATCTCATTTGGTGTTTTCCTGGCAATGAAACTGAAATGGTTTGTTTATTCCCTTCTCCAGCTCATTTTGCAGATTAGAAAACTGAGGCAAATAGGTGATTTTTCCAGGATCACACAGAAAGTATCTGAGTTTGGGTTTAAATTCAGGAAGATGATTTGAATTCAGAAAGATGAGTCTTTCTGACTCTAGACTACCATTCAATCCACTACACCACCTAGCTGCCCTCTAGTTAGTCTGACTGGGACCTAAATGGGACAAGCTTCTAGTTACTAGATGCCTTTTTCCTCTCATTCGATGGAATACTCTAAAAGTCCCCCTTCAGCATGGTAAATCATCCCACTGTCCCTGGCTCCTATTACAGAAAATACATCAGCTGATCTCGGCATGCAGCTTTGGTACTGAAGGAAATATGAGAACTTCAAAATCCTCTGGATGCTTTCAAGTTTTTAAGGTTCTCCTCTGGCCAAAAAAGTGTTAGAAGGAAGAAAACACAGGAAAGGCAGAAGCCAGAGCCAAGGGCTCTTCTCTCCTTCCTAACCTTCAAACAATTCCTTTTCAGGAAGTTTAAATCAATGCCATGTTTTCTCCAACTCAGAGGTCTTCAAGCAAAGGCAGAATGGACCTGGTTTATTATTTATAGGTTTTACATTGAACTAGCTGACTGCCAAGGACTTTCTTCATCTCTGAAATTTTGGGATCCTGTGACTTTAAAAATATTGAACATGGTGTATTTCTCTTGAACTTTCTAACCTCTCACTTCTCAATTCCCTTGATCACTTATAGATAATTTTTAGGGCCTGACCAAGCTTGATTTTTGTGCAACCTCTCCCAATGTAAAGGACTTTTCACATTTAATCTAAAGCCTATGACTGGGGAAAGCTGGGTAGCTCAGTGGATTGAGAATCAGGCCCAGAGATGGGAGGTCCTGGGTTCAAATTTGACTTCAGACACTTCTTAGCTGTGTGACCATGGACAAGTCACTTAACCCCCATTGCCTAGCCCTTACCACTCTTCTGCCTTAGAACCAATACACAGTATTGGTTTCCAAGGTGGAAGGAAAGGGTTTAAAATAAATAAATAAACAAATGAATGAATGAATAAATGATTAATGGAATGAATGAATGAATGGATAGAAAAATGAATGAATGAATAAATAAATAAATGAAATTTAAAAAATAAAACCTGTGACTGTTTGAAGTAGCAGTGTTTTTGTCTAGCCAAAGTATCAAGGCTAAAATGGATTGAGGTGACTTCTGCTCTCACTAAAATTTTACTATTTTTTATCACTAGAACAAATCTTCCCTTAAGATTTGAGACCTAGGTTAATAGTTTCTGGACAGATAGATCAGTTTAAGCTACCAACCTAGGCACAAATTCAGGGTCAGCATGGTTCAGTGGCTGGTATTGGCCAAGTGCACAGGGGCGCAGCTGGGTGGCTCAGTGGATTGAGAGCCAAGTCTAGAGACAGAAGGTCCTGATTTAAATCTGGCCTCAGATATTTCCCAGCTGCATGACCTTGGACAAGTCATGTAACCCCCATCTCTTAGCCCTTATGACTCTTCTGACTTGGAACCAATATATGGTATTGGTTCTAAGATGGAAGGTAAAGGTATTTTTTAAAATACCTTTAATAATAAAATAGTTTTATGGAAGGTAAAACTATTAAAAATAGTATTGGCTAAGGAGTCAGAAGACCTTATTCAATATTTAGCCTCTGTTGCTGATTAACCAGATAACCTTGGCTAGGTCATTAAGTTTCCATGGGTCTCAGTTTCCCCAGCTGTTAAAAAAAGAGAGGGATGGACCAAATGTCTTCTGATGTCCCTTCCAACTGAAATAGATGTGACTCTTACCATCCTATAGATGTGTGATCATCATGAGTAGCAGTTTTGACATCTATTTTAGAAATATCTAAAGGATCCAGAGGATCCACACTATAGTATCACATTGCTTCTGTCTAGAGCTTTGGGCATGCACATATTGTCTGATTCCTATCCTCACCACTATTCTATGAGGCAGGCAATTCATCTATAGATTGGTTCATTTTGCCAACAGAGATCTGATACTGGAGGAGAATTAAAAGCATCTAGTCTTACCTCCTTCATTTTGCAGAGAGGGTAATCAAAGTTCAGAGAGACATTAGGTATTGACCAAGGTCACACAGGAATGAAACAGTTTAAGGAGGATTTAAATTGAGGTTCTCCTTTGACTCTAAGGCCAGGTAAATTTGTTTGTGCAAAGCCTTTCACCATAGACACAGGCTATCATAATAGGACTACCTATACACAAGGTTGCTGGAAGGATCAAATGAGTTAATATAGAGTATGTTTGTACTTTGTAAAGTAGGATAATGCATGTCTCATTGGGTAGACTTGAAGAAAATCACATTGTGTTCCTCTCCTTTCATTTTCATTCAAATAAAATCTTGTCATGGAACATCAAAATTAGTCTTGGTAAGAAAAAAATTGTCATAAAGGAATAAAGACGAAGGGGTGGGGAGGTTAGTATCCTTCCACTGATTGGGAGAAAGACCAGAAAGATGTTTCTTAACATCAGCTGGTAGTAGCTGCCTCCCACCCTAAAACACTAAGAGAGGAAGCTAAAAGTAGAGAATGACTTCTCATAATGGTGCCTATTTTCCAGATAAAGAAATTGACAACCAAAGTGAGAAATTAACATCCAATTAGTGACAAAGCTGGGAAGAATCCAATGGTCTTTCCCTAGGTACTGCTTCTATTTTTCCTCTATCTTTTTGGGCAAAGGGGTCACACTTTTCACCTTTTCCCTTAGTGGTCAGTGACTCCTCTTCTAATAAATAGAATAAAGAAGATAGAAGACTTCCCCCAACCCCCAGTTATAGGTTTAATTGTGTTAGGGCATTGATAACCATTATTTCCAGTCATTGAATTGATTTTTAAAAGAAAGAAAATAAAAAGAAGCCTAAATGATGCTATTATGTCAACTAATTAAAATTCTTCTTTCCTGTTACATTGCAGTCACTTTTGAGGATCATTACTTTCCTTGAAGCTTGTTCCGGGAGCTTGGTTTAAGGTTTTGAGTTAAGGAAAGAGTGAGGAAGGCTTAAAGCCACAGACAATTCATGCTTATCTGTAGATATGGATGTATTTATATCAATTGTTCTATTGGAGAAGAGATGGTGGACCTGGAGGCGAAGGTTTCCATTCAAATTATGAACAAATTTCACATAATATAGAGCTGAAACATATTTTAGAGATAATAACTCACACTTAACAGAGTACTGGAAGCTTTGTAAAACACTTTGCATACAATATTATCTCATTTGAGACCTACAACTACCTATTAGGGAGGTGCCATTGCCATCTTCATTTTACAGATGAGGAAACTGAAACTCAGTTAATTAATTCACCCAGGGTCACACAGCTAATATGTGTCCAAGATAGGATTATCTAGTACCACTCCTTCATTGCACCTAGAAGCAAACTAGGGGAAATAGTGGGGTACAAGGGAGTGTCCTCAGATTCAATGCAAACAACAAAAGGTGGAATGGCAAACAGACAAGAATAGATTGGTTCCCAGGATAAATTTTCTAACAATTAATACTGCCCCAAAGTGAAATGGATTTTCTAGAGAGGTGATTGGTTTCCCCACTTTAGAGAGCTTCAAGAAGTGGTTGAGGGTGAGGGACACTTAGTTGGTCCAGTGAATTGGAGCTAGGTCTGAATAAGGGAGGTCATAGGTTCAAATCTGGCCTCAAACACTTCCTAGTTGTGGCATCTTGGGCAAATAATTTAACCCCCTTGCCTAGCCTTTACTGTTCTTCTGCATTGAAACCAATATACAATGTTGATTCTAAGATAGAAAATAAGAGATTTTTAAAAGAAAAAGAAAAAAATTTTAAGTTGGATGACCACTTATTGAATGCATTATAGATTCTAGTTGTGTTATCTTGCCCCTTCTCAGTCTAAAATTCTGTAATGTGGTGAAGCACTGGTTTTTGCAAGTCAACAAGCATTTATCAGACCTTCTCTAAATGCCAGGTACTGTGCTACTAGGGTAACATAGAAAACCAATTCATTCTTTAATTCATTTTTAGACAAATAAGAGCTGAGTCCTTACCTTGTATAAGTCTTTGTGTAAGGTGTTAGGAATACAAAGAAGAATTGTAAAATCATGGGATATCAGCAGAATAATAAACTAAAGAATATACAGAGAAGAAAAACTAGGATAGGGAAGAGCATTGCATAGGATGACTATTTGAAGAAGGAAAAAAGGGGGGACTTTTTGATAAAATAAGATAAAACTTAGTTGTTTTCAAGTATCTGAAGAGGTACCACATAGGGGGAAATGATAAATTAGATAGACAGAAAGATAAGGACAGGGAGAGAGGAAGAGGGGAAGAGAGAGAGAGAGGTGGAGAGACAGACAGAGATAGACAGAGACAGAGAGATAGAGAGAGAGACAGAGAGAGATACACACAAAGAGGGAGGAAGGAGGGAGAACAAGAGGGAGAGGGATAGAGTGATTAGTTAGAGGGAGAGATTATAATGATAATTTTTAGTGTTTTCATTTAAAATCTAAATAAGTGGTCACCATGGGAAATCCCCAAATATGAAAATACCCAAGTCAGCTGGAGATTTATGGATATTTTAATTAATAAAGAAAGAAGGAATTAAGGAAAGAAGAGAAAAGAGAGAGAATTAATTTAAAATGCTTTGGCTCAGGCTGAGCCAAGCAGCAGTTAAAGGCCTAGGCCAAGGTGGCCTCCCTAAGCCTAAGGAAGAGGGAGTTAGTCTTATCACTCACCACAAGACCATCTCCAATGAAGCTCCAGTCCTCCACTGAATCTCCTGAACTGAGTTCAGAATCTAACTCAATTCAACTCCGAACTCAATTACCTTGAACTGACATTTTACCCTTCCTTTTAAGGAAAATTTTCTCTTATGTCACCCCCCCTAAATTTTCACATCTACCAATCACAGTAGACGCTTTTTTCCAGGACTGCCCATTCTTAGTTCTCATCTTCTTTGGTTCTCACCTTTTCTGGTTAGATTATATCTTCTGAGTACTTCACACCTCTTTGTTAAGCTTGCCTTTTTTAAGTTACTTGACCTTTTTGTGATTAATTTAACCTTTATAGGTACTTAACACCTTTTTGTATTAGGTCTAAAAATAGACTTAACTTAAGGTTCTAGCTTCACTATAGGTGAAGGTTATGAGTTATAGGTATGAGTTAGGGACTTTCATTGTTCAATCAGGAGTTTACAACTTTATCTTCCCCTAAAGCACTATTTAATTAGGGTGGAGTAATTTTAAAAGTTCCTAAAACATTTCTGATTCTTGTTAGACCAAGTATGTCCATTGTTACAATAAGGGAATAGCTAAACCAAATCTTCTAAGGTACAGTCTGAGTAGTTTTTAAAATTTATAAATAGATGGATAGATAAAGATAGATAGAAAGATAGATATCTATATTTATATATGTATATATTACTTATATATGTGTGTGTATACACATATGACTATTCTACTTGGTCCCACAGACAGAGCTAGAATCAATGGGTGGACATTTATAAAGGGGCAAAGTTCCTGGGTGCCAGTTTCCTCAGCTCTAAAATAACAGTTGGATGAGATAGTCTCTTAAGAGTTCTTCCAGCTCTAAAGTCTAGACTCCTTATCTAGAGGTTTTCAATCAAATTCCAGATGGGCAAGAGAGAGAGCGAGACACTAACCCTGCCCTCCTGGAGTTTGTAGAGTTAGAAGGAAGAAAAGACAATCTTCCATGTACAGAAAGTGGAATAGAGGAGATACAAAGTACTCAGGGAGATCATGGCCTAGAGAGATTTTAGATGTGGGTGGTACACCTTCCTTGGTACACCATGTCTTTGAGATATGTTCAGTAAAAGGAACTTGTCATATGTAAGTGCCATCTTGGAAAGAGCACCAGACTTGAAGTCATAAAAATGGTCAGAGTTCTTTTTTAGACAGTTATTATTTGATTTTAAGAAAGTCACTTAAACTCTTCCAACCTCAGTTTCCCCATCTATAAACCCAGTAATAATAGCACCTACCTTATAAAGTTGTTGTAAACATAAAATACAATCTCTTCATTTCCCACCAGCTCTTCTGAATGCTTTCACCACTACCATCACCAGCACAACCACCACCAACATCACCCATCATTATTATCATTGTCATGATCCCCCTCACAGGATAAACTCATCAACAGGAAACTCTGCATCATGGAGACTGCTTTAACTTGGGTACTCATACCTCATAAGTAAGTACCTCCAGCAAAAACCCCCTTTATAGAGGGCTCAAAATCCCAGACATCTCTTCATTTCCCAGGAGCTTTTCTACTTGGTTTCAATGAGATGATGATATCAGCATCACCTTGCCCTCACCCTGGGTGCTCTGGCACCTCACTCCCCTACACTGTCTTTGGGGGGGATTGTCTTCCCCCATTAGATTGTAAGCTCTTTGAGGTCAAAGGCTGTCTTTCTTTTTCTGTATTGTATCCCCACTTCTGAGCACAATGCCTGGCACAAAAAAGGAACTTCTTAAATGTTTATTGTATCATATCATAAATAATATGTAAGTGCTTTGCAAACTAAACTTTGCACATATACATGTGAGTTATTCTTATTATGATTATTCATTTATAAGGGAGGATGAGATTTTCTTTTTTCAACACTGAATGCAAACTGAAACAATCTATTGTTGACAATGATAAATGGATAGTCTCATTATTAATGGTACATTTTGGTATAGTTTTAAGTACTATAGAAAAATAACAAACATATTGCCAACTGTTTCTCACACAGACACGGTCAAGTACATTCCAGCACAGAAAGCCTTTTTGTAGCAATGGATACCTATTAGGTAAATACTCGTCCAATGTTCACAAAATATTTTCAATAATTTAACACTTATTAAAATTGGGGACCGTGAGAGAGCAGCTGCCCTCAAAGACAAGACCTTTGAGAGGTTGTACAAAGCAGGGATTAAATTTGTTCTACTTGGCCTCAGAGGGCAGCAAAGGAAATAAGAGATGGTAGTTGCAAGAGGCAAATTTAGGTTTCCTGCAAAGGAAAATGTCCTAACAGCTACCTCAAAGTAGAATGAGGGAGGTGGTGGGATTACCCCTCTCATTGAGGGTCTTTAAGCAAAGACAGAATAGATCTGGTTTATGGAGATTACTTAGGGGAGATACTTTGGACTGGCTGATAGCCAAGAACTTTATTCAACTCTGAAATTCTGTGATTCTGTGACTTTAAAAATATGAAACGTGGTGTATCTCTCTCCCCAGCATCTAACACAATGTGGATGAACACAGCAGGAGCTTAATAAGTATCTATTGAATTGAATCAAATTGAATTTCAGAGAGAGTAAATTGTCAATGTGCCCCCAAGCACTTGGGCTCCAATCTTTTCATGCTCACCAAGGCCTAATTGTGACTACAAACTCTTCCAGATCCCCTCAAAACAAAATAGCCAGAGAGGTCATTAAGATGCATTTATAGAATCAGAGAACTAGAAGGAATCCAACATCCTTACTTTACATAAAAAGGAAGTGAGGCTCAGAAAAATTTTACATATAAAGAAACTGAGGCACTCTACCAAATTCTTTTTATAGCACAAATATGGTGTTGATCTCTAAACCAGGAAGAATAAAAGCAGAGAAAACTGTAGACTAATATCCCTAATGAATATTAGTGCAAAAATCTTAAATAAAATACTAGCAAAAAATAAGTATTTTAATATTAAATAAATTAATTAAATTAAAGAAAGTATTTTAATAGATGCAGAAAAGGCTTTTGGCAAAATACAACACCCATTCCTATTAAAAACACTAAAGAACATTGGAATAAATGGAACATTCCTCAAAATGATAAATAGCACTATCTAAAACCATCAGCAAACATTATCTGTAATAGAGATAAGCTAGAAGCCTTCCCAATAAGATCAGGAGTGAAATAAGGATGTCCATTATCACCAATACTATTAAATATTGTACCAGAAATGCCAACTACAGCAATAAGAGGAGAATAAATTAAAGGAATTAGAATAGGCAATGAGGAAATAAAACTATCACTTTTTGCAGATATGATGGCATATCTAGAAAATCCTAGATAATCAACTAAGAAACAATTGAAGCAATTAACAACTTTAGCAAAGTTGTAGGATATAAAATAAACCCACAAAAGTAATCAGCATTGCTCTATAATACCAATAAAGCCCGACAGCAAGAGATAGAGAAATCCTATTTAAAATAATCGTAGACAATATAAAATACCTGGGAACCCACTTGCCAAGACAAACCCAGAAACTATATGATCACAACTACAAATGACTTTTCACATAAAGTCACATCTAAACAATTAGAAAAAAATTGTTCATAAGTAGAAGCCAATTAAAGGAAAATGGAAATTCTACCTGTTATTTATTCAGTGCCATACTAATCAAACACCTAAAAGTTATCTCACAGAGCGAGAAGAAGTAATAACAAAATTCACCAGGATGAACAAAAGACCAAGAACAGTGATGGTGAGCCTTTTAGAGACCAAGTGCCCAAAGTGCACCCTCACCCCACATTTAAACCACCCCCTTAACTCAGAGAGAGAGGGAAGAAATATTCCCATTGGGCTACTGGGCAGAGGGGCAGATGAAGTGAAAAATGTCTTCAGGAGTGGTGGACAGGGAAAGTAGATCAGCCCCCTCTGGTATGTGTGCCATATATTCATCAACACAGACCTAGAATATCAAGGGAATTCATGGGGGGAAAAAACATATAAAGGAAGGTGTTTTAGCTGTACCAGATGCCAAACTATATTATAAAGCAGCAACCAGAAAAATAATTTGGTACTGGTTAAGAAATAGAGTAGAGGACCAATGGAATAAATTATGGATTTAACACACAATGGTAAATGATCATAGTAACCTAGTGTTTGACAAACCCACTAGTGGAAGAAGAACACACTATTTGACAAAAACTATACAATAAAAACAATTAGCAGAAATTAGGCATAGACTAACACCTTGTGTCACATAGCAAGGTGAAATCAAAATGATTTTATTTCATTTGATTTCACATGATTTAGGGGGGGAAAGGGTGATGCCATAAATAAATAAGGGTAGCACAAAATAGTTTACCTAACATACCTATGGAGAAGGAAAGAATTTAAGTCAAAACAAGATGTAGAGAACATTATGAGATATAAAATATATAACTTTACTACATTAAACTAAAAAGTTTCTGCACAAACAAAAGCAATGCAACCAAGATTAAAAGGCACACAAAAAACCGGAGGAAAAAAATTTATAGCCAGTTTCACTGACAAAGCCTTCATTTCTCAAATATATGGAGAATGAGACAAATTTGTAAGACTACAAAGCATTTCCCAATTGATGAATTGTCAAAGGATTTGAACTGGTAATTCTCAGATGAAGAATTTAAAACTATCCTTAGTCCTATGGAAAAAATGCTTAAAATCATTATTGATTATAGAAATGCAAATTAAAACAACACTGAGGTACCACCTCACACCTATCAGACTGGCTGACATGACAAAAAAGGAAACTGGGACACTAAAATATTGCTGGTAGTGCTGTGAGGTGATACAACTATTCTGGAGAGCAATAAGGAACTATGCCCAAAGGGCCATAAAACTATACGTATGGTTTTATCTAGTAATACCACTTCTTGGTCTGTATGTCAAAGAGACTAAAGATAGGGGGAAAGAACCTACCTGTCCAAAAATGTTTATACCAACCCTTTTTTATAGTGACACAGAACTGAAAACTGAAGGAATGTCCATCAGTTGGGGAATGCTGACCAAGTTGTGGCATATGCTTGTAATGAAATACTATTATGCCATGAAAAATGACAAATAAGATGATTTAAAAAAAAACCCTGGAAAGACATATGAAGTGATGAACAGTGAAGTGAACAGAACCAGGAGAACCATATACAGAGTTAACGACAATAACACATCTCTTGTGAATGACAACTATTATTAACAAGGTGGATCCAGGGCAACTCCAAGACTCATGACAAATAAAAGGATATCTACCATCAAAGGAGAAACAGATGGAGTCTCAATGAAAATTGAAACATATTCTTTATTTTATTTCCTCCATGATTTTTCCTCTAGTATAAGCAATGTGTCTTGTTTCACAACATGATGAACATGGAAAAATGTATTATAGGATAATTAAAAAAACACAGAAGGGAAACTGATAGTTGCCCCCAAATCACTCAGGTGTTATATGTCACTCATGGCATTTGAAACCAATTCTTCTGACTTCAGAAGCAATTTTCTTTCTATTGTACTTGTATCATAGGATGGTTTGCAAGATGGAATTGAGATCACATATATAAAGCACTTTGCTAACTTCCAAGCATTATATCAATGTCGATAATGAATCTATCAGGCATTTCTAAAAGTTTACAATATGTCAGGTGCTGTTAAATACCAAGGACACAAATCAAAGGCAAAAATTGGTCCTGCCTTCAAGGAACTTACTTTCTAATGTAGGAAATAACTTTCAATAATTAATATCAAAGTACACTTAATAGAAAATTGGAACTAGAGAGGACTTTAGAGATTAACATGTTCAATATTTGCATTTTCTATTTGGGGAAAGTGAGTCCTAAAGAAAGACAGAAACATGCAGCTTGCAGGTACAGAGCCGAGGTGCCAATTATGGTCTTCTAACTTCAGTGTTCTCTCAATTTCACCAGTCTGGTTGCCTTCTTTTCATTCAAAAGGCATGTTTTCTGTGACCCTGTGTCTATGACTTTTTTGATGCTGAAGCATCTTCATACATTGCTCTATTTTAAATATTTTTTTAAAAAACCTTTTCCTTCTGCCTTTGAATTAATACTGAGTATAAGTTCAAAGGCAGAAAAGAGGTAAGGGATTAGCCAACTGGAATTAAGTAACTTACCCAGGGTTACCCAATTATGAGTATCTGAGGCAAGATTTGAACCTGGAACCTCCTATCTCTAGACTTGGCACTCTATCCACGAAGCCACCCAGCTTCCCCTAAATATCTTTTCAAAGTAAATAATCAATCAACAAACACTTTTGAGTACCTAAAATATGTTAGACATTTACTTAAAAACCAGGGACAGAAATACAAAGAATGAACAATCTCTACAATTAATAAACTTATATTCTGATGGGGGGAATATAAGTATGTGCATACACACATGTGTGTATTTTGTGCACATGTGCACATGTTTATATAGACATGTTTATATGTCTATTTGTAATATATACTATATAAATGTATGCTTATAGAGAGAATGAATAAAAAGATTATACGTGTATACTTTGTATGCACATATATGCAAAATATGCATGTGTGATACATGCTATACATACAATACACATATGTGTATATAGGTATATATGAAGATGTATGTTTATATGTGTGTATAACATAAAGAGAATTAATTCAAGCAAATACAAATTACTAAATAAAACATAATTTGGAAGAGAAGGAAGAAGCAAGTGGGACCTGGGAGGGATAGTGGCAATGACAAAAACAAAGAATCTACTACAGATAATATTGAGTGGTGTAGGAGGAGGGGAGAATGACTGCTTATTGATCCCCAAATGACTACTTGGAACCGAAGGAATTAGACCACTAACCCAGACTCCAAACCCCTACTATTTCATGGAACTTCTCCCCAACCCATAGCGCCAACTGTGATAATTACATGAATGCTCAAAGTTTGCATTAAGCAGGAGTCCAATGACAATGTTTTAGATGAAATCAGATGTGACCCTTGGAATCAGGAATGGTTTTAATTACCAGGTCTAAGACCAAAAAAAAAATCATTTAAGCACAGAGATACCTGCTTGTTCCTGGGATTTGGGGAGCTGGTGAGAACGTGTACCGAGTCTGCTAGCTTTATAGCACATCACTTTTATGGCCTCTCACTCCATTAAAAAAATAAATAAATCAGAAAGCCCTAAGGCAGCAACATATTTAGAAGCAATGAAAATGCAACCTGTTTACCTCTTTAAAGGATTCCAATCCCCAGCCAATGTAAAGCCTCCCAGAGCCCAGAGTCTATGAATAAACTGTAAGAGGAATGAATTAAAATGCTTTTGCTTTGTTTCAATCTGGGTTGTGACATATGGTACATGTCTGAGGATCAAGGACTCATCCTGTGTTTCCTGAAATCTCATAAAATTCTGGAGCCCTAATGTAAGGAAAGAGTTTTGAATCTTCAAGCATGCAGTCACTACTTTCCCACTGCAAGCTCTGTATAATGGCAACGAGGTGAACTAGGAGAGGAGAGTTCATTTAAAATGAAGGGAAAATGAAAACTCTGTAACTATGGGACCTTGGGATGGGTTCAACTTTTTAGGGGAAGAATGTGTATGTTTAAATTTATGTGTATATATATTTATATACAGAATGGATATGTATCTATTTATCTATATATATATACACAATTCTATATTATGCATAAGATTATACATAGTATGCATTGTGCATCTATGTGTGCACACACAAACATATGCACTCCCATATATTACACAAAAACTATTTGGTGGAGGAGAAATGAAATATATATATGCATATATACATAATGTATATATCTATACATATCTGCATATATATATACATAATACATAAAAACTTTTTTGGTAGTGGGGAAATGGTTCCAACTTGTGATTTAATTACATGGGGGGACTCCAAGCACATAAAGTGCCTCCACGGATGCAGATCGCCAATTTATCTGTAATTTATAATCTAAGAGAGTCATCGCATCACAGGACCTCAGAATTGGAAGGAAAGCCATCCAATCTTTCAAATAACAATCAAGAATTCTCTCTATGAGTTCCCTGACAATTGGTTATTCAGCCTCAAGTGAAAGGAAACCTTTTTCAAGATAAGCTGTACCACATTGCAGAGGTCTCACTGCATTACTCAGAACACTGAGAAGTTGAGAAATTTGCCAGTATACTTAACATAAAATCAGACCATCTATGGACTAACCTTGCTGGCAATTCAAAATTCTTTGGGGTCTACTTTTTTTTTAATGTGGCCACAAAGAAAGAATTGGAGGGAATATCCATCAATTAGGGAATGGCTTAACAACATGTGGTGTATGTTTATAATGGAATATTATTGTGCTATAAGAAATGATGACCAGGATTGTTTCAGAAAAACCTGGAAAGATCTTCATGAACTAATACAGAGTGGAATAAGCACAACCAGGAGAGCATTATACATAATAAAAGCAATATTAAATGATGATCAACTGTGAAAGACTTCACTACATTCACCAATAAAATGAGCCAGGACAATTCTGAAGGACTTAAGACAAAGAATGCTATCCATCTCCAGAGAAAGACTTGTTGGAGTCAGAATTCAGATCAAAGCATGCTATTTTTTCATTTTAATTTATTTGTTTTTTATTTTGGGGTTTGGGTTTTAGAGAGGTATTCTTTCATAACAGTGACCAAATATGGAAGCAAGTTTTGCATGATAAAACATGTATTATCCAGATCAAATTGATTACCATCTCTAGGAAGTGGTGGGGGTGAAGGGAAGGAGGTAGACAATTTGGATTTTACAATTTTGGAAAACATATGTTGGAAAATGTTTTTACATGTAATTAGGAAAATAAAATACTTTTTAAAATGTGGCCACAAATATTCAATCTGTCACCACATTGAATAGCATCCTCCTAATTGCAAACAAAATCACTCAATCACTAAGGAGTTATTTATTGCAAGCCTATTGTGTGCCCATTTCTATCCAAAAACAATGAAGCCACTTAAGCAATTTTGTTGTAATCTCAGTCTGAAATGAATACTTGGGCTTCCCTCAAGTCAACTTGTTATCCCTTTAATCCTCTGAAGTTGATCCTACAAGTGAGCAAAAGTGGAGGCAGAGTTCTTCAGACCAACAGAGTCTGAGAATTAGAAGGAAGCTTGGAGGCTTATTTTGTCCAGCCACCCTCCCAAGTGCACTAGCCTCATCAGCAACATCTCAGAAAGATAGTTATCTTTCTTTGATCAAACCCTTTTGGCGAAAAGGAGAGAGGAGAGTTATACATATGAAACATAGCATGCAATTGGAGACTGTATCATTTAATGTTAAAGGTATGACTCAGATTATTAGTGGTTTAAGAGATCAAAGGAGAGAAAGAGCTACCACAAAAGGAAAAAGTAATTCTTAGAATGGATACTAGTTTCTGCTAGGTTAAGGTACACCTGGATATGGCAGATGATTACCTAAAATTCAATTCAATTTTTAAAATTCATCAAATTTCTGCAAAGTTCAAGTGGTATGCAAATATTAGGCTTGATTCACATTCTGGAAGATTCTGGTTCAGATCTCACCTCTGAGAGACACTATGAATTATTTGACAGTTGCTAGTCACTCCATCTTCTTGAGCCTCAAGAAACTCTGTAAGACGTATCTATAGTTACATGCAATGTATTCAAAATCACTTCTAATTACAGAAATACAAATTAAAGCAATTCTGAGATTCCATTTCACACTCATCAGAGAGGCAAAGATGAAAGCAAAAAGGAAAATGATAAATGTTGGAAGGGCTGTGAGAAAACAGGCACATTGATGAATATTGGTAGACATATAAATGAAAAACAAATTGGAATCATACCCGAAAAATTTCTACACAGAATGTGCCTTTTGACCACTAGCTATCCCACTGTTAGACCTATACTGTCAAAAAAGATCAAAGGGAGAAAAGTCCTTGATCTACAAAGATATTTATAAGAGCTCCTTTTGTGGTGGCGAAAAAATAAAGAAAAGAAATGAACTGAAAAGAAAAGAAACAAAAAGAAAAGGAAAGAAAATAAAAGAAAAACAAAATCTGGAACCTAATGAGGAGTCTAATATTTGAAGAATGGCTGGAGAAACTGTGTCAGAGGATGTACTCTAAGAAATGAGGAAATAGATGATATCAAAAAAGACATAGAGGGGGCAGCTAGGTGGCTCAGTGGATTGAGAGTCAGGCCTAGAGATGAGAGGTCCTAGGTTCAAATCTGGCCTCAGATACTTCCCAGCTATATGACCCTGGGCAAGTCACTTCACCCCCATTTGCCTATCCCTTATTGCTCTTCTGCCTTGGAGCCAATACACAGTATTGACTCCAAGACAGAAGGTAAGGGTTTAAAAAAAAAGACATAGAAAGACTTTTGTGAACTGATGCAGAGTGAGAGAACCAGGAGAACAATTCATGTATCCATATCATTAAAAATTAGTGACAATTTTGAGGACTTTTATAAACTGATGAAGAATAAAATGAGCAAAACCAGGAAAACTATTTCTACAACAGCAGTATTGTAAAAACAACTTTGAAAGCTGTAACAACTATGACCAATAAAATGACAATATAATGAATGACAATAACAATAAGCTTTACTTAACTGTTTTACTTAGCTATAATAGACCTCTCACAAAGTGGGAAATGTTAAACACAGTGCCATGCACATCATAGTTGCTTAATAAATATTTAGACTGGGGAAAAAACCTATAAATGTTTTGATGTAAAAACAAAACATATCAATAAAACTTTAAAAATAATTTTCTAGTGATGTATAATATCTGCTCACAGAGAAGGTAGAAGGGCTACACCACTGAAATCATAGATCCTCTGAAAATTAATGGCTATTAAGTGCCCACCATGTGCACAAATTTGTACTAGACTTAAGTGAGAGGTAAGAGTTAGAAAAGCTTGTTTCCCATTTGTTCCTTAAGAATTCTTTTTTGAAAATTTATCCTTTGTTTGACACGTTAAAAAAACCCAGTTATCCCTCTTCTTCCCCAAATAGAGAAGACATCATTTGACAAAAAAAGATATATGTATGTGTAAAACTGTCTTGTTTATTTCTAATTATCAATTCATTTTCTAGATGTGGACATACACAAATCATTCTTCAAACAATATTTTTGTTGCTGTATATAATATCTCTTAGAATTTATCAACTATTAAGATAGTAATTAAGACACACATGCAGATACACATATATAGAAATAGTTATAATATAGTATAACACACAAGAGCATAATAACAATACAGATAAAACAGAATAGGAGATGAGACAGAGGATGAGGAGAAATGAACACTTTGAGTTCAAGAATCAAAGTAGGCTTTTTAGAAGAGGTATTATTTGATTTGGATGGTTATTACTAAACATGAACAAGGATTTTGTCCCAGAGTTGAAGTAAGAGGGAAAACTTTGGGCTGAATTGACTTTAGAAAACTGTCAAGATCCTCCAAAGCTTCTCCTGAAAATGAAGGCCCATTTTAATTAACTTATTTATTTATTTTTTAATTTTCTTCAGCCCCGCTCTGTCTTCCCCACACAATAGAAGGCATCATCCAGCAAAATACATAGATTATGTGTTTCAGGTTACTATTTCTCAGTTCATTCTCTGAAGGTTAACATTCACAAGTTATTCTTCAAATATTAAATCTATAGTCATAAATAATATTCCTTTGGTTTTACTCATTTTATTCTTCTTTATCTCATGCAGTTTTTCCTAAGTTTTTAAAAAAATTAATCTGTTTATCATTTCTTATAGTGAACTAGTATTCCATCACAATTATGTACCATGATTGTTTATCCATTTTCTAGTAGATAGGCATTCCCTCAATTTCCAGTTCTTTCCACCACAAAAAGAACTACTATAAATATTTTGGGACATATAGGTTCTTTTCTTTTCCCCTTATATCCTTGGAGAACAGACCCAGCAATGGATAGTCAAGTCTTTGGACATAATTCCAAACTGCTCTCCAAAATGGTTAGATCAGTTCAGAGTTCCACCAACAGTGTATTGGTGTCCCCACTTTTCCGTATCCCCTTCAACATTTGCCAATCTGTTGAGTGGGAGATGACACCTCAGAATTATTTTCATTTGCATAGTGATTTAGACCATTTTTTAAATATACCTACACATGGCTTTGATTTCTTCAGGCAAAAACTGTCCATTTATATCTTTTCCCCATTTCATAATTGGGGGATGAACTCTACATGAAGACTCATGAACTCTACATGAACACTCTACATGAAGAACACTCTACATAAGACAATGGAGAAGTGAATGGAGAATGTAAGCAAATGGCAACATTTAACCAGTGAAGGATTTCAGAAGAACAAGAGTAAAAAATGCTGTCAGGAAAACGTATGAGAGGAAGAGGAGATGAACTTTGTCAAAAGTGTCAAAAGCTAAGAAATGACAGATGGACAAAGTGAAGGAGGCCTCTGAAAACTTAGATGGTTCACCTTCTGGACATTCACTTGAACATGAATCACATGAAACAGGCACAATAGGTAGGTATGCAAAGATTTCTATCTATAATATTGGGGAATAGCCATATCCATAAAGTCATAAATTCATTTAAGCAATTAGATTAAAGAATGGGGAGGAATCCAATAGACAGTTGTATATCTACTTTATGAACCTGACAAATGCAAATACATGCTATAGCCCAAATATATATATTCTTCCATGCTTATTTATCTGAACTTAGTCCCTTACTCTTCCTTAGTGGAAAGCAGCCTGGCTTGGTGGTTAGAGTAATTATGTGAAATCGGAAAGATACGTGTTCTTGTCCTGTCTCTTATATTTACCCACCATGGACTAGTTCTTCAAACTGTGAACCTCACTTTTCTTATCTGTAAAACAATAATTGAAAAAGTAATTAGAAAATGCTTGGAAAATCTTAAATCACTCCATAAATAGGACGTATCAGTCAAAGCATCATAGAATTGGAATGGAAAAGGATGGTTTTTTAAGTCATCTTTTCAATGTATCTAGTCCACAGAAGGAGAAACCAAGGCTCAGAGAAGTTAGATGATTTCTCCAAGGTTGCATGGATTTTAAGCATCAGACTAAGGATTTAAACTAAAGTTTTCTCCAGTGTTCTTTCATAGCATACTCTGACTCTCAATATTCATAAGTTAGTTATCAAGTAGAACCCCCATCCTCCAGAGGCAACAAGATGAAGTTGACAACCTTCACTTGCCAGTGTAGGTGGGAGCTGGAGATCCCAGAGCCTGCCAGAGTTGTCACAAGAAAACTCTTTGGGGGGAAAATCTCTAATTTGAGCAACTTTCAGAAAAATAATTTGCATTTGAAGAAAATGTCAGAATTATTGAGCAGGAGATAGAAGGCTAAACTGAAAATGTAAATGATTGGGGTCTCTCTACAAAAGGAAGATAGTGTCACTTTTTAGCACAGACACATTTCTCTTTACAAGGTTTTCAAATGATAATGTTCTCCTTGAAGAATGTTAAATGTCTGAGCAGTAAATTTCAAATTGTCACTGCATGATGAGCTCAGGGAAGAGAGACCGTGTGAGAGAAAGCAGCCCTGCTTGTTCTTAATTCAAGCTGTATTGAAGCTCCTGAAAATTCATATTGGGTCTCTCTTGACTGAAATTTAACTTTACCCAAAGCTGGAGAGACAATTCTTCATCTGTTGAGGTCACATGTGGCAAAGAAACTGGAAAAACATTGCCCTTACTGGGTTATCAGAACCCTGGTCTCTCTCACACCCATTAGATTCCAGGGACTCAAAACATCACTAGATTTTAGCTAAAATTCTAGAGATTTCTGGTCTCTGTATCCTTGCACTCTTAACAACTTCAAAGGGAAAGAACGAGGAATCTAATTACTTTAGGGATCTTAAATGTCTAAGAAGCAAAACCCAAGTGTAGATGGGGAGAGCTCTGAGACAAGCAGCTAAACTCTGAGGTTTAAAGGTTCTGAGCCTTCAATTCCAAACCTACATTCATGACCATAGATTCTTCTTCTTACAGGTAACAGAACTGCCAAATCATTGGACTTCTACTTATCAGGAATGGGAGATAAAATCTAGTTCAAATCTCTCATTTTACAAATGGGGAAATTGAGGCTTAGTCAAATTAGAATGTCAGAACTGGAAGATACCTTAGAACAGAAATGGACTGTCAATCAGTTGAGATTGTCTAACATGGAAAGTCAGTTAGAGTATAAGACCCTTGGGGACAGGGAATTTTGCTTTTGATTTTGTTGATGTTATCTTTTTCAACACTTAGCATGAGGTTTGTCACATAATACTTTCTAAATACTTGTTTATTGATTGATCCTAAGTGAGTCACTTAATCTCAGAGTCTCAAGATAAATATTTAATAAATGTTATTAAATATAATACTTGAAGTATTGGAATTTAATTTTTAATCTTTACAGTTTCCTCAGCTGTAGGTGGAAAGGGGGATAAAGTGCCAGACTTGAGTCAGGAAGACTCATCTTTCTGAGTTAAAATCTTACCTTAAGATACTTACTAGCTGTATGACATTAGGAGAGTCATTTAACCTATTTACCTCAATTTCCTCATCTATAAAATGATTTGGAGAAGGAAATAGCCAACCACTCCAGTATCTTTAACAAGAAAACCTCAAATGAGGTCACAAAGAATCAGACATGACTGAAAAACAACTGAACAACAAGAATAAAATGAAGATAATAATAATAACCTCTCCCTCCCATGGTTGGTTTGAGGATAAAATGAAATAATATTTCTAAAGCACTTTGCAAACCTTAAAGTGATATACTGATTCTAACTATTATTTTTTATAACTGTTCTTGTTGTTATTGTTGAATGGACATTAGAACCCAGAATAGATTATCTAAAAGGAACCTTAGAATATAGGCATTGAACAATAATAGAAAGAGGATTGTCAGAGAACCTGAACTTGAACCCTACTTCCTACCCTTGTGATCTTGGACAAAGCACTTCTCTCTGTGTATCTGTTTCTTTATCTTTAAAATAAGACTGTAGGGATAAATTACCATTGAGTTTCCTACAGTTCTCAGTCCATGATTCTGTGACCAACTTATAATATAAACAAAAAGTGATCATCTAGTCCATAGAGGCCATCTAATCTAATGGACTATAGTGCCATGTTGTCTTCATCTCTAATGAATTGCCCTTTTCTCTCAAAAAATAAGGTCAATCAATTAAAAATATTAATTGAATAATCACAACAAATAAGGAATAGTATGTAGGAATAGAAGCATTTTATGAATACTCCTTGAATATGAAAGAAATAAACCTATAGGATTGGACAACATCTAAGACACCATCACAGACATAATTTTGTGTTAATATTATGACCCAGGAGAGGAAGAGTAGGAATTATTGAAAGGAAAACACACAGAGAAGCTAGATTTGTCTAAGATCATACAGCAGTTTAATGATTGACTACAATTCATGTTTCCTGGTTGTGATCCAAATCTTTTTCCCACCACAACACTTTTAGAATTGGAAGAGGGGAACATATTCAAATGTAAGCTACCATAAAGATGTTAAATATAGATGGATACCTACGAGGTCCACACATTCATTTAACTGAGATCAGAAAAGTAAAATTTATCTAGGATCCCATAGGTTATAAGTAGCAAAGAAAGGATTTGAACTCCTATTTTGTTAAAGTTTATCTAGTAAGTCATACTTTTACTGTATAGAAACCAACTGATCATTTAGAAGTCTGATCTGTCATAGGTATGATTTGCAAGAATTGTGCTATTCATGATTATGATTAGGTAATCTCAAAGTTCTCCTTTTTCTCTAAAACCATGATCTTATTTACTTGTCCAAGGTTACTGGGAAGTCTGGGACTGTAAGTTAAGCTGATCCATCCAAATGGTCTCATCTACAACCAAAGCACTTTTTGAGGCAGACAGAGGTATGTGTGTGTGGAGTGTTCGGTTCATTTTGAGGCCAACAGACATGAGTGAAATTAATTGTCTTGTGTAGGGATCAAACCTAGGCTTTTGACCTCATTATATCATGCTTTAGCCAATCAACCACAGACCACTGTGAGTTGAGCCAAGAAACCTGGGGGGAAAATGGCTACTTGTTCTTCAATAAGTACTAACACCATGGACTTTCTTTGCTGTATTTGTTGCCTAACCTCAGGTGGCTCAAACCTGGATAGAATTCTGCCTCATCAGTTGAATGTGGCTATATCACACCCTAGTGGTTGAAATACACAGTGTAGACAGTCAATAAACCATGATTCTCCAGGGAGACCAGTGATGGAGAAAATGAATTTTTCTTTTTTAGTAATCCATGGCAGAAATTCTGGATTTGTAAATTGCACATGCTATTTAAACACCATCGAGGCTTTGTGAAAAAATAGGGTCAATTATGGGTGGTATAAACCACTCTAGAGACTAATTGGTCTTGAATATTCTTCTTTAGAAAAGGAGTCACCATAGAATGCATTCTATAAAGTTGTCTTTGTACATTATAGCCACCTTTTTTCTCTTCTCTCATTTGGAACATTACTAAAGTTGCTTCTGCTGCCAGAGACCCTAACAAAATGAGATTATAAGCCTGAACATACACTGGAAAGATCAGCAAGGGAATGTGGTTATAGGTGATCTGGTAGCTTGGGAAGGCTCAAAGATAAGAAGTGGAATAAATCTCTAATGGCATTTCATACTCGGCCAGATTGAAGTTTTTGTGGTGTTCTATGTAGAAGGAATCTTCCCTCGGTCCCACTACCTGAGAGCTATCCTACCTCCTTACACAAGTTATTACCATATGGAAAACATCCAAGAATTATTCTAAGAACTGCATTTTGACTGTGAAGCACAAGAACAGAGAGAGTTCTTGGCCAACTTCTCTTGATGCCTATTTAAACAAAAAGGAAACAAAGTATCCATTTAAATAAGCAGCATGACATGGTGGCAAAATTATTGGGGTCTGAAGGTCTGTATTCATGATCTATATGAAGTGATGCAAAATTAAATAAGCAGAGCCAGGAAAACATTGTACACAGTAACAGCAATCCTGTAGGATGATCAAATGTGATATACTTTGCTACCAATGGCAATACAATGACCAAGAACAATTTTGATGGATTTATGAAAAAGAATGCTATCCATCTCCAGAGAAAGAACTGCTGGAGTAGGAATGCAGATGATAGCATATGACTTATCACGTATTTATTTGTTTATGATTTGAGGTTTGGGTTTCATAAGATTATTCACTTACAAAAATGAATAATATGGAAATATATTTTGTGTGATAACACATGTATAATTTGAATTGAATTGTTAGCTCTGGGAGGGGGTGGGAAGAAGGGAGGGAGACAATTTGGATTATATAACTTTGGAAAAACAGGTAGAAATTTGTTATTAAAATTTTTTAATTGTCTTACTCTAAAAAACAAAGAAAGAAAAAAGAAGGAAAGGAATAAAAGGAAAAAGAAGGAATGGGAAGAGTAATAGGGAGGAGAAGGAAGGCAGAAAAGGGAGAAAGGGAGAGAAAAAGAGAAATGGAAGAAGGGGAAGACAGATTACTCAGTGGTTAGACAGCCAGATCTAGAGATGCTAGGGTTTAGGTTTAAATCTAACTTAAAATACTTCCTAGCTGGGTGACCATGAGCAAGTCACTTAATCCCAGCTTCCTAGCCCTTACCACTCTTTTGCTTTGAAGCTATTATTTAAGTATCAATTCTAAGATGGAAGGTAAGGGGTAAGGATTTTGTTTTTTGGGTTTTTTTAAGAGAGAAAAAGAGAGTAAAAGAGAGCAAGAAAGCAAAATGAAATGACTATTATTGGGAGAGTCATTTTATAATTGACTATATGTTATTGGATCATTAATTTGTTGGAACAAGCATCACAACCAATATCAAATTGGAAGATAAATATGTAAATATGACACACTGAACAATTAAAATAACCTAAACTTGACCTATTGAAGTGTGCAATTGATACTGAAAAACAGGAAGTAGATAAAAGAATGAAATTGACACAGACTAACTTCTTAAAGAAGTTTAGCACATTTAAATCAATTGCCACAAGATGAATAAGGCAGCATAGAAACTTCTTTGGTCAACAAATATTTTATCTCCATGACAACCAGGAAGCTGTATCTGTTAAGGAAAAAATCATTTTTAGATCATAAACTTACTTGTAAAACCTTAAGGAAGAGGATAAAATGAAAGATTACAAACAATATCCTCTAGAAGAGATAGAAGGAAAATTAATTTTGAAGAAAGCATGTTAAGAAATCCAATTAGGCCAGATCATTCAACAAAAGTTAAGATGAATTTAAAATAACCTAGAGACAAAAAGCAAAGCAAAGCAAATATACATGGTTAAGATTGCTATATTTAGGAGATTTCCTCTTCTACCAATACCACTGCCACATCAAAACATTTAGAGAAAGGTCTTCAAATGGTTGAATAGAAATACCATGGACTATTTCTAGGAGGACACAGGCAAGGGTTATATGGTATGAAAGGGTATGTATGGCTTCTATGAAATCTGCAGGATTGTGGAGATAATACTCACATGGATAAGACCATCCATGTAGTATCCACTGGACTATTGAAAAGTGTTTATAATGAACTAAGTTTAAAATTATAATCTTTCACTTCCATGTAGATCAGACAATAGTACAGACATAGCTACATTTTTTAAAAAAATTATTGTGAATTCAATAATCAGCAATAATCACAAGCATTTCAAGTCACAAAGAAGAATCAGAGGAGACTGCCCATGAAGCTATGAACTTCTGCCATATCCAGTGTCGATGTTATTTTAAGGGTAATGAATCATAGATGTGGTTATGACAGCATGCTTTATCGGTCTGAGAGCTAAAGTTTTTTTTTTTTAATTTTACTGAGGAATCATAGAAGTAGAAATATTACAGCTAGAATTAGACCATCCCCCTGTCAACTTTGCTTTAGAACTTCCTATGCATTTATCCTCTTATATTTCCTAATATAGTTATGAACATGGGTCTTAGCCTCTTACCTAATTGTAAGCTCTGTGAAGACAGGATTCATATTTTGTCTAACCCATGTTTCCCCCATTAATAGGTCTATGAGTTATTAGAGATAAAGTGCTTTGAATATCATCAAGAGATGATGAGAGAAGGAAGAAAAATATTGGGGGTGAGGTCCATCAAGAGCAAACTAATAATGTTCTAAATTGACTAAATAAAATTTTTAAAAAGAGCAAAATACTTAATCAATCATGTGAGCAAAGGAGAAAATAGAAAGCCATAATTCTCCAGTTCCAAATTTGAATTCCTTCATCAAACATGTTAAGGACATACTATGTACAGTAATAACAAAAACTCATGTTCAAAAAGCAATAACTATCTCTGAAGGGCTTTCCTTTGCCAAACCCCTTTAAGATCTTCATAAATTTCATTTCTGCCCTTTTATAGAAAGTGAAAATGAGACTCATAACGTCTTATAACTTGCTCAGGGTCATGTATGTAGCTAGTAAGTATCAAACCTACATACTTCCCAGATACTAGAAACCTCCCTAATTCCAAGTCCAAAGTTGTTTTCACTGTTATTTAAAGATAGTGTGTGAAAGTACAAAGACTAGATTCTCGGTGACTTATGTATACAGGCAGACTTCCCAGTCAACTTTCTAGCTCTCTGAAGACAAGAGTGACAGAGCTAGAAGCAGTTATGTTTAGAGATGGAGTGGCCAGATGTTCACATGTGGAGCTTATTCCAAAATGTCATAAAAATCACAGTAGCCCAGTGGCCATTGCAAGCTCCCAGAAGCACCACAGGCGCTCCGAGGACAATGCATTCCATCTGTGCCCAGACCTTCAATGCCAAAGCCAGGGCACCATGTGTAAAACAGCCTTGCCTACCAATGAAACAGAAAATTGAGGTGAGAAAACGCCTTCCTTCTAAACAGTGAAAAGTAGCAAAGTGCACATTTGGCTTCCCTGTGTTTTCTTTGCAAGGTGTTTTGCAGATCTAAGACAAAGAGAAAAATGTATCATAAGCTTGCTTCAGTTGCTATGGTAAGTCTCTCCTTTCTTTGGCCCCCACTCCCTCTTCTTTCTCCTGGTGAGAACTGTAAATAGTTATATAAATGTCCAGAGCACAGAAAATAGCTCTGCCCCTGGCTGTTTTTATTTACACTTTCTATTTTTTTTTTGTTTTCCAAAATTCACTTGTAAAAAGTATAACTATGAATATTTTATGCATGGAAACCAAGGATAGGGGGATGAGTGGGAAAGCAAATACAAGGAAAAGTAAGGGGTCATTTCACACAATTAAATCAAATATTTGGATAAAATAAATTCATTGACTCTTGGACTACCCAAGTGCTCTGATAAAGAAATCAGCCCACAGTAGCCAGAAGAATCAGCTTGCCTGCTCTAAGTCCTAAGGAATATCTACTTGTGCATGGAAAAAAAAATCAGATGAAAAATAAAGAAATGTTTTAGGCATTAATCCACATGAATCATTGGATTTTTGGAGTGTGTGTGTGTGTGTGTGTGTGTGTGTGTGTTTAAACTTATGTGGAAATAACCAGAGCTTTCTTTGAGCTGGTAGAGTCCTTAAGTAAATGGGCAAGCAAATGATGACTTGTCCGAAGTCCCCCTATCTCCTATACTGTAATCATCCATTTTAACTTGAACCTAAAACCTTGCACAAAGAGAAGAGGAATTAATGTTCCCACAAGGTCAGGCACACATTTGTTTCTTAACTTTGTTATAAAAAGTCCTCTCCCCAACTTAGCACCATCCCATCACCAATCCTTCCTATTAGCAGTGAGCAGATGCAAATCATTACAGAGTCTGAGTTTAGGAATATGGCTATGCATTCTACATTGTATACCTGAAGTTTATCTTGGTTTTATACTTTACCCAGTATTTTTAAAAGTTAATTATGTTAAACCACAAAACATTTTCCCCTTTATCTGAATAAAATCATTCCTTAGTTTCCAAGGTCATTAAAATAATTCATTTCAAAAATTTCAAACCTATTACACTCTTTCCCCATTATTTTTTTTCCATATGAGTAATTGGGAAAGGGTACGTTGCAGCTAGTTTAACCAAAGACATCTGATTGTTAAATTTTTCTGAGAGATTATTTTCATTTTATAAATTGGGAAAAGAGAAAAATGAGAGATTGTTGTTTTGTTGATTTCTAGATTTAAGAAAGTGATGGCTAAAATGCTAGTGATGAAAATTAAACTTATAAGTGTATTGGGCATATTTCTTTTCCCCAGAGAGTTGGTTGTTAAACATTTACTAGTACACTCCTGCATGGAAATCATGTATTCAAAGGAAAGAGCAAAAACAAACAAATAAAAAACTAATAAAACACTTGAAACATTTTATTTTATCCTGAGAAATTGTTTGAATGATGATAGGCTTGCATTGCTAGCCTGAGAAGGTTTACAGTGGGTTCTGTGGACCTCAAAGTCTCTATCTGCCACCCTCTTTGCAAACTCCCAACATTGCATTTACTCCTTAGTGAAGCATAGATCCATAAAGACTTAGATCACAAAGGGGCATTAGATATCAAATATTCTGCTTTCTTTTCTTTTAACTGATAAGGAAACTGAGGCCTAATGAGGGTGACTGTCTTGCCCAGAGTCACACAGTTCTGAGAACAGGTCTGACCATGTAAATTCCCTGATCAAAAAAATTTCACTAGCTTTTTTTTTACCTATGGGATCAAATTAAAAACTCCTCTGTTTGGCATTTAAGACCCTTTACAATCTGGCTACAGCCTCTCTTTCCAGACTTATTACACATTACTCACTTTCAGGCACCTTAAATCCCAGCCAAAATAACCTACTTGTTCTTCCTCATACAGGATATTGCACCCACTGCCTCTTGAGGTCTAATCCTGGCTCTGCCACTTAGAATTAAAACTAGAAATTTTGTCATGTAGGGCAAAATATGTATGTATGTATGTATGTATATATATATATACACATATGCATATGTATATACATATAAAATATATAAAATATATAAAATGTTTAAAGCTAGAAAGTGGCATTTGAACTTTATACAGTTCCAGTCAAAGCCCTCATGCCTTCAGAAATGAAGCAGAAAAGGAAGCCTAGAAGAAGGGTGCCACAGATTGGGACTGGTGGCACCACTCTCCCTCCCTTCAACAACCAGAGACCAAGGCCAATTGGCCCCAGGCTAGTTAGAGTTCTGTTGATAGTTATACCTCTTAGTCTCAGTTTATTCATCTGTAAAATACTGATAATGCTTCCTGAACTATCTATCCTTTAGACTTGTTGTCTGTATTAAATGAGATAATGTATTTAAAACACTTTGTTAACATGTAAAGTATTAGGTAAATGTCAACTGTTATCTTCTTCCTTTTCAGCACTAGACAATGGAAAGCTGATAACCTAGTAATTACTAATAAGATAAAGAAGTGAGCTAATCAATAGCACACCCTAAAAAAAAGTTAAATAATATAAGGGAAGAGCTGGGAATGATCTGAGACACTATCTATCCCACTCCCTTCATTTTACATATATAGAAAATGAAGCCCAGAGAAAATAAATGGATCATTCCATTACCAGTGTTCCTGTATAGCAGTTACTGCCTCTGAAGAAGCAAATAAATATATATCACTCAAAGGGCAATGGGCTCCTCTCTGGATGTCCTCTGTCATGGTGGTGAACAAACCTGGCACATGGCCATGATACAATAGCAATGGGAAGTTTTAGTCCTTCAGCTATTTGCTGAAACTCTCCCTTTGCTAAAGGCCAAGCAGCTGACTTGCTTTACCAAAACACTGAGTCATTTCAGGGCTCCACCAAGAATAACAGTTTTCCTATAGCCCCTTCAAAAATCATCATTTTCGTTTCTTATGTTACCCTTGTCAAAACTACGGTTATGGGATGCACCATCACAATTTTTCCAATTTGCATTTAAATCTCATATCATTTGGAGCAATTTTTTCATATGGTTATTGATGCTTATGTTTCTTCACTTAAGAACTCTGTCATATTTTTGACCATTTACTAAGATTTGCTCTTGTTTGTCTATATCTGAAATATACATATATTTATGTACATACATATGTAACATACATGTTCATATATCATATCTTTATCACAGAAATATATCGCAAGGTTTTTTCCCAATTAATTGTTCTTTTCTAAATATTAGATCAAGAGAAATAATATATAGTGTTGTGGAACTGTCCATTTATCCGGAAGAACAAACTGCAGTATAAAACCAATGAACTAGGGTCAGACAGCTATATGAGAAGTCTTGAGAAAGAAGACAGAAACAATGAGAACATTTATGGGCACAAAGTCAGTAAGTGGAACTCATCAAGTAGATAAAAGGTCTTAATTAGATTAAAAAGGAGAAGAGAAATTTCCATTGAAAACCCATCCTAGGACTGTCTTTCTTAGGGATAGGCAAGATGGACGGAACAAATAATTGTGTCTGTCTCTCCCCTATAAGAGTCTTAGCTTTCAAATTCAGTTTCAGATCTTCCTGGCTTCATTCTGGTCATCAAAGGGTTTGTTGCAATGGAGCCAGGATCTTCTTTCCCCCTTGCCTATTTCCATTTCATAATTATAGACCACAGCAAATTCAGTACTCTTCCCTCAGCATTATATCATTCTCCCCTTTCTTGCAATACTGTACTTAATTTTCATTCAGTGCACAGCTGTTGCCTCAGTGTCAGGCCTTTGAGGAACTTAGTGAACTCCTTGCAGTCATCCTAAAGACAAGCTTGCCTTCCATAACATGGCCATGTTCATTCATTCATTCATTAGTTCATTCAAAAAAGTATCCTTTGTAAATCACACTTCATGGGGAAAAGATACAAAGATGTGCAGGTATGAGCAAGAGAGACTGAAAGAGAGAGAGTGTGTGTTTGAGAGACACAGACACACAGGGAGAGAAAGAGACAGGATTTATTAAGCACTTTCTATGTACTAGCGACTAAATAATAGGGATGTAAATCCAAGCAAGCCAGATAGCCCTTGAACTCAAAGAACTTCCCAGTGGGGGAAGATAACAAGACACAAAGGGAAAATAGGAAGATAGGGGTGGGGAGGCACGTATGAAGACAATCTGGCATTTTTCCAGGCAAGGAAAGGTGAAAGCTCACCTTCCAGAGATCAGCATCCAAAAACAAAGTTCAAGGCCACTAGTGATGGAGAGATAAGGATAACAGCTAAAGAGAAGGTAACAAGTTGTGGAAATGTATAAAAGGCTAGAAAATGTAGAGGAACTAATTCTTTCCCACTTAATACAGTAACACAATATGTATAGTGCAATTTGCGAATCTTAAAACACTATATAATTGTTAGCTAGTAATAGTTTGATTGATATTATCAGGTCATTAATGGTTGCAATCACTATTAACAATGGCTAATATTTACATAGAGCCCTTAAGATTTATAAAGCTCTGTAAATCAGGTATATAATGACTTACATATACTATGTTTTGAAGCTCACAATTATTCCGTTAAGTCAGTGTCATTATTATCTCCAGTTTATAGATGTGAAAACAGGAGCTAAAAAATGTCAAGTGACTTGTCCAGGGCCATTCAATTCTTATATATCTGCTGACTTCCTGCCTCGGCATTATTGCATCTTCTAACAATTCCTGAATGATCCTGATATATTTATGAGATGCCTGATTATAATAGAATCTATAATGTATTTTACTCTATAATTATTATCTATTATTGTACATTATAATTACTTGTGTGTATACAGCGCATCCCCTTAAGCTATACAAGAAGAAAGATCATGTCTTCTCTGAATTTTTGTGCCTTTTCTAAGGTCTACTCCCATGTTCTTCACAGAGCAGATATTTTAGAAAATTCTGGGTTGTTGTTTTTTTTAAATTAAGGAATCAATATGACATAATGAAGAAAACATTAATATGCACATACTAGTGTCATGATGCTAGACAAATAACTAGCTTCTCAGTGCACCAGAGAACTCTAAAATGACGTTACAAATGAAATGCTACATGAATATCCACCTCCAAAGAAAGAACTTATAAATACATGTATTCATGGTATGGTTTTATATATACATATTTTTGTTTTGTCAGATGATGCCTTCACTAGTGAGGGAGGGAAAGAGGAAGGGAGAAACCTTGAAACTATAATGTAACCAAAAAAATGAAATTCTATTTCACATTAGTAGAGGGGGATTCTCCACTACAGGCACTGATGAAATGACAGTTCCTGGCCAAAATAATGATGCTGATGATAGCAACAATAATAATAAACATCACCAAAATTCCAAAGCCCAATTTTGTTTTGTTCATGTATGTGTTTAGAAGGGTAGGTAGTTAATAGAAGAATTATAGAGAAGTAGAGGAAAGTCACTCAGAATGATGTCCAATAAAGATTTTGAGTGCTCTGAGACTAAGGCTGTGCTGGGATATTTTTAACAATTAGTTAAGAATTTAATTTTTAACAATTTAATTTAACAATTAAAACAATTTAATTTAACAAAAAAAAATTAGTTTTTCAAGGGGTGATGTATAAAAGACACATCTTTAAGTTTAATGTTAAGTAAACATCAAGTTTAATATGACTTTAAGATTAATATTTTCTCTTCCTCTATCACATTCCTAAATCTAAGTAAGCAAAACAATAAATTTCCCCTGATCTGTTGACTTTGAGGGTGTAAATGCTCACAGTGAAAATTTAACTATCAGTCCTGAAGAGTAGTTTAAGCACAAGTATCACTCCTATGCAGATGATTCTTAAGTCTGTATTTTTAACCTGAACTCCTCTCCTGCCTTCCTGTATTGTCTTCAATTATCTAACATCTTGAGACACATCTTATACTGGGTGTCGAGACATCTTAAATTCCACATGTCCAAAATGGAACTCGTTATCTTTTCCTGCAAGCCTTCCCTTTTCTTAATTTCCTTATTACTGTAGAGGGTATCTCTATCCTCCAAGTCCCCCCAACTCACAGCTGAGGTATCATTGCCTGTTACCCTTCATATCCAATCTGTTGCCAATGCCTGTCAATTTTACATTCATAACACCTCTCAAAAAATTCCTCCCTTCTCTCTTCTGACACAGCCTGCTACAGGAACCCATCTCTTCACACATGGACCATTGGAACACCCTTCAAGTTGGTCTGCCTGACATAAATCTCTTCTCATGTTACCCCTGAAAAGCTGGTTGTTAAACATTTGCCAACATGCCCCTGGTCTCAGAGCACTAAACATCTTTGCTATACATCACTTTGAATAACATTCCTCTACTTTTCTACAACCATCCTACCTACTTTGTCCTCCACTCAGCTTCCAAATGGATCTTCCTGAAGGCAGGTCTGACTCTATTAGTCTCCACTGACTCCCTACACCCTTCAGGATAAAATACATTTTTTCAATCTTCGGACATTCAAAGCTTTAAATAATCTGAACCTTTCCTCCTTTTCTAGTCTTCTTACACATTAATCTATCCCATTTCCCAGGACCCTGCAATCCACTGACATTGACTTCCTTTCCTTTCCTTGAACCTAACACTTCTCATTTTTACCGGCTGTCTCTCATTTCCAAGGCTCTCTCCCTCTTTGTCTTCACCTCCTGACTTCCTTTAAAACTCAGTTAAAGTCCTACCTTTGGCAAAAAGCCTTTCCCTATTTCTTCCCATAACCTAATTGCCTTCCTTCTGAGGTTATCTATAATTTATCCTGATACATCTTGTTGTTATATTGTTGGTTGCATGTTGTTTCCTTCATTATACTATGACTTTCTTTGAGAGCTCATTCTACAGGTGAGGAAATTGAGATAGATAAGGTTAAGTGATTTGCCCAGGATCATATAGCTAGTAAGTTTCTGAGGCCAAATCAGAATTCAGGAAGATTAGTCCACCTAACTCCATGCCCAACAGTCTATCCACTACACCACCTACCTCACCTATCTAGCTGCTATATATAACAGATAACTTAAACATCATCTGTCCAATTAAAAGAAAGAAAAAAGGTGCAGAATGCAATCTAGAGAGGAAAAATATATAGAAATTCTAAATTCTCTTAATCAGCAATGTAAAGTAAAAGTCAGATCAAGATTAAAGCAATACAAGATTTTGAAACAGGGCAAAAAAGAAATATAAATAATTCAACCTCAAAAATATTGACAGGCTTGAGAAACAAATAAATTATGGAAGAGAAACAGAAGTGAATATGGAAATTGTTGGCCATCTATTTGTTCACAAAAAAAAAACCCTATTACAATCACAATGAGAAACAGATAGATTGTTAATATAATGAATGAAAAAACAAGTCCATCCAAATAGATGACTGAAATTCTAGATTCTAAGAAAACTGGAAAGGGGTAGAACTAGATAAGATCAAGAATTTCTGGTGTAAGCAATTCACAGTGGCACCTAAATTATAAGCAAAACACTTTAGTAACTTCTCTCATTTACAAGTCTGATCCCATCTTTCTTAATAGATGGACATATCATATTTATTACTAAATGATAAAAATAACAAAAACACCTCCAAAAATGGATTGGTTTCTTATGTGCCTTTATAAAACATTCACAGCTTATATCACACATAATAAAAACCTACAAGCAAAAGAAAAAATATGTTGGATAAGTAACAAAAAAGAATACACTAAAAATCTCAGGGGTGTAAAGAGAAATTTGTTGTTTAATAATTATTACATAAGCCACCCCACAATGGCTTTTTAATGATTGATTGTACTATATTGCCTTTATTATTGCAATGCCTTTTACTCAGTCTACACTCATGGCTTGTTAATATAGGGTAATTATATAAAACAGACCCAAGAAGAGTGAGAACACTGTAGTATTTGATGTCTACATGTAAAACCATTCTCTCATCATTGACATAAGAATGTTAATAAGTGAAATATAACTTGGCACGTTTATAGAGTTTAAACCTATTTTGCTTCTGTCTAGTTCAAAATTCATATCCTCTTTCATAAATAGAAAAAAGTATAGTTTCTGAAGTTTTTCAAATCCAGAGGAAGTTGAACCAAAACATCTTATTTATCCTTTGATGGATATGGAAAATATCAAGTTACATGGCTTCACTTAAAACGTATTTAATAGCTCCTTTATCTCATGAAATCTTTCTCCATTGACATCAATAGGCTATTTAGCCTGAATAGGATTTGATCATTATTTTTAAAAAAATAAACTAAAATATATGCTAAAGAAAGAGCCTGGAAGTCTCAAGGCACATTGAGCATAAAGATATATTTTTAAAAAGCTATACCTGAAAACGTTAGTTTTCTGGAAATTGGAAATTCAATGGAAAGAACATTTTAAAGCAATTAAGAACTATTCAATATCAGACTTGGTGTAGACTTGAAGATTGTAAAATGGATCATACCAGATTTGGAAAGTATTCTAACAGAAACCCATACAATATTAATGACATATGGGGATGATCATAGAATGTTTCATTCTTAGTCACCCAAAAGAAGGATAGATATTGATAAACATCCTCAGAGAACTTGATCAACATGTAAAAAAATGATAGAAATACTTTAAGAGAAGCAGACATTACTTAACTGAGCTGTAGTTGATCAAGGACACTTTCAGTAAGTCTTCAGATAGTGAGCTTATATCATAATGCTTTTATTCAGCTATATATTTCTTACCCACTCATGCAATAATTCACAGAAAACTAAATAAAAATGAATAATATCAAGGACAGTGACTTATTTGAGGACTGTTTCCATATTGATCTCATCAAATTAGAAAGAATTGAGACAATAACATATTAACCTGACTTACAAGATTGTTGAGAGTCATAAGTATGATTAAGGAACAACAGGATTCAGTGGAAATATTAAAACTTCAAAGGATCAATCAACTGTCTCTCACATTAGGCACTAGATCTAGAGTCATAAAACCTGAGTTCAAATCCAGCCTCTGTCACTTTTTAGCTGTGAAATTCTGTACAAGTCACCCAACCTCAGTCTTCTTATCTGTAAAATGATTGTAATAACAGCATCAGCCACAGAGTTGCTGTGATGATCGAATGCAATAAAATTTACAAAATATTTTGCAAACCTCAAAGTGCTACATAAAAATAGTAATAATATACTTGTGTGACCTTGGGCAAGACACCTAACATCTATAGGTCTCAGTTTTCCCATATATAAAATGGTTAAATTAGATAACCTCTAAGGTCCTTGCTGTCTCTCAGCTTATGAAGTTCAATCATGTCATCCTTCTCCTAAATGAATTCCAGTAGCTCCATATTCCCTCCAAGATCAAATTCAAATCCTCTGTTTAGCATTCAGAATCCTTGACAACCAATTCTCCCCTCTTCCCCCCCTTTTAAGGTTTCTTATCCCTTCTTCAAACCAGTGATGGTGCCCTCCTTGCTCTTTCTCAAACATGGCATTTCATCTCTCCCAGAATTTTCTCTGGCTATCTCCTATACCCAGAATATGTTTTCCCGCCTTATCTCAGCCAGTCTTATAACTTCCCTGGCTTTCTTCAAAGTCCCAACTAAAATCTCTCTCTCTCTCTCTCTCTCTCTCTCTCTCTCTCTCTCTCTCTCTCTCTCTCTCTCTCTCTCTCTGTCTCTCTGTCTCTCTGTCTCTCTGTCTCTCTGTCTGTCTCTGTCTGTCTCTGTCTCTCTCTCTCTCTCTCTCTCTCTATATATATATATATATATACATATATATATATATGTAACATTTATATTTATAGCAGAGGTGACAACTCCCTGCCAACTATTCTAGATTTTTGTTAATCAGATTTGAATACAATTGGGAATTTTTTAACAAAATAAGTAAAAATGCAATTGAACATAATGTTAATATGTTTCAGAGATATTTCTGTACTATTCAGTAGCCCCTGTTTCTTTTGAGATCAACACTACTATTTTATATCTTTTGCAGCTCTTCTTAGTTCTAGCCTTTTCTACCCTTTTTAACCTTTTTAATTATTTCTTTGGTTTCCTGCACATAGCTTGTTTGTACATGTTTGACTGTTGCCTCCTGATTAGATTGTGAACTCATTGCAGGCAGAGACTTTCTTTGCCTTTTTGTGTATCTTCATGTCTTTAGTACAATGCCTAGTATGTAGTAGGCACTTAATATCTATTGATTAGATAAATGGATCCTAAGGTTAACTGTAAATAGGCATTTAATTATCACTTTAAGATTTACAAAACACTTTGCATCCCTTTTCTCCCTAAAATATAATAGAAAGAGCCAGAGTTCTGGGTTCAGATCTGGTATTTCCCATCCATGTGACTTAGGCAAGTCACAACCTCCCTGGATTTTTGTTTCTTGATCTGTGGAACGAAGAGGTTGGACTTGATGAACTCAAAGGTACCTTCCAATTCTAAATCTATGTTCTTAAGAGCCTCAGAACAATCCTATGACTTAGGTACTAGGGATGTTAATAATTTCACTTTGTGAGTGATAAAATAGAATCAGAGAAGTTATATGAGGTCACTCATCCATGGTCAAACATTCAGTGTCAAAGGCCAAAATTGAACCCAAGACTAGCATTGGATCTATTTTTATTATATAACCAAGCTCAGAGTTTGGGGAAATGCATCTCTTCCTATGAGTATCCATCATCTCCATAACACACAGGTTCTTCTGATTACTGAGACCCATGGAAAGTGAATTGACATAGGGAACTGGAATTACATTTTTAAAAAGTCAAGAGAAGAAATGGGAATTTCATGGTATAGAAAAGATATTTGCAATCAGAAGTCCAGGACCAAAACATGACTGTGATACTTACCGCTTGTGTAACCTTGGAAAAGTCACTTTTCTTCCCCTTCAAGTTCTTCCTCAAAAAAATGGTGTTGACTTGAATGAGGCAAAAGGGGCCTCCCAGCCCTAACTGCCATTAGCTGCTGTTTATAAAGACCATGAAGCATCATATCATCCTGGCATTCTGCTTCCTTTCCAACCAGGATCTGAGCAATTGGCAGCACATTCCCTCCTCACAACCTCTCCCTCCTGTTGCCTGCTGACCTTTTTACAGGCTGAAACCCTGTTGCCTGGCTAGTTGATTTGTTCCAGCTGCGGCTCCATTGTCTACCCTCCCTATGACTTAATTGACCCTTGATGCAGTTGGTCCTGGAAAGAAGCCCTCTTAGACCCTCTGACATATACTATATATCCTGCACAGGCTTGTGGGTCCTGACAAGGGAACATAAAATCAACTAGATGGCAGGAGACAAGGGGAGAGAAAAGTCAAATGGAGTAATAAGAATGCCAGATAACTGAGCCTGCCTCCATACACGCTTTCAAACTACCTCTCCCCGACTCCCTCCTACAAACCCTCCTTTGAGACTTACTCTTTCTTCTGAGATTTCTGTTTCAGTCACCTTTGAAATCTCTGAAAACAAATTAAATTAGTTGGAATAGTCGTCTCTCCAACTGATGGGATATGATAAATCTTTCCGATCCTTGTGGAAATTTGTCTCCTTAAATGAGTAACAACTACTGAATAAAGGCTGGTCTATGCTTAAAGTATACTTTTTCCATGGCCCTGAGAACTGGATGTCATTATTTCTGAATGGTTTTCCTTAGAGAGTTAACACTATATTTCTTTTCTTGATAGAAGTCAAAATATTTTGGTATTTCCTCTCTCTCTCTCTCTCTCTCTCTCTCTCTCTCTCTCTCTCTCTCTCTCTCTCTCTCTCTCTCTCTCTCCAAATAACTCTTTAAGTTAATATTTTATTTTTCCCAATCACATTTAATAACAATTTTTACATATGTTTTCTAAAGCTAAAAGATATAAATTATTTTCCTCTCTCCCTTTGCTCCCTGAAGTGGTAAGCAATTTGAATTGGGTTACACGCATAATCATTCTGCTATACTTTTATAGAGGTACATGTAGCACTGAAATGGAGTCAGAAGTCTCATTTTTGCCACTTCCTAGCCTTTGACTAAGAATTTTCTGTTTCTAGAAATCATACCATCAATATGCAACACTGAGATAATTATAAAATTAGTACTTGTGTTTCTTGTAGCCCTTTAAGGCTTACAAACTCACAGTGGTAATTCAAACTGGAGTTGGTGGATTTGGGTTCAATTCCTGCCTTTCCTATTTGCTATCTGTGTATACTTCTGCTCTTTGAGACTGTGTTCTCACTTATCAAATGATGAATTTGATCTTGATGAACTCTAAGGTTTTATCTGGATAAAAATCCTAAGATCCTAAGCATTGTCAGAGCCATTTTATAGATGGAAAAATGGAGGCACAAATTAGGGACATGAATTGCTCAGGATTATACAATAGGTGCCAAGTTTTCTGACTCTAAGACTAGATTTCTTTCCATTTCTACCATTCTGACTTCTACAACATTGTGTCAATGGACTGTTTTGAAGAGGCAAAATAATTCAGTGAAAAGAGTGATGATTTTGAAGTTAGAGGTTAGAGGTGTGATTCCAACTTTCACCTCATATTACTTGGACAATTTCCAATAAGTCTTTTATCTCTCTTGAACTCAGGTTCTTAATTCCTCAAATGTGGGTGTTGGATTAAATGACATCAGAAAGCCTCACCAGTTCTAAGTCTACAGTCCTATGAAATAAAAAGAGAAATTTTGCTAAGAAGCTACTATGTGAACCTAAATGATTGTGAGCACTAAGATCAAAGTCTCTCATTGACAAGAAGGTTTCCTAGTTTTAGGGATAGCCTGCGAACTCCAGGATCACACAATTTCAGCACAATTCTGTCAGCATCAAAACAGTCCCTTTGGAGTTCATTGTAATGGGGCATGATGTGTGGTAATGCCTTGGTCTTCCTATTTAGAGGATTTAGTGAATATTCCATTGGGCTCCCAATCTCCACAGGCTCTGTCCTAAAGGAGGCTCTTTCTCTTTGCACATCTGCTGCTATCATCAAGGCATTAAGGCTGTGAGTCTCCTCTGTGGGCTATTTCCTTGGGAAAGTCAACCTTCTATACCACTTAATTCCCTACAGAGTCCCTCCACAGCTGTGGTTAGCAACAGCATCACTTTCAGCCTGGTGAGAATATAAGAAACTACTTTTCTATTAGAGGCAAGGTGACACAGTAGATGGATCCCTGGGCTTAGAGTCAGGATAGACCTGAATTTGAATCCTGCCCCAGATATTTATTATCTATGTGACCCTGAGCAAGTCACTTAACCAGTTTTCTGATGTAAATTTTTTCTATATGTAAATTTTCCTACATATAAAAACACTATTAATTAATATGTCATCTTATTGGTTGTTATAAGATCAAATAAGCTAACACTTTTAAAGTACTTTGTACACCCTGAGCACTTTATAAATGCTAGTTGTTATTATTTATTACTTTTTAGTAGAGGAGAGAATTTGAATTTTAAACTACATGCAGTTTGCAAAGTTCCTAGTACACATTGTAATATAACTACATAATACTGAAAGGAATAGATTCTAGAATATCTGTAACATGTGGGTGCTAATGCTTGTACAAGCTACCTGGTAGAGTGGTGAGATCATTAATGTTAATGCATTACATAAATGTTTTTGTTTCCAAGTTCTGATCAGATCTAAGTCAAGGCTGTCTTTTAGTTGAAGTCTTTCTTTCTCTTGGCTCTAAGAAGTCTAGCCCCTTGAGACAAGACTCTCTCATTAAGCTCTTCTACCTCTTATTTCAATACAATAGTTTCTAATGTCTTATAGTTTCCATTGGCTCTTCAGACATCTCCCAAATTAATACTACTCACACTTTTAAATAACTTTCAGGTTGGCAAAATACTTTTTCTCACAATTGGTAGAATAAATACTATTATCCCCATTTTGGAGAGAAAGAAACTAATACTCAGAGAGTGCATGTGATCAGCAAAATGCATGATTGGGACATATCAAGAAACCATGAGTCCTGGATACACATCTTCAAAATCAATGAAACTAGAGCACAAAAGTATCCAAACCTTCTCACACCTCAGATATTAGAGTTCTCCAAATCTTCCTGTGATGTAATTTCATTACCCTTCGTTATTTGCAGTACAAGTAACACCTTGTACTCTCTGCTTTGTAGAACCATGATGGTGAACCTATGACACGCACATGTAGCCATTTTTGATGACGCATGGCCATATGTGGGCTCAGCGAGTCTCAGTTCCAGGAGTCACCCAGGGAGCTCTGTGCCTGCAGCCGTGGTGGTGGCCATGTCCCAGCCTGACCAGGGAGAAGGCCACTCTACACTGCTCTCACAACAGCCCCTGGACAGCCAGCTGGGGAGGGATGGGGCAGATTGGGACCAGACTGGTAGAAGACTGAGTGGGGCTCCAGCCCACATTACCAGACACTTTTAGCACCCTGAAAAATATAGCAATGGCTTTACTCACAATTTTTCTCTCTTGCACTTTTGTGAGACCTTATTCTCAGCAGTAAATAATATCAAAACCAACAAAAGAAACAGATTGACAGATGAAGTTAGTAGCACTTGCTTGGGCTTGAAGGGTACAAAATTTCAACCTTCAATTGAAGATTTAGCCAATGAAATTCAGCAACAAAAAAGTCACTAATAGGCAGGTTAGTTAAAGAATTCCCCCTCCCCCTCACTTATCTGAGTTCACAGCACCCCACACAAATTAAATAATATCATGACCAACAAAAGAAACCAACTGAGATGAACAAAGAAATTGCTAAGCAGGTAAGTTAAATAATTAGTTTTTGGTTTATTAAATACAGTTATATATTACAATTATACATTTTTGTTATTTCAAATATAAATATGGCAAAATTATGGTTTGCTTGTTTTTTCTCAAAGTGACACACCACCCAAGTTATGCTTGGTTTTTTGACGAATTTTGACACACCAAGTTCAAAAGGTTGTAGGTAGTGTAGGATGTCTCCTCCAAGTGTCTTATCTTTGCTGGATGACTAATCTGTGATGGATGCCTTGCTCTCTCCCTGTTTTTTTCTATTGAGTATTTCTGAAAATTGAATGGCACTTTTCTACTGACGCCAACTTTGTGACTTCAGCTCATCTAGTGGGACCTTTGCTCCCATCTCCTCATGTGAAGTGACCAGAACACCTCTCCCTGATAAGGGTAGGTTCTCAGTCCTTCTAGTCCAATTGAAGTATAATCCACAACCCTTAGCTATGGGAAGCCAACATAGGTCAGCCAGATTGCCCCAATCTAGAATGAAGATCATTAACTTTACTACCAGTGTTAAAAAGGAAGGAACTGTTAGCACACATTCTTCAAAGTTATAGTAATGTAATCTTTGTTAAGGATCTTAGGTCTCCTGAACATTCTTCAGATACTCTGACAAAAACATCTCCTCCCCCAAGCCTACAAGTTGAGTAGAGGCTGGACTTATGCAAATTCCATTCCAAAATCCTAATCAGCATGCAAAACAAAGAAAAAAAATCTTAGTCCACATTCCTGCATTTATTGAGTATATTTTCCAGTAACAAAACACCTTTGGCATTTATAATATATTCTGGCTGATTGCTGTCTTCCTATATTTTTAGTTGCACTACATAATGCTTTTAGGGTAGAATGAGCTTAAAATAAATTTATAGCAACAAAAGACTAACTAGTTAAAGGTCTGCTTGTGCCTAGATATCCCTCTCTGCTACATTTATACACACACACACACACACACACACACACACACACACACACACACATACACATGCACACATTGTTTTTAAGTTACTGTATAAAAGTCCATCTCTTCTGAAGATGAAGACAACACAAACAACAAAAGCAGATTATACTTATATGCTACTTTATAGCTTTCAAAATTGTAAAGTTAATACCAATGTTACAGCATGAAGAATTTGAAGCCCAGAGAGGTTGTGACTTTCCCAAGGTCACATAGAGAGTGAAGGTCCAAATTGGTACTCTGACCCAGATTTCCTGAGTTATTTCTCAGGTTATTTCTCAGACCACAGATGTCTCACTTTAACACTACTGACAAGCAACTTAATATGACTTTTCTTTTGTTTTATATATGACTTGAGAAGAATCTGAACTTGTGTCTAATGGTTAGAGCTATTAAAAGAATATAATACCTGGCAGCCAGGACTTTGGGTGAAGTTATAGAGAGAGCATGATGTTAACAAATGAAATGATTCTAAAAGAAAAATATTGTGCCCCTAATTACTAGCAGGGTCTAAAATTTTCCACAATAAGATCCTTCACTGATTCTGTCTCACCAAACACTAAGGTACTTGTTAAATTTTGGGGATTGTTGGAAACTGCCTTTAAAAAAAAAACCCTTACCTTCCATCTTGGAGTCAATACTGTGTATTGGTTCCAAGGCAAAAGAGTGGCAAGGGCTAGGCAATGGGGGTTAAGTGACTTGCCTAGGGTCACACAGCCAGGAAGTATCAGAGGCTAGATTTGAACCTAGGACCCCCCATCTCTAGGCCTGGCTGGAAACTGCCTTTTAACAAGAACAATCACCCAGCGTTCAGAGATATTAGTATTATAAATGGAATTGATAAACTGGAGAGAGCATCACTTCTTATATATCAAGGAGATACCATCTATATCAACTTTCCTAATATGAGAATTCCTCAAATGACTTGTTGCAGAGTCACCTTCAATGTAAAATTCATACTGAAACCCTGCAGTGGTATATGATGAATGGGCTTTGAAATTTATAATGGCCTAAGACATGGTCCTGGCTAGTAATTCTACATCATTAACACATGCCAGAATAATAAAAGAAATAGTGCCTAACATCAGTGCAATATATAATATTCAGAGAGATCTGATCAATAGACAACTACACACATAAAAGACAATTGTCACACTATCTATAGCTCAGTTCATATACATATCAAATTTTCTTAGTCTGTGGGGCACAAAATTAATGTTTAATAATGTATTTGATAAAAACAAATAATTAATAATTGCCCAAATTATTACATTAATTTTAATATAAGATAGGGACAAACTTTTAAAATGTAATAATTACATACTTTAGTATGTATTTATTTAATGATATTTTTGATTTTTTATTTAATTTAATTTAATGATTTATTTAATTTTTTATTTATTTAATGATAAAAAGGACAATTCACATTTATATAATTCGTCAAGTTTTTCAGAGTTCTTTCTTCTCTCCAACTTTGTAAAGTAGATAGAATGTGGAATGCAAAACATGCAAGAGCAGGCTCAAAAGAATGCACTATTCAAAATCTATTCAATGGAAGCTTTAAAAACTGACATAAAAGGTCACATCACCCAATCTTGACTATTCACATAACAGTGAAGCCTTATGCCCTAACCATAAGCCCTTAATAAATGTTATTTTTTGTCGTTATTATTCCTAGATTTGTAAAATGGGGATTACAAGGCTTGGACAGTTTACCTTCCTGGTATTCTAAGAATCAAATGAGATTATATATGTAATATGTCATTTTTTGAAAGGCAAAGTCAAACTAGTAATTTCACTGGTGAAAGGAACTCCTGAGTGGTAAGAGAATTTTATAGAAGGTAAAGGAAATTTCCTTCGCCAATGAAAATTGATGATTATTTTGGGACTTTGTATTTTAAAAGAGTTGTCTAACTTCCTGAGAGGTTAAAAGATCTACCCAACTTTACAGAGTTAGTATGTGTCAGAGGTAAGCCTTAAACCCATGTTATCTAGATTCTAAGTTTGGCTTTCTGTATACTGTATAAATGTATATGTTTCCCCTCACTGCTGTCTAAATCATTTTGTACTTATTATAATATTATATCCAGATGACCAATGGCAAGATATTTCAGACTATATAGTATTTGTAAAGGTCTTCATGAATGGCTATTCACTGAAAAGGTAAACAGTTTCCATTTGTGGTCTATCAATGATCAGTAAAGATAGCTTCCATAAATAATATTTTATGAGGTACATTGTCAAAATTGTTGGGGGTTATCCTGCATTTTTAAAGTTTTCTTTTGCATTTTAATATCACAAATATTTTCTAATCCCTCTTTACCCCATACATCTCAGAACCATTTGTAGCTACAATAAAATTGAGTCAAAACAATCTAACCAGTATATATCTACAATATATATCTACAATATATCTACAAATATATTCAACATTTACTCTTTAGTTTTTTGCTTCTCTACCAACAAAAGGAAGGTACCACCACTCAGTCCTCATGATTACTAAGATCCTCAAATTGATTCTAATGAGAGACAGTGAATTTTTAGGATATCTCCCTTTGGAAAAACTTCCTTTTGTTTTACCAAACAGCAATGCCTCTTGGAAAAGGACTGATTTTAGTGTCTAGGGCATTCTTATGATTAGAATTGTGTGATTGGAGGAAGTAGTTAAAAGTTGTCTGGAGTTATTCCACGTGAAATCTGAAGCTTCCAAAGAAGAGTAAATTTCATCTGAATTACAGAAATTGATTTGAAGGTAAGAAATATAACTCTTGCTTTATGGGGGAAAGAGAGAATGAACATCTTTTACCATAAAAATGAAGAATGTATCCTTGTATAGGAATGAAAGGTACCGTCTTGTTCAACCAAAACCCAAATGGAAATCCTCTATATAATATAAACAACAACAATAAAATACTTATAAATATTCTATGGAATTTCTAGTTTTTTCATGAAATAATGGAGAATTTATTGCCTCCTGAAGAATCTCATTCTATTTCTGAAAATGATCTAATTAAGGAAACTTTTCCTTTGCAACTTCTCTTTACTTCTGATTCTTTCTTTGTATTGTGGAGCCCAATAGAAAGAGTCCAATCTACATGAAAACCCTTCAAATATTTAAAGAAAATGATCACTACTGATGGTGTATATTTGTGGTTGGCAAAACCAATTGTGATCTTGCTGAAAGTCTGCTAGTAGATGAGAACACAAATTTCGGTGTCAGTAGGGAACATAAGCAGCTATTATACCAAATGCTCCAAGTCAGTTAGTCAGAGCATCCCTGAATAGCAGATGGAAGTAGAGGCAATCTAATTCAACCCATACCTGAACAAGAATCCCCTGTACAATATAACCAAAGAGAAGCCTTTATTTGAAACACCTGTAGAGGGGTAACTCACAAATTTTCTAGATAGTCTTTTCCACTTCAGGATATCATTAACCTTTAAAAAAATTTTCCGTACAAAAAGCTTAACTGTCTTTCTGTGCAACTTCTACTCAATGCCATTCTTGGATCAAGTATAATAAGTTTAATCCTTTTCCCACATGAGAAGCCTTCAAATACCTAAAGATGCTTGTCAAGTGCCTCCTAAATCTTATCTTCTATAGGCAAAACATACCTTACTTCTTCAGCTTATGCTTACATGGTATGAACTCAAAGCTTTTCTCCATATTGGTTATCCTCTTCTGGAAATTATTCAGCTTATCAATGGCCTTCCTAAAATAGGAAATCACAACTAAATTCAAGGCTTCAGACATGATTGAACCAGGTCATCGGAGAGTAATTCTGGATAGTAGGCCCTTCTTAATGTAGTCTAAAATTGCATTGACTTTTTTGACTGCTATGTTACACTGCCGACTGTGTCACTTTCTTTCCAGTCCACTAAAACCCCCAGATTGTTTCCAGATGAATTTCTGGCTAACCATTCCTCCCAAATCTTGTACTAAGGAAATTGACTTTTTTAACCTAAGTGCAAGACATGAATCCCTATTAAATTTTATCTTATTAAATTCAGTATAATGTTCTAGTCTATTAAGCTCTTTTTGGATCCTGTGTCATCCAAGATATTGGCTATCCCTCCTACCTCCTTGTCATCTGTAAATTGGACAAGCATTCCCTTTATAACTTTACCCAAGATATTGATTAAATTTTGAAACATCATGATAGTACTAAGTAGAAATCCCAGAGACACTCTACTAAAAATCTTTCAAGTTGATTCTGAACCATGATGACCACTCTTTGAGTCAAGTCAGCCTAAAAGTTCTCATGCCATATCATCATATCATCATATGTTGTCCACAAAAACAGAATTAAAGGGGTTGTTGCATGTTTTGGTAATATCTTGGGGGGTTTATTGCCATCTCCAGATAGGATAGGGTCTAATAGCCCTATTGAAAAATAAAAAATCAAATTAATTTAGGCTGGCATGCATTGTTCTTGATGACCATTTTAGCTCTTTGTAATCTGTATTTCCTTCAACCATTATGCCTTCAATAATATGTTCTAGAATTTTGATGGGAGTGAAAAGTCAAGCTCATTAATATATTGTTTGCAGACTCTGTTCTCTTCCTTTTTCATGAATCCAGATTAGAGCGTAAGAGATTTAGAATTAGAAGCTACATTAGAAGTCACTGAGTCCAACTTTTTCATTATACAGATGAGGTCCAGATTAACATTTTCCTTTCTATGGTGTTGTGATACTTCTCTCATTCTTTCTAATCTTCCATAGTATACTAACCATGCCTCAGTAACTTTACCAGCTGGATTCCCCACAATTTTTTCCAATCTTTCTGTCTTAATACCCAGTATGTCTCCATCACCTACTATCTTGGATTAAGTCCTTATTAACCATTTGCCTACTTTTTTCTGCCCAAAGATCATTTATATGTATCCAAGAAAAAAAAAGAAAGAAGAGAAATATCTTCCCTTTGTCATCCATAATCACTCAAGTACTTCATAGTGGAGTTGTCTTTGAAAACTTTGATTTTGCCCAAGATTAACAATTCTTAAAAAATCAGTGATGCTACTATTTATCCTTAATCAACCAAATCCTTCTCATGTACTTAATTTTGGGATTATTGTGACCTCTCAATATTCCAGGGCTTTGGGTAGCCCTTGCTGTCAAGGATTCCATATATGATTCAGGGTCTTAGATAATCAGCAGATTACAATATTGAGATAACATTTTGGAAATTTTAATTGTATTTTGATACATGTATTGAGATTGGAAGGAAGAATATATGACTAGAATTTTAATAAAGCTCTAGAGATTAATTTCTCCCAAAGCAAGGTCCATGTAGCCCATGATACATAAATCCTCTAAATACCAGCAATTGGCTCAAACCCTGTTAGGGTTTTCTAAGCAAATACCACATAACCAACTATTAAACATATTATTTCAAGTATGAATTTGAACTACATTTGGGGGTGTAAGGTAGAGAGGTGGTAATGGGAGGTCTATGAACCATGTTTTTAGAAAAAAAAATTGATGACTACTTCAATATAATTAATTTCCTTTGTAATCCTATATATTTTTTGCATCTAAAAAGTATGTTTTGAGAAGTCCTCCATAGATTCACCAGACTGGTAAGGGGATCCAAACATGCAAAAAAGGTTAAGAACCCATTGATAATGACAATGTCAAGGTCACTTCCAACACTCAACACTTGTGATTTTGGAAACTAAAACAGATATTTCAGCTATTGTTGAATCAGGAAGCTCCTAGCTACTCTAGTATTTGTGCCTCTACAATTTATCATGATTTCAAGTATCTGTAAGGCTTATTTTCTGAGGGATATAACTATAATCTTGATTATGTCAACACGCGGAACATTAGAATTTTTTTCCTTTACACTCTTGACTATACCCTAATTGACAAATCTGAAGTAACCCTATCTAATAATGATGATGCTATGAGGTAAAAAAAAAAAAACATAATTGAGTACATGCATGACACTAGGGGTATCAGCTTATGTTGTTCTACATCCCCTGGGAGTTGTGATACTAGAAAATAGCACCAGTCTACTACTCCTTCTAGCTAATTATTTGTGCAATTTCCAATGCAAGGTTCCAGATTGGGCAGTGAATTACTTTGTGTAAAGAGGGGTTAGCACAAAGAGAAACTTCCTGAGGAATTCAAGTAACCTGACAGTCTATCACTATGGATTACCTGAGCATTGAGGGTGCATTTTATAATGCAATTCTATTATTCTAGGAGGCAGGCATTATATGCTACACATCTGGGAGCCCTTTACATGAAAGCATTTGCTAGACGATGGCTTGGAATTAATTCAGGAATTAGAAAGACTATAAAGAACCATTGTACATTCTAGATAGTTGGTTTAATGTAGCAAAGGTATCTTATTTGCCCAAAGGAAATTATCAAGAAGTCTTAGTCAAGAAACCTTATTGTTTTGTAGAGCCATTCCTGAGGAATAACTTGATTAAAACTGACCACTTCTCAAAAATAGATCAAATGGCTCCTGGCTTCATCACAAGTTGCTGCTATTACAATTATTCCTCTGTACTGATTATTTGAAAGACACAAATTACCAGCTCTTGTCATTCTGACCCTGGGTCTTCATTTACCTTGTAAAGTTTGAAGAATTTATGGACAGAAACATGATCAGAGCTGCCCTAATTGTACTTCATCACTTTCAAGCAAATGACCAGCCAGAAAGAAAAATGATGGCTACTAAGAATTCTATGAAGTTTAGAGAATTGGCTAACGAGAATTCCTATCACTCAACATGTCATTCTATGTTTAACAGGAAACAGCCTTGCTAAATTATTAATGGAATGATATCTCAAAATTTGACTCAACCACTTAAATCTAGACTCAACTAAGGACTCACAAAACAATCATTAACATATTTTACATGCTTCTCAAATTGAATTCATTCATCATTCGCTTTCTCATAAAAATATATATTTTTTGAAAACTTAAAAGCTAGATCAGTGTCAGTATAGGTGAGTCTGTGTGACACAGCATGTTGCATTAATTAAATATGAATGGGCTTCTTCTAAGGCAAGGGTTCTTAAAATGTTGGGATTATGGATTCCTTTGACAGTCTGGTGAAGTCTATAGAACCTTCCTTGGAATATTTTTAATTAATAATTGGAAGAGAATAATGCTACTGAGACAATGCATCTAACTTTGTGGCAGGTAGCCAAAGCAGTACTTAGAGGAAAATTTATATCTCTAATGTATACATCAGTAAAAGAGAAAGAAGAGATGAATGAAGCGGGTATGCAACCACAAAAATACTAAAACAAATTTAAATTCTCCAATTAAATACCAAAATGGAAATCCTGAATATCAAAGGAGAGATTAATAAAATTGGAAGTAAAAATCCCATTGAATAAATATGAGGCTAGGAGCTTTTCCTAGGAAAAAATAATAAAAGATATGAATCATTAATTAATATGACTTAAGAAAACAAAATTACCAGTATCAAAACCAAAAATGGTGAATATACCATTATATAAGATAAAATTAAAGCAATTAGTTATTAGACATTATTTTGCTCAAATATATAAATTATTTGAAAAATAAGTAAAGTATCCAACTACGTTCATTTTATGATACAAATATGATTTTGATACCTAAACTGGGGTGGGTGGGTGGGTGAGGCAAAAACAAAGAAAGAAGACTATAGTCTTCATTAATATCAAGGCAAAAAAATTAATAAAATACTGGCAAGATTGAGCAGTATATCAAAAGATTGTATACTATAACCAAGTAGAATTCATACCAGGAATGCAGGGGTGCTTCACTATTAGGAAAATGACAAACATAACTGACCAGATCAATAACAAATCAACAAAATCATACAATTGTATCAATAAATGAAGAAAAACTTTGACACAATACATCTGTTCTATGTAAAACATTAGAAAGTAATGGAATCAACTGAGTTTCTGTTAAAAAGATTAAAAAATGTTACTTATCTAAAATGAAGAGCAAGAATTATGTGTAACTAAGATAAACTAGAAGCTTTGCCATTAAGGTCAGGGGAGAAACAAGAATATTCATTATTACCACTATTATTTGTTATTATATTAGAACCGTAAGTAATAGCAATAAGACAAGAAAAAGAAATTGAAAGAATAAAATAGGCCATAAGGAAACAAAACTATTTCCCTTTGCAGATGATATGATAGCATGCTTAGACAACCCTAGAGAATCAAGTAAAAAACTAGTTGAAGCGAAACATGAAAAGGTAAATAAGAAAGAGAGGGAAAAGGGGAAAAATGATTTTTTAAATTCAAACTTTCTTTCTTCTTTCTTTGAACATGAATGGGATGTACTCACCCATAAAATGAAAACAAATAGGAGAGTGGATTAGAATCCAAAATCCTACCATATGTCATCTACAAGAAACACACCTGAGGTAAGTAGACATTCACAAGGTTAGAATTAGAGGTTGGAGCAAAACCTATTGGACCTCAACTGATAGAAAGAAGGCAGGAATTGCAATCATGATATCTGACAAAGTCAAAGTAAAAATAGATCTTATTAAAAGGCATAGGGAAGGTAAATACATCCTGATAAAAGGGTATATAGACAATGAGGAAATATCAGCAATCAACATGTATGCAGCAAATGGTATAGCATCCAAATCTCTAAAGGTGAAACTAGTGGAATTGAAGGAGGAAATAGATAGTAAAACTATACTAGTGGAAGACATGAACCTACCACTATCAAATTTAGATAAATCAAATAAAAAAATAAATGAGAAAGAAGTAAAAGATGTAAATGAAATCTCAGAAAAATTAAAGTTAATAAATATATGGAGAAAAATAAATAGGGATAAAAAGGAACACACCTTTTCAGCAGCACATGGTACATTCACAAAGATTGACCATGTACCAAGTCATAAAAACATGGCAAACAAATGCAGAAAAGCAGAAATAATGAATGCAACCTTTTCAGATCATAATGCAATAAAATAATGATCAGTAAGGGTACATGGAGAGCCAAATCAAAAATTAATTGGAAATTAAATACTATGATTCTCCAAAATTAGTTAGAGAACAAATCATAGAAACAATTAATAATTTCATTGAAGAAAATGACAATGATGAATCATCCTTTCAAAATCTATAGGATGCAGCCAAAGCAGTACTCAGGGGAAAATTTATATCCTTCAGTTCATATTAACAAATTACAGAGGGCTGAGGTCAATGAATTGGACATGCCAAACAAAAAACTTGAACAGTGAACAAATTAAAAATCCCCAAAAGAAAACTAAATTATAGATCCTAAAACTTAAGGGAGAAATTAGTACAATCAAAAGTGAAAGAACTATTGAACTAATAAATAATACTAGAAGCTGGTATTTTTTAAAAAACAAACAAAATGGACAAACTGGTCAATCTAATTTAAAAAAAGGAAAGAAGAAAACCAAATTAACAGTATTATAGATGAAAAGGGAGACCTCACCTCCAATGAAGAGGAAATTAAGACAATCATTAAAAATTATTTTGCCCAATTATATGGCAATAAATATGGCAATCTAAGTGATATGGATGAATATTTACAAAAATATAAATTGCCTAGACTAACAGAGGAAGAAATAGAATACCTAAACAACCTATATCAGAAAAATGAATTGAACAAGCCATCAAAGAACTCCCTAAGAAAAAATCCCCAGGACCAGATGGATTCACAAATGAATTCTATCAAACATTCAAAGAACAACTAATCCCAATACTATACAAACTATTTGATATAATAAGCAAAGAGGGAGTTCTACCAAATTCCTTTTATGACACAAATATAGTACTGATTTCAAAGCCAGGCAGGTCAAAAACAGAGAAAGAAAACTATAGACCAATTTCCTTAATGAACATAGATACAAAAATCTTAAATAAAATACTAGCAAAAAGACTCCAGCAAGTTGTCAGGAAGGCTATTCACTATGATCAGGTGGGATTTATACCAGGAATGCAAGGATGGTTCAATATTAGGAAAAACATCCACAGAATTGACCATATCAGTAAGCAAACCAACAAAAATCACATGGTTATCTCAATAGACGAAGAAAAAGCCTTTGACAAAATACAACACTCATTCCTATTGAAAACACTAGAAAGTATAGGCCTTTCCTAAAAGTAATAAATGGTATTTATCTAAAACCATCAGCCAACATCATCTTCAATGGGGATAAACTAGATGCATTCCCAATAAGATCAGGAGTCAAACAAGGATGTCCATTATCACCACTATTATTTAACATTGTACTAGAAACACTAGCAGTAGCAATTAGAAAAGAAAAAGAAATTGAAAGTATTAAAATTGGCAATGAGGAGACCAAGCTATCACTCTTTGCAGACGATATGATGGTTTACTTAAGGAATCCTAGAGAATTAACCAAAAAGTTACTCGAAATAATCAACAACTTTAGCAAAGTTGCAGGATACAAAATAAACCCGCATAAGTCATCAGCATTTCTATATATCTCTAACCCATTTCAGCAGCAAGAATTAGAAAGAGAAATACCATTCAAAATCACCCTAGACAATATAAAATACTTAGGAACCTATCTGCTGATACAAACACAGGAACTATATGAACACAACTACAAAACACTTTCCACACAGCTAAAAGTAGATCTAAACAATTGGAAAAACATTGATTGCTCATGGGTGGGATGAGCTAACATAATAAAAATGACAAATAAATTTACTTATTTAGTGCCATACCCATTGAACTACCAAAAAACTTCTTTACTGAATTAGAAAAAACCATAACTAAGTTCATTTGGAAGAACAAAAGATCAAGGATATCCAGGAAAATTATGGTAAAAAAAATACGAAGGAAGGTGGCCTTGCAGTACCAGATCTCAAACTATAGTATAAAGCAGTGGTCATCAAAACAATATGGTACTAGCTAAGAGACAGAAAGGAGGATCAGTGGAATAGACTTGGGTTAAGTGACCTCAGCAAGACAGTCTATGACAAGCCCAAAGATCCCAGATTTTGGGACCAAAATCCACTATTTGATAAAAACTGCTGGGAAAATTAGAAGACATTGTGGGAGATACTTTGTTTGGATCAACATCTCATACCCTACACCAAGATAAACTCAGAATGGGTGAATGACTTGAATATAAATAAGGAAACTATAAGTAAATTAGGTGAACACAGAGTAGTATACATGTCAGACCTTTGGGAAAGGAAAGATTTTAAAACCATGCAAGACTTAGAAAAAATCACAAAATGTAAAATAAATAAATTTGATTACATCAAATTCAAAAGTTTTTTATACAAACAAAACCAATGTAACCAAAATTAGAAGGGAAATAACAAATTGGGAAAGACTTCATAACAAAAACCTCTGACAAAGGTCTAATTACCCAAATTTACAAAGAGCTAAATCAATTGTACAAAAAAAAAATCAAGCCATTCTCCAATTGATAAATGTGCAAGGGACATGAATAGGCAATTTTCAGCCAAAGAAATCAAAACTATTAATAAGCATATGAAAAAGTGTTCTAAATCCCTTATAATCAGAGACATGCAAATCAAAACAATTCTGAGGTATCACCTCACACCTAGCAGATTGGCTAACATGACAGCAATGGAAAATAATGAATGCTGGAGAGGATGTGGCAAAGTTGGGACATTAATTCATTGCTGGTGGTGTTGTGAATTGATCCAACCATTCTGGAGGGCAATTTGGAACTATGCCCAAAGGACTCTAACAGACTGTCTGTCCTTTGATCCAGTGATAGCACTGCTGGGTTTGTACCCCAAAGAGATAATAAGGAAAAAGACCTGTACAAGAATATTCATAGCTGTGCTCTTTGTGGTGGCAAAAAACTGGAAAATGAGGGGATCCCCTTCAATTGGGGAATGGCAGAAGAAATTGTGGTATATGTTGGTGATGGAATACTATTGTGCTCAAAGGAATAATAAAGTGGAGGAATTCCATGTGAACTGGAATGACCTGCAGGAATTGATGCAGAGCAAAAGGAGCAGAACCAGGAGAACATTATACACAGAGACTGATACACTGTGGTACAATCGAATGTAATGGACTTCTCCAATAGTGGCAATGCAGTGATCACGAACAATTTGGAGGGATCTGTGAGAAGGAACACTATCCACATTCAGAAGAAAAACTGTGGGACTAGAAACACAGAAGAAAAACAACTACTTGAATACATGAGTTGATGGGGATGTGTTTCGGGATCTAAATGATCACCCTAGTGCAAACATCAACAATATGGAAATATGGTCTGATCAAGGTGACATGTAATACCCAGTGGAATTGTGCATCGGCTATGGGAAGGGCAAGGGGAGGGGAGGGATGAATAGAATATGATTTTTGTAACCAAGCAATAATGTTTGAAATTGACCAAATTTAAAAAAAGAATATTAAAAACCTATTTGAAATTATTAATAACTTTAGAAAAGTTGCAGGATATAAGATAAACCCATGTATGTCTTCAGCATTTCTTAAAACCCAGCAAATATAGAATGAGAAATACTGCTTAAAACAACTATAGACAATAAAAAAAAAACACATGGGAATCTATCTACCAAGACAAACCAAAGGACTACATAAACATTGTACAAAACACTCTTCAACACAAAGTCAGATCTAAACAATTAGAGAAATATTGTTAAGGGTAGGCTGAGTCAATATAATAAAAAAGACATTTCTACATAAGTTACTTATTCAGTGTCATATCAAACTACCAAAATTATTTTATATATCTAGAAGAAATAACAAGATTCATCTAGAAGAACAAAAGGTCAGGAATATAGAATATCAAGGGAATCATTGAAAAATGTAAAGAAATAGAGCCTTGCAGTATCCGATTTCAAACTATATTACAGGGTGGTAATTACCAAAACAATCTGGAAATGGTTAAGCGGTAGAGTAATAGATCAATGGAATATATTAGGTGCACAATACAGAGTAGCAAGTGATCATAGTAATTTAGTGTTTGATAAAACCAAAGATCCAACCTTTAGAGGCAAGAAATCACCATTTTGACAGATTGCTGGGAAAACTGGGAAGCAGTTTGGAAGACCCTAAGCATTGATCAATATCACACTTGCTATATCTAGATAAATTTAAAATGGATAAATTATTAACACTAGTAAATGAGTAAATAAAATGAATAAGTAAATAATGATATAGAGGAGCATGGAAAAATGTATTTATCAGATCTATGGGTAAGAGAAGAATTTATGACAAAATTAGAGACAGAGAGGATCATGGGAAGTAATTTTGAATATGATATAGGAAAACATATGAACTGATTCAATGTGAAGTGAGTAGAACCACGACAACATTGTATACAGTAATAGCAATATTGAGAGTATGATAACTGTAAAAGACTTAGCCACTTTGATCCAAGGAAATCCCAAGGGACCTGTGATGAAAAATGCTATCTACCTCCAGAGAAAGAACTGATGGTCTCTGTATGTATTGAAGTACATTCTTACTTTCTTTATTTTTCTTGTATCTGGAGGGGATGTTTTCTTTTGCAACATGACTAATAAGGAAATATGTTTTGCATGACTTCACATATATAATCAATATCATATTACTTTCATTCTCAAGAAGATGGGAAGGGAGGAAGGCAATGAATTTGGAACTAGAACATTTTAAGAGGTTAAATTTAACTTGTAATTGGGAAATATTTAATAAAATAAAATATATTATGAAGATTAATAATTGAAGGAAATGTTAAATTTCAGTTAGAGGTTAATAAAATAAAGAAATAATTATTTCCATTCAAATTCAAGATCCCTTGAATTCTATCTACAGATTCTTTTGTCATCTATGGATACAAGGTTAAAAATCTGTGTTCTAGGACAACTTTATAATAGTAGACCTATTGAAGTCATCTCCTTTGAGAAATATGTGATTTTAAGGGGCATCTAAATGATGGAGTGCCAGGCCTGGAGTTGGAAGGACTTGGGTTCACATCCATCCACAGACACTTCCTAGCTGTGTGAACCTGGGCAAGTCATTCAACCACATTTGCCTAGACCTTACCCTTTTGTCTTTGAATTATTAATAACACATAAAGTAAGGGTTTAAAAATAGAAATATTTTATGTTAATCACAAGAAAGTTCTAGTCATGACATGAAGAAAAATGATATTTTTACTCTCAAATTGATGTCACCAATATTACTGATATTTCTATACTCAATATTGTATTACAGTGACAGAATTCTGAAAGATACCCTCTTCTGGCTCAAAAATCCTATTAGCTAAAGGAAGAGAAAGGTTTTTAATTATTATTTAAATTAATAATTAATTAATTAGTTTATTAAAAATAAATTAAATTAAATTAATTAGTGGGGACAGCAAAGTGACTTGGTGGACTGAGAGCCAGACCTTGAGACAAGAGGCCTCAAGTTTGGCCTCAGACACTTCCTAGCTGTGTGACCCTGGGCAAGTCACTTGACCCCCATTGCCTAGCCCTTACCACTCATCTGCCTTGGAGCCAATATTCAGTATTGATTCTAAGACATAAGTTATGGAATATATATATATATATGTGTGTGTATATATATATACATATAAAAATTAGCAAGTATTCAGGTGAACTTTTGGTAATTTTTTCTTTAGAATTTCTACGATTGCAGGCTATACACATTTTAGTGAAAAGTTCCTTTTGAATAGTTTTCCAGAAGTCAGAGTAGTTGTTGATCTGTTCACTTTTTAAATTTTCTCACTATTGCCTGGTAACAGAAACTTGATGAGTTTTATTAAGTCTCTTCATCTTAGCAGTACTTAGTTTCCTAGTCTACTAAAATGAACAGATTGGATGAAATTATCTTCCAATGTTTCATTATTATTCATTTTCATTCATACTTTCATCAGAGTCCTCCTTTATTTTGTGCCTAATGTTAGCATCCAGCACCCATCATCTGCCTGTCACACCTGAACATATGAGAAAATCTAACTTGAATCTAATGGAAATTTGATGTCTATAATGGGAATTAGGAATTATTATTTTTTACTGCATACTATTGGAGATGGTATCGGTCATCACAATAGGTTACCTAGTTGCTAGGGATCCAAAAACAGTGAACACCTTGACAACAATCTTTTATCATTGGGAGAACACTTAAAAAATAATAATCCTGTAAACAAGCTAAAAATTCTATAGAAAGCAATGAAGCTAAGAAAAAAACAAACAAACCTACAATAACTATATCTTTTTTTAATCAGATAAAAATGATCAGAGATGCAGAGGGATATAGCATATATTTCCCCACAACAGTATAAAATCTGAATTACAACATTAGTTCAGATGATCTGGATGCTATCACTGGTACCGGCCAACAGAAACTGTCTAAATAAAGGAAAGGAGATCATTTGTTGGGAATATGGTGACAGAACATCTGTCTGCTGAGTGAAAGGGAGGTTTATTTTTTTCAAAGAATTTCAGTGGAACGCCAGGAATAGAGCTACATAATCACTATTGATCTAGAGGATGAAGCAAACATCCAATTAATGAATTTTTTAGATTGGTTGGTACAGCTAGTTCTAATGACTTTTAAAAAAATAATTTTAAATGATTAAATCAAATCAATCACCATTTGCTGAGTGCTTCTTGGGCACAAAGCTCTTGAGATAATACCCAGAAATAGGTAAGTAATTGTCCCTTCCTTCAGGAAACTTATAATCTACTTAACGATATATGACTTCAATGAATGAAAAGGTAAATAACAGTAAATATTTGAACAATAGGAGAGATGCCATGAAGTAGTGCAAACGTCATCTTTTGCTGTCACCGAAAGAGCAATGAACTTGGAATCAGAAGATTTCAGTTCAAGCTTTTACTCTGTCCCTAAAAAAACTGTGTTACTTCCCCTAAGTCACTTCAACTCTCATGGCTTTAGTTTCTTCATTTATAAAATGGGGGAAATAATACTTGGACTTCTTGTGTCACAGGACTATCATGAAGGTCAAATGAGGTAATTTACATGAAAGCGTTCCATAAAGCACTAAATAAATGGAAGCTACATAAATGGGATAAGGAGAGGTTTCATGGGAGTTATGTGATAGAAGTTTATATATATATATATATGTATATATATATATAATGCATATAAGGTATAATATAAGCTATAATATAACTATAAAGATTATCAATGAAGGTTCACCACCACTTTCCACTCCAAGCTCTAATTGAGATCATTAATTTAAAATTTAAAAACAAAAATAAATATAATGCTCGAACCCTTATGGGCCTTATTGGGGTGGCTGAATTGGAATAGGGATATTCCATGTCCAAGCTCACATGTCACTACAGGGGTTTGGTCATAGCTTGTCAGTTTACCAATTTATTATTGATGTTCCAACATTTCAGTTGTGTTTGACTCTGTGATCCCATTTGGGTTTTTCTTGGCAAAGTTGTGGAATGCTTTGCCATTTCCTTCCCAAGTTCATTTTACATGTAAGGAAACTGAGTTAAATAGGGTTAAATGCCTTGCCCAGAGGCACACAGAGAATAAGTACGAGAGAAAGGATTTGAACTCAGAAAGAGGAACCTGACTGATTCCAAGTCCAGTGTTATATCCATTTTTCCACCTAGCTAACCCCAGTTTACTGATACTTCCTCCTTGTGTTGTGCTGTCTGTCCTCATTTAGCTCGCTATTCCACTCATCTCTGCCATTCGGATTTTGCTGGTTCAGAGAAAGCCAGGTTCTTGGTCTCAGCCAGTTTTTGCTAGATAATTGATTAGATCCCAATAAATCCTCTGATGTGGCAGCTAAGTGATACAGTGGATAGAGTGATGAGTCTAATGTCAGAAAAGGAAAAGAAGGAAAGAGAAGGGAAGGAAAGCAGATCATTTGTCGGGAGTATGGTGGTAGGGATTCAAAGTTCAGATTATCTGTCAAGCTATGGTATATCACACCTCTGAGATCCCTTCCATCCCTTCCACTCTAAGACCCAACCATAATCCTAATAAAATATTTCTCAAGACTATCCAATTCTCCTTGCTCTGATTCTACATTAACTAGACAATCTTCTAATTACCAATTTACCTTCTTTAAAATAAATTTATTGTTGCTTTTTTCTTTATTATATTTCTGTTATTCCTCTATGATACTCTCAAAGAAGCACAGCCAAGTAAAATAAACCAACACATTTATTATTTTTCCATAAGAGGTTTGACCAGATGATTCTCTTATTCAATCAACAAACATCTTTTTCTACTATGTGCCAAGCACTATGCTAAATGTTCAATACATTCTAGTAGCATCCTTAATCTTTACATCAAGACCTAGAACATCACAAAACTTCCTGTGAGAGATTGATAGTCACACAGGGATTTGTCTTGATCATTCACATAAAAAAGACCAAGTAGATAAAGAATGTCTATTGTTCAGATTATAGCATGCCTTTGGATTGCCAACCAGTAGATTGTTGGTGCCCATTATTATGTATATATGGAAAAGACTAGATATATAGACTAGATTGCCTTTAGAATACTGCAAGGCACATTTAATGACCTCAAATTTTCCATGAAAGCAAATTCCCATCTTTTTAAAAAACAACCTTCTAGGGGCGGCTAGGTAGCTCAGTGGATTGAGAGTCAGGCCTAGAGACAGGAGGTCCTGGGTTCAAATCTGACCTCAGATACTTCCCAGATGTGTGACCCTGGGCAAGTCACTTAACCCCCATTACCTAGCCCTTACCATTCTTCTGCCTTGGAGCCAATACACTGTATTGACTCCAAGATGGAAGATAAGGGTTAAAAAAATAAATAAATAAAAATAAAAACAACCTTCTTCTTTGCTTATTATTGTGATGAAATGGAATATAATGGTCAATAAAATAGCATATAAACAGGCAAAGTTAAATCAAGCAGGTAAGTGTCAATAAGCTACAGGAGTGTAAAGAAGAGGAAAAGATGGAATACATGGAATTGAATGATGGGAAGAAAAATGAGAGATTCAAAGCACTCTAAGTGGTAGGTCCTCTGATTATTTTCATAGCAGCCAGCTTGCTGGGTGGTACCATAATGGTGAACTTTTAGAAAAAGCTTGGGCAGCTACATTGGAGAGAACATCCAAATCTATGAAATCACAAATCCATTGGAATATGTTGACATAAATATGTCTGTATGAAGCCTTTCCCTCTATCTTTGACCTCCATAGATTGATTATTGATTTAAAAAGTTAAATAATAACCCAAAAGGATCAAAGAAGAAAAGGTCCTACATATGCAAAAATATCTCTAGCAGAATTTTTTCATAATGGCAGAGAATTTTAAACTACAAGAGTTCTTCTGATTAATGAATGGTTTAACAAATCATGGTAAATGACTACAATGGAATAACACTATGCTATAAAAAATTAAAGGAATGGCTTTAGAGAAACCTGGAGAAATATAGGAAGTGATGCAGTGTCAAGTGAATAGCAACAGGAAAACAATTTTATTATAGTATAAATAACATAAAAATGAGCAATTTTGATAGATTTAATTCTGATTGATGCAATGATCAACCAAGATTACAAAGTATTTAGGATGAAGAATGCTATCTTCCTCCTCCTAAGAGAAGAACAAAGGCAGGGTACAGAATGAGATACAAATTTTTGGACATCACACATGTTTTGCTTGTACTATATTAAAAGGGTTCTCTTTTCCATATTTTCCTCCATTGGGGGGGGGAGGTGAGAGAGAAAAAAACAAATATTTGATGGCCAAAAGAAAGTAATTTAAAAGAGTTTATGGAGAGTTGTGTGACTTTTATAGTATAGTTTCACATTGTCCTCCAGAACGGTTGAAACATTTTGTACTTCCACCAACAGTCTCTTAATGAGTGTATCTTCTCAAAGCTCCTGTAAAATTTAGCAGTTTCATTTTTGTCACCTCTATTATTTTTCTAGGTATAAAGTGAAATTTCAGGGTTGTTTCAATGTGCATTTCCCTTATTACAAGTGATCTGGGTCATTCCTTGATATGGTTGCTATTAGTTTTCATTATTTGTAAAGTGCCTTTCACTATTTATTTGTTGGGGAATGAACCTTGTTCTTATACATTCACATCAGTTCCTTACATATCTTAGATATTAAACCTTAATCAAAGATACTGGCTGTGAAGATTTCTTCTCAATCAATAGCTTCTCTTCTTATATCTGCATTGACATTTTTGTAATTGAAATGAACTTTTATCATTTATAATATTCCTTGTTTTTAATGTTTAATGTTTAAAAATTCTTCCCTTAGCTAGTATTATGCAAAGTGTCTCTTGTCATCTTCCTCTAATTTTTTTAAATGTAACTTTTTATACTTAGGGAGCAAACATATTTGGAGCTTATTATGATATGTGGTGTTAGATGCTGGAATAAAATTGATTTCTGTCAAACTGCTTTCTGATTTTTCCAGCATTACTTTGCTGATATAGTCTTTAAACCCAACAGTTTGTGTTTGAGGGCTTATCAAAGAATAGGCCACTGTTCCTGCATCTTGTTGCCTTGTTCACTCTGTTCCTTTTTTTCCAAATTATTTATATAGTTTGGAAGGAGGTGTCTCAGAAAAGAATACAGGAATTCCAATCTCCTATTGTAAAGAAATCCACTGACAATTTGGTTTGTGAATCAATCTCTTATGAATTTGGTAACTCTGAATCCATTCTACAGTGTTCAATTTCTCTTAGACAAGCTAATTAAATGGAGTTCTAAAATAGTGAAATAAGCATCTTATTCTAGCCCATTACCCTGGTCAAGGCACAGAGATCCCCAAAGGGTAGGTTTCACAAAATTATTTAAGTTTCTTTCTCAAAACCAGATCTTTTGATAACCTTAAATGAGGGTTTCTTTATTAACCTGAGAGCTTAAAATGCTTTTCTTCTTGTTTTGACAGGTTTCCAGGCTAAGTTCTTCTCATTGGCTAAGAATGAGCCACATCTGGTGAGGTGTCTATTCTGCCTTATGTTCTCTATTTAAAAAAAAATCACGACATGAAGAGAAAAAGAAATGTTTAGGATCCAACAAGCAGATCTATAAATTCCTGCTTCTTAAATAATGTGACATACCTAAAACACTGAAGACCTTAAAATGTTCTGTAAATGGCATTGCTGTTGTTACTAACAAAATCATGACCACTCTTGTTTGAAGAACTTGATTTGAAATGCTCATATGTAAACTAGACATTGAAATTTCATAAACTTTTGGCTAGAATTTAAGGGTTTTTTTAACCCTTACCTTCTGCCTTAGAACCAATAGTGAATATTGGTTCAGTAAGGGCCAGGCAATAGGGATCAATTAACTTTCCCAGGGTCAAACAGCTAGGAAGTGTCTGAGGCCACATTTGAACCCAGGACATCTTAAGGGTTTTTTTTTAAGTGGTTTAGGAATATCAACACCAACACCATATAGCTAACTTCCATTTAATTAACAAATACACAACTACTCATTTAGATTACTTCATAAACCTTAATGCACTATCAATTAATTGGTTAGCATTTATTAGGTACTGAATATTTGCCAGATGCTGTTCTAGGTGCTAGATAGACAAACACAAAGAGGGAAACAATTTCTCATCACAATGAGCCTCAATCCTAACCAAAAGACAATGAAAAACTTTTTTTGTAATTGAAATCAACTTTCACCTTTTATATTATTTTATCTCTATAATATACTCTATCTATTTTCTCTATAATATTCTCACATCTGCAGAGACAGAAATGTAGCTATAGATATGCATATTTAAGTATAAATATAGATGGTAGAAATGGAGGGAGAGGGGGCAGCTGGGTAGCTGAGTGGATTGAGAACCAGGCCTAGAGATGGGAGGTCCTAGGTTCAAATCTGGCCTCAGCCACTTCCTAGCTGTGTGACCCTGGGCAAGTCACTTGACCCCCATTGCCTAGTCCTTACCACTCTTCTTCCTTGGAACCAATACACAGTATTGACTCCAAGACAGAAGATAAGGGTTTAAAAAAAAGATTTGGAGGAAGGTATAAAGATATAGTAATAGATGCTAAGACCGGTAGGTGATGCAGTGGATAGAGTTTCTGTCCCTAGAGTCGGGAAGACACATCTTCCTAAGTTCAAATCTGACCCCAGGCACTTACTAGCTGTTTGACCCTGGGCAAGTCACTTTACCCTATTTGCCTGTTTCCTCATGTGTAAAATAAGCTAGAAAAGGAGATGGCAAACCATTCCAGTATCTTTGCCAAGAAAACTCCAAAAGAGGTCACAAAGAGTTGCATACAACTGAAAAATGAAATGCAGTTATAACTGTAACTACTGTTATACCTATAGATATGTAGACATAGATGCTATATATGAATGCATAGGAAGATATTTAGATGATGTGGGTATAGATATATAGTGTGTCCCAAAAGTCTAAATATAGCTTTAAGCTATCAAGCTTAAAATATATACCTATACACAAATGCTTATACTTAAATATATTCAGAAGAGAAAAAATAAACTCAAATAAATTTAAATTTGTTCACTACAAAGTATTTTGAGAGAGAAGGAATCAAGAAAGATTTTCTGTAGATGTTTCTTAAGCTACATCCTGAAGGAAGATGGAGAGTTGGTCTGTGGAGGAGAGATGAGGCAGGTATTTGAAGCATGTGCCAGGGCTCAGATGGGAGTGGAAGTGCCATTCATGAGGGACAGAGAAAAGCCCATTTGGCTGGAATGCAGTCTGCAAGACAGAGAATGATGTCCAGAGAAGCTGGAAAGAAGTTAGGACCAGATTGTGCTGGAATATAAGGGCTCCACTGAAGAGATTGCCTCTTATCCTAGAGGGAATAGGAAGCTACAGGAGTGGATTGAGTAGGGGAGTCACATCACTGATTTGCGCCTAAGAAAAGTGGCTGGCAGCAGTGTGGCAATGGACTGGAACTGAGAAGAGGCTTGAGGAAGAGAGACCAACAAGGAGACTGGTGAGAAACTGGGTGAGAAGTGATGAGAGTCTGAAGGAAGATGGCAATGGAATTAGAGAGGAGTCAGACAGGAGAAGTTTGGAAGTTTAAAATGGCAAGATTTGGTAACCAATTTGATATAAGGGGTAAGGAAAGGGAGCAAAAATTTATGACAAGGTAACCTGAGGAACTCTTCACTAACAGTTAAATATAAAGATGTATGGAAAGACCTTTACATGAACTGATGCAAAGTGAAGAAGACAGAGTTCAGAAAACAATATGCAAAATATTTACAATAATGTAAATGGAAAGAATAGCAATCACAAAATAAATAGAAGAGAATGCCACCAGATTATAATGACCAAAGGTTCCAAAGAAGAGACTCCCTACCCCCTTTGTTACATTTTTTTCAGTATTTTATCTATTTTTATTTAATTGTTTTTTTAAACCCTTACTTTCTGCCTAAGATCTAATACTGTGTGTTGGATCTGAGGAAGAAGAGTGGTAAGGGCTAGGCAATAGTGGTTTAGTGCCTTGCCCAAGGTCACACAGCCAGGAAGTGTCTGAGGCCACATTTGAACCTTGGACCTCCCATCTATCTCTATGTCTGACTCTCAATCCACTGAGCCACCCAGCTGTCCCATTCTTAATTGTTTTTGCTGTCTCAAAATGCTTGTTACAAGGGCTAACTTTCTGGAAAAGATACAACGAAAAATGTAGATGACAAAAACAAAAGATATCAATAAAAATATTTTACTTTCCCTAGTACTCTAATATATATTATTTCATTTATTGATATATTTCTACATCTCATTAAATGGTTCAGCACCTAATATTTTAAAGATGAATACTTATAAAATATACAATCATAAAGGACATTATTTTCATTCATCAAAGTAAATAAGCTTTAAATTAAGCATAATTCAGCAATATATCCTTTAAAATTAATAATTGGATCATGTAACTAAATTAAAATGCAAAACCACTTTTGGAGACATCGGGTGTATTCACCAAGTACACTCTGTAGTTAGGTCTATATGATCTCCAAAATAATTCTGTGAAACAACTATCACAAATGTTATTATTCCCATTGTATAGGTGGAGAGTCCATTTATTTAATCAGGCTTCCTTTTTTAATTTTTGCAGAATCTTTATGCTCTTTCAGAGTTAACTCACATGTTCCCTCCTTCTGAAGCCTTCTTTAATCTCAGACAGTAGTGCTCTGTTCTTCTTCATATATACCTAAAACTTTGTCCAATTTCTCCTTGGGCCCTTTCACCCTCTACTCTCCATTATGTGTTTCTGTGTTTATACTGAATCCCCAGTAATAGAATGTAAGCACCCGAAAGGCAGGGGCTATTTTTGCCTTTGTATTCCTAATGAGGCATAGCAAATGGCTTTAGATCCTGACTCTGACAGTTACTCTTTGACTTGGGATCAATCATTTTAGCCCATAATGATCAATCTAAGCAGCTCTCTATAAATTAAACAAGCTACCAATCTACCTCAGTGGAGGTTATTTCCAGGCTGGGATCGCCTCACAGCAAAAAAAAAAAAAAATTAATTAAAAAAATTAAAAAGCTGCCTTTCTCCACTCCTCAAACTTTCAAAAGAATCATCCTTGAATCTTAGTAAACTTTTTTCATATATTTGTTGTTCATTTGATTTAGTCACATCTGACTCTTTGTGACTCCATTTGAGGTTTTCTCAGCAAAGATACCAAAACGGTTTGCCATTTCCTTCTCTAGTTTATTTTATAGATGGGGAAACTGAGGAAAACAGGGTAAAGTGACTTGACTAGAGTCATGTACCCAGTAACTGTCTGATGTCAGCTTTGAACTCAGGGAGATAGGTCTTCCTGACTCCAGGTCATATACACTATCCACTGCATCACCTAGTTGCCCCACTTTTTATTTATTCAGTAAACTGTTGAAATCAGGTTAAGAACTGGCAACTCAGAGGGACATTCTGACTAACATCACACTCTCTGAGTGGCAAAATAAAACCTTGAACCTAAGTCCTCCAGCTCTAAATTCAGTGCTAAAAGAAGACATTTTAGCCTTCTAGTCTTCTTATCACTCCCCATTTGCTTCTTAGTGGCACGTTTTTTTGATCAGATTGACTTTTCTTTCCCATCCCCTGACCTACCCAAGATGGGGCTAGACCAGTCATCTCTGCACATCCCAAACGCATGCCTGATTGCCAGTTGGAAGGGAACATTCACAAGAAGATGGCTCCCGCAGTTCCTAATTTATAGTCCACTGAGGATCTAATGTGACCCCTCCGCCTTGGCAGGGCTCCAATGGCATCCTTTTCTAAAGGGCTGGCATGTGGGTTTCTCCTTTTTAATGAACTCCATTTCCTTCCTTCCATCTAGATCCCCAGCAAGCCTATTGTTCTTCGCAGTTATTACATTGATCACATTTCCAGTACAATACCTCCCGTTAATGTCTCCCGCATTCATGTCGCTTTTACATCTAGGCCATTCAAATGTCAGTGGTTTTAGCACAGAGTTTAACCTTTACACATTTTCACCCCTGCATCAGAAACGCTGCTACTTTCCCTCCTCAGTAGGATTTCCATAGCCGGGGACACAAATGACACTCCTCAAGTGATTTGAGCAGGGCTGAGGACGTTCCTGGAAGGCACTCAGAATAATTCAGGGCACTGAACTGCTTAAAAACCTGAGTAGCTCAAAAATCTCGCTGTTAATGTTAAATTAGACAAAGGTCATTTCTTTGCTCCACCGCCAGCTCACGTAGGATTCCATACTTCCTACTCATGGGATTATTTCTCAAGTGGGTATCATAGAGATGGGATGAGGCCAAAGAAATTATCTAGCTGAAAGGTCTCCAAATATTCTTTAGTGTACTTTGATGAATAAAATACATTTTGAACACATAAATCTATATTAAAGATAGACCTCCAAAATGTCTGCGTTTTCTTATTTATAAATTATATGCAGGTACACCTGTGCTGAAGGCAGCTAAGTGACTCAGTGGATCAGTAGATTGCTGGACCTGGAATCAGGAAGATGTAAGTTCAAATCTGGCTTCAGATATTTGCTAGCTGGTGACCTTGGGCAAGTCATATAACCCTGTTGGCCCAGGAGACACTAACTAGGTAGCTCAATGGATAGAGTACTAGGCTTTGAGTTGGGAAGACCTGAGTTCAAATCCAGTCTCAGACAGTAGTTGTATGACCAAGTAATTTCATCCTGTTTGCTTTCATTTCCTTATCTTAAAATGAGAAAGAGAAGGAAATGGGAAAGTGTTCCAGCATCTTTGCCAAGGAAATCCCAAAGATGTCTGGGAGAATCAGACATGCTAAACAACTAAACAACAAAATTTTGGACACTCCAAATTTGGAATTACTATGGGACATCCAGTTCAAGATGTTCAAGATGAACTTCAAATATGTAAGAAAGTACCTTGTTCAAAGGAATGCTCACTTCAAAAGTGGGATTGCCAAACGGACAAACTCCCCCCCCCAACTTATGGGAAACAAAATCTCTCTTCCCTGGATCACTCCAGTCTCTGGGGAGAGGAAGAGGATTACGTTTGCTTTTACTCAGACCCTATAAAGTATAGTCCCAGTTTCAAGTCCAAAACCCTGCCTTAGGCTTGGATTCCAGGCACCATCCCTGGATTCTCTGGGTTTCTATGCCAGGCTAGCTGCACTATTTCCACCTGCAATCCTGGATCCAAAGTTGTCAATCAGTTGAAGGAGGCTGTTACTGCCTGCCTCCTGGCAGGGGATATAGCAGGCACCATTTAGTCAAACTGGGTATGCTCAAAGATAACACACTATAAACAGCACCATGGACAGAGTATTGGACTTGAGAAGATTTGAGTTCAAATGTGACCTCAGTCACTGGTTGTGTGACCTGAGACAAGTCATTTAACATCTCTATTTGCCTGTTTTATCATTGATACAACTTCACAAGGTAGTTGTAAAGATTAACTAAGATAATATTTCAAAGCACTTAGCACAGTGCCTAGCAAATAGTAGATGCTGTACACAATAAGGCTACTTATAATAGGTCTAGATTAGCCTTATTTACTTTTTAGGGTCTTTCTCAAACTATACACAAAAAGAGAAAAACAAAAAAAAACTGGATATTATTATTATGAGAAAGACAGAAGACACAGCTAGATCAAGAGTGATAGAAATAGCAGTTCATTTAATAAGCACATACTATATGGCAACCATCTTGACTTCTGAAATTTTCTCCTCTGGTCAAAAATTACTGTCCTTCCATCTCTCCCTCTGCTTTATTCTTCCTTGATCTGTTCTTTATTCTTTTCTATAACTTCTAGCCCCTACCCCTCTCCATCATCTCTCAGTCTATCTCACTTCCTCAGACCTCCCTTTCTTCCTTTCACAGTCTTGACACCAAAAGGAACCATCTCAGTTATTAACTTCTGTCATTCTTTAATCTCTTTGTCTATCTGCCTTTCATGCCCTGCTAATGCTCAGGCCTATGGGACCCTAGCATCCTTATCCATTCCTACTCTCTGGCTTCTAAATACTGCCAAAGGAAGTCATACTGACATGTCAATAGGGTCTCCTACATGCATTCATGTCATCCAATCTCAACTGGGCTCTCAGTGATGCACAATGTTTTATTATTCTTTGCTTGTCCTTCCTTTTAGAAGAACAATAACATCATGGATTAATGCCTTGAGTTTCATGAAATTGAGGCAAAATTGCACAAAGTCAGCAGTTTCACTCACCTTTCCAGAATTATTGAAGTCCATAGCAAGGCAAAAAGAAATGACCGGTGACAGCCCAGGATATAGTAGATGATCTTGAAATCATCTAAGTTATAACTGCTCCATGATACCTGCTTTGGCCACCTTTGTGACTGCTAGAACCATTTGTTCTCATCTGCCCATTCTTCTGAGGGAAGTTCTCACATAGCTTGGATAATTTGGAGTCAGAGGTGACAGTGAGGGAAAAGGTGGACACCAAAGGGAGATGAGAAGCCTTGAAAGGCTGCTCTTGAAGGGCTCTCAGTGAGCCCTCACACCAGAAATTCTTGTCTTCCCAGAATAATCCATAAACTCCATTGATTATCTATCATATTATTTTCTTCCCCAACAACACCTACATTGTCTGATCTCTCAAAAGATATTCTTGGGATCATAAATTTGGAGCTAGAAGTGACCTTTGAAATTGAGCCCAAATCTCTTATTTTACATATGAGAAAACTGAGGCCCAGAAAAGTTAAATGATTTATCCAAGGCTATACATCTAGCAAGTATCTGAGGCAGAATATTCTAATATATTTCCAATTTCAAATCTAGTACCCTATCCACTATACCAGACCGGTTCAGTAACAGTCCAAAAGAATAGTCATTAATGGTTTCATGTCAATTTGGAAGGAAGTCTCTAATGTAGTGTTCTTGGATCTCTCCTTATTCTTATGCTAATATTTTTATCAAAGATTTGGATAAATACATAGATGATATGTTTATTAAATTTGCAGATGACACAAAGCTGGAAGTGATAGCTAACATATTGGATAACAGAATGTGAATCCAAAAACATCTTATTAGGAGCGAATGTTAGAACAAATCTATTCTTGATTCCTCTCCAGGCTTCCCGGTTAACTCATCTCCTCGAGACTTTTTCTACCATGCCACAGAAATTTCTTCACTCTACCCTTAGACTTACTTCTCACACTGGAAATATCTTCCTTCCCTGAGACTTCATGTTCTGATTGACTGGTTCCTTCCAGAACCTCCCATTGAAGGAGAAGGTCCAGATCAAGGATGCCTTCATGCTCCTCTGGTTGCATTTTTGACTCATCTTCACAGAACTTTGTCTACCATAACCTCATAATAGGCACCTGCTATTGCCCCTACCTACTCTTTTCAGCTTCCTTTTTTGTGTTGATTCCTACATTGGAATGTAAGCTTTTTGATGACAGAGATTTCTTTTTTTTCTATTTCTTTTCATGTTCCCGGTGCTCAGCACAGTACTTGGTACATAGTATACACTGCATAAATGTTTAACTAGCAAAATACTATTTTATAGTGAACAATGGAAAATTTCAAAAAAATCCCAACTTTACAGGTACACGATGGAAAGGGCATCATTTTGCCTAAATAAAGAACATTATGTCAGCAGTATGATATGGCTGTCAAACTAATACTATTGCAGACTTCACTGAGAGAGGCAGAGCATCCAGGACTAGGATGTTCAAAAACTTTTTTTTTACTACCCCCATAGTTAGATCTGGAATATTGTTTTAAGTTCTGGGTATCATATTCAAATAGGGTATTGATAAGTTAGAATGTGCCTAGAAGAGGGTATTCAGTATGGTGATGGGATTTGAGTTTCTGTGTAAAAATAGGCTGAATGAAATGGGATGTTTTAGCTCAAAATGGAGATGACTTATATGAGAGACATGAGATCTATGTTCACAGTATGAAAGTAATCCCTTCTTAGCTAACTCCACTTTCATTGGTTTTGTTGGGATAGTAATATATACAAACCAAGTACACATAAACCCTCCCACCAATTTTTCTTTCATTAATTCAAATCTGTCAACTAAAAAATTAAAATCAAAGGCTCTAAACAAGGTAGAATAACAGATAATACCTTGGAATCAAGTCAGGTATTAAATTCAAGAATCATTCATTTCTGGTGGCAGCTAGGTGGCTCAGTGGATTGAGAGCCAGGCCTAGAGACGAGAGATCCTAGGTTCAAATCTGACCTCAGACATTTCCTAGCTGGGTGACCCTGGGCAAGTCACTTAACCCCCACTGCCTAGCCCTTACTTATCTTCTGCCTTAAAACTAATAAACGCTAGTGATTCTAAGACGGAAAGTAAGGGTTTTTTTTTTAAATAAGAATCATTCATTTCCAAATGTCCACCATCTATATTCCAAGCCTGCCTTCTGGGGAAATGCTTTACTTGCTCCCATTTAACATTTCACTTTCCTCTAAAACAATAGATATAAGGGAAATATCAGTCATTAATAGCAAGCTCAGTGGGAACCCTGTAGCTCAGCCATCTATCCCTAGCTTGGTGCCTAGCACTGTCCTCAAGTCTCTGGTGACTTCCTCCTCTGAGCCAAGGTCACAACTCCTTGCAAAGTCTTTCTAGATGGCTACTGTCTGAAATCTCATTCCCTCTTCTAAACATCCTAACCCAGTATGCATTATGTCTTTCTTGTCAAACACGGTGAAAAGTATTAACTTGCTTAAAGGTTTCTCATAGATATAAAAATAAACATGGTATTCATCACCTCACCATACCTCCTAACAGGAGCAATAGGGAAAATTACAAAGAAATTATGCTTTATATGAGGTCTAGAACTTAACAAAACAGATCAGACTTCAGGATGGAATTAGGGCAGGTGTTAAACTCTCAGTATCTATACCTTGGACAGAGCCTTTAAGTAATATAAGTTCAGTTACAAATTTAACCAGAGACAGATAAAAGGATAGTTTGAATTCAGGAAAATGTAAAGTACTTTGAATGAACTTAAGACCTCCCTGAAACAAAGTCTCATTTATAAAATAATAATATGCTTTTGGTTATATTGTACGCCTGTGCTTTATTCAGTCTCCAAAGAATTGAAAATGAGGATCATCTAAAAAGCAAAGGAGAGGAGCACGGTAGATCTAGGCTGGATATAAGAAAAGAGCAAAAGTGGATGTCAAAGAAATGTAGGAGTGAAAAAGAAGGTAAGTTGGTCAAGAGGTAGGAGTAAGGAATATCTGAGGTACTTTCATGCTCCTTTGGTATCCTCATGATGCCAGTGAAAAGCAACTAAAGCCTCTAGGATGTTTGACAGATATGTACAAAAGTTCCCTAGGACAGGTAGGTATGTATGGGCTTTTATCTACTTTGCTAGAATGAGAGCCCATAGAGATGAGTGAATACACATCTATAGTGTTTGGGGCAGCTAGGTGGTTCAGTGGATTTTCTTCTTCCTAAGTTGGACATGACCTCAGATATTTACTAACTGCATGACTCTAGGCAAGCTTGCCTCAATTTCCTCATCTGTAAAATGAACTGAAGAAGGAAATAGCAAACCACTCTAGTATCTTTGCTAAGAAAATCTGCAATGGGGTCACAAAGAATCAGACATGACTAAAAATGACAGAATATAGAGTTTACTATGTGTCTAGTACCATACTAAGTACTTTACAATTATCTTCACAAACAACCCAAAGAGATACATGCTATCATTATTGTCATCTTACAATTGAAACTGAGAGTTTATATAACTTGCTCAAGATCACAGAGTTAACAAGTATCTGAGGCTGGATTTGAATTCAGGTCTTCCTAAGTCCAGGCTTTATCTACTGGACCCTCTAGCTGCCCCACTCTTATTACAGATATAGTTGAGTATGAAGATCTGCCTAAAAATTAGATTTTTCTAAGAGCAGAATGAGCTCTCAGCAAGAGATCCATTCTCCCTCACTTAAGTAAAGGTTCAATTATAACATTTGTAAAAAATAGACTCAAATACAGGACTACAATCCCCACAAGCCTTTGTTCCACTTCCCCAAGATGCTTTGTAATCTCACAGGAATTCTGAGGTGGGCCGAGATCGAGGAAAGAATTAAGCTGGTGGCAAAGGTTTTTGGCTCTTTTTTTGGACTTCCGTTTTGGAGCAGAGGCATCTCTTCCATGATGTGAGGTTATTTTGTCTGGGCCTCTGGCCTAGGCACATGTTTCTTACTTGTATATTCTTTAATCCTTAATCCTTAATAAACCTCCAAAAATATAATACTCCTTGCAGAGAGAAACTAATTTCTACCTGCCTCAGTCTCCCCATATTCCTAAATTTTAATCTTTATACATTAGATATGTTGTAGATGATCATTTCCAAGATTTTGGTTGTATGAGATGGTTCTGAGGTCCCTTCCCACTTCAAGATTGTGTTCTACTTGGTCTTTTCCAAACTTGGTCCCCAACCTTCCACTTCCATGTAAATGTACAACCTACCTTCCCCTCCATTTTTGTACTTTTCCATCTCTCCCTCTCTGAATCCCTATATCCTCCATTCAAATGCTACCTCTTTCATGAAGTCTTCCTAATCTCTTCCCCTCCTCCTTACCAATACAGATCTCTCTCCTCAAATATTTTTTAATTCTGTGTTAGTCTGCTGTCATCATTCATTCTTTTTGCTCCAAACCATTTATTATTACTATCTGTGTTTATGGTGAAACTTCTCACTAGAATCTAAGGTCCTTTGGTCCAGAAATGGTCCGATTTTGTCTTTATATTCCCAGAGATTTGGCTACATTAGTTGCCTAAGAAATTGATGCTGAACTGAATTCTGCAAATGAATGGAAGAAGAATGATAAAGTGGTAAGAACACTAGATGTGGAGTCAACAGAACTATCTCCATATCCTGGTTCTACTATGACCTTAAACAAGTCAGTTCTGCCTTCTGGACCTCAGTTTCCTCATTTTTACTGTAAGAGGACATTGACTATCTAAGCTCATCATGTTATATATCTAGACCTGCAAAGGATCCCAGAGTCCATCTCATCCAACCTCCTTATTTTATAAAAGAGGAAACTGAGTCTAAGGAGATTAGTGATTTAGATGACATTATTCAAAAGAGGCAGGATTCAAACTCAAGTCTTCAACTCCAAAGACTTCTCCTACTGCACCAAAGATTGTGTCTTATGATTGGTTCAGTTAGATTTGCTGAATTTTGGATGATCTCTAATGTATCATTCAGTTATGGCTTTATAAATAACTAACTGAGAAAATCCCATTTTCCTTTATATGTCATAGAAACTACAGATCTCTCCCTCTTGACCCCTTAAATTGCTATTGCTATCATCTCCCTGACAAATATACACCCCCTTAAATTGAACCTTGAAGAAAGTGAATATTTAAGGAACTTAGATCTCAGTCCACATTATCCAGGTTGCAAAGATGATGCTTTTTGGGAAGTGCTGAATTAAATTAGCCCAACAAAACAGAGAGAGAGAGAGAGAGAGAGAGAGAGAGAGAGAGAGAGAGAGAGAGAGAGAGATTTTTACTAAAATGTCTCATTTTGAAATTCTTGGACTTCTTCAAAGATCATGGGGATGCTTCATCTCCCCATAGTGGTTTGTACGCCAACAACTCTTTAAGATTCAGCTCCTGCATCTGTGACATTAAGCCATAAAATGTTCTGCTGATAAAGTAATTGCTCGACATGGCTACCTGGTTCAAACTTGTGCTTAGCATGCATCTCTGGCCCCAGAATGCAGCTGACGATCTCTGTTTAACTACCTCGTCCCCTGCATTTACCCAGGAAGGAGAGGAAATAAAGCCCCAAACCAACTTTCTTTTTTTTAAGACTCCAGACGGCAAATCCAATAGTAGCCAACAGTAACAACATATGCTTATAATTACAATCACCGTCAGGGAATTCAACCTTACAGAGGGGATGGAAGAGAGGCCCACAAAAGGGGGAACTACAGAGCCCCACCAAAAACAGGCAAGAGGGAATGTAAGCAGGCAGAAGTGGGATGACCATGCCTGACTAATGGGAGAAACTTTCTGGGGCTATGAGATGTTGATTTCTAGCCCAGGTCTTGGAAAATCTACATTATTTTTGCTGAACATGAAATACTGAAAAACAAAGACTTGCTCTTAGTACTGACTTTCCATCCTGGCCCCAAAAAATCTTCCAGTCTAGCCAAGACTCAAATAGTGTTCTGCCCAGAGGATTAGGGGGAAGCTATCAGGTTGGGGGGAACAGGTAGGTGCAGTCAAGGATACAACCAAGATCAGAGATGTAACTTGGGGATGTTAATAGCTGAAACAAACACAGCAAACTGCTTCTAGGGGCAAATTGTACAGGATATGCCTGAGTTGGGGGAGGTATTGAAGGAAGAGACAGGCCCTAGGACACTTGTGTGAATCTTCTGCTAGAGAGGTTGCAATAGAGCAAGAGAGAAGGTCAGAATGAGGAAAGAACTCACTCTAAACCATCATCTTGGAGCTACCTGTTTTAATTATTGTTGCTAAGTGCTAATATCTGTCATTTTGATACCACCGAAAAGGAACAAAATTACGGTTAGCAGCTTCAAGATCTAGCACCTTGGTGCAAAGGTCATGTTGTCTTGTCCTAGTTATAGTTTTTCTTAGGATTTCAGTTTAGCCCAGATGATTCCCAGATGACTTCTCTAATTCACTCCACCTCCTGAAAGGTTTCTGGCTCAAGGCAGGAGGTCAGCCATCTGTTTAGCCCCAAATCTCACTAGCAAATACAAACAATGCTTGAGGGTGCCACTGGAAGGCCTGAGTATGTATTCCAATAGGTCCAGTAGAGTGAACAATAGATTTAGAGCAAAAAGATGGGAGGCGTACATGTAAAGATTTTCCTTCTAATTGCTTTTCTTCTAATTAATAAGAATCTTTCTCCATCCCACCTTGAAATTCCCAACCTTCAGTGAGAAAGAAAAGCAGAAAAACAAAACTCCTGTAAACAAACAGTTAAGTCAAAATAAACAAAATCCCCATTTGTTATGTCCAAAACTGTAAGGTTTAGGTACAAAACTTCAGCTTCACAAAAACAACATAGTGGAAACACAGTCAGCTGTTTCTCTGAAAAAAATATGGGCATTTCAATGGATGATAAGAGTATTAGAAGTCAGCAGTGTGATGTGGAGGCTGTGTAATTAGAATTTGCTCCCCAGGATTCTCTTTCCCAATATCCCATTTGAATATTTATGCTTACTTACTGAGGTAGGAAAGATATAAGTTTTGTAAAGTTCTGCCCTTTCTCTCTGCTCTCTGGAAGGTGGGTATGTAGGTTGGGTGAGAGCCAGGAAGGAGAAGTTTACTCATGTGGTCATTTTTAAGTTTTGTACTTTGTTCTTTTATTTCTTCTGCCAAGTGATTAATAATAAATCTTATGATATTTGGAGTTATTGGATATTAATTTAAATCTTACAAAGCCAAATAATTAATGTGTTCCTGGGCTGCTTTAAGAGAGACAAAGTTGACTTCCGGTTAAGATGGCGGCTTAGAGAAAGCTGAAGTTCAGATCTCCGGAAAACCCTTCCCGACCGATCTCAAACTAGAAGCTCCTAAGGCGCCGAAATTCAAAACGATCAACAGCACAGACCCTGGGAACCCTCCTCCTGGACCTGGACCCGGTTCAAAAGGTACGGCTCCCCTTAAAAGCCAGAACCCGAGATCCCTCGGACCTCAGGGGTAGGAGCGCAGAGTCCAAGGCTCCCGGAAGCGGCAGCCACGCCGGGCTCAGAGAGCAGGGTCTGAGGAACAACAACCCTCAGGGTCTTCTACCCAAGTCCCAGTCTGGGTGAAAGTTACTGCCTGGGGCCTCCGCTGCAAAGAGCTGGTCAAAACAACAGCAACCCTCAGGGCGGGCAAGACAGCCTCACGGGCTGGATCCTGCTATCCAAGTCTCAGTGAAAGTCTGTGCTCTCGGAGCTTGGGGAAGCGGCAGCCCATCCCCCCGCAGGCCGACGAAACAGCCTCACGGCCAGGGATTCTGAAGGCAACTTCCGGAAATCGAGCCAGGGGGAGAGTGTGGCCTCGTGGTCCGACCCTTCCATTCCAGTTCCAGTGAGGCATATTCAGTTTAACCCAGGGAACGCTCATAGAACCAACATCTGCCCAGGACTAAAGCCTCTGATCACCAGACAAAGACAAGAAAAGCCAATCCTCCACGTTCAGAGATGACAAACTCTACAGAAGCACAGAAGCCCCAAAATACCAAGAAAAATAAGAAGAAAGGGGCGACTCTGGACACATTCTATGGAGCCAAAATACAAAATACAGAGCAGATAGAAGAAGATATACAAGAAAATTCTCCAAAATCTTCCAAAGGAAATAGAAACTCTCCACAAACACATGAAGAATTTGAATCAGAAAGGACCAAAAAGATGGAAGCCCTCTGGGAGGAAAAGTGGGAAATGATGCAAAAGAAATTCACGCATCTACAAAACCAGTTTGACCAAACTGTAAAAGAAAACCAGGCTTTAAAGCAAGAACTAATAAAGCAAAGCCAAAACACCAAGAAATTAGAAGAGAACATAAAATATCTCACCAACAAGGTGATAGATCTGGAAAACAGGGGGAGAAGAGAAAATTTAAGAATAATTGGACTCCCAGAAAAGCCAGAAATAAACACCAAACTGGACATGGTGATACAAGATATAATCAAAGAAAATTGCCCAGAGATTCTAGAACAAGGGGGCAATACATCCACTGACAGAGCTCACAGAACACCTTCTACACTAAACCCCCAAAAGACAACTCCCAGGAATGTAATTGCCAAATTCCAAAGCTATCAAACAAAAGAAAAAATCCTACAGGAAGCCAGAAAAAGACAATTTAGATATAAAGGAATGCCAATCAGGGTCACACAAGACCTTGCAAGTTCTACGCTGAATGATCGTAAGGCATGGAACATGATCTTCAGAAAGGCAAGAGAGCTGGGTCTCCAACCAAGAATCAGCTACCCAGCAAAACTGACTATATACTTCCAAGGGAAAGTATGGGCATTCAACAAAATAGAAGACTTCCAACTTTTTGCAAAGAAAAGACCAGAGCTCTGTGGAAAGTTTGATACCGAAAATCAAAGAGCAAGGAATACCTGAAAAGGTAAATATTAAGGAAAGGGGAAAAATGTTATCTTCTTTCACTCAAACTCTCTTCTATAAGGACTACATTTATATCAACCTATATATACTAATATGTGGGGAAAATGTAATGTATAAATAGGGGGTAAAGAAAGACCAAATAGAATAATGGTTCTCACACAAAGATTCACAGGGGAAGGGGAGGGGAAGAAAACTCCTATAAGAAGGAGAGGAAGAGAGGGGGGGGGGGGTTTACTTAAACCTCAATCTCAGGGAAATCAACTCTGAGAGGGAAAAACATCCAGATCCATTGGGATCTTGAATTCTATCTTACCCAACAAGGGTAAGGAGAAGGGAAAACCAAGGGGGGGAGGGGGAGAGGGAGAACAAAAAGGGAGGGAAAGAGAGGGGGGAGGGGGAGGGAACAAAAAGGGAGGGACTAAAAAGGGAAACATCAAGGGAGGGGACAAGGGGGACTGATTCAAAGTAAGAGAGACAAAGTTTTCAGGAATAAGGAGCAGATAACTTCACTGTTGGAAAAGGAAATGGCAAACCACTCCAGTATCTTCGCCAAAAAAATCTCAGAGTCACAAAGAGTCAGAAATGACTGAATGATTACTAAACATCAAGTTTCATTCATCAGACTTCATCTGGATTATTGTATTTATTTCTCAATGACACAGTTTAAGAAGGATACTGATACACTGAAGAGTCCAAAGAAGGACAACCAAGATAGTGAAGGTCCTTGAGTCCATAACACATGAAGATCAGTTGAAGGAATGAGGGATGCTTAATCCTGAGAATAAAAGTTTTGGGAGGTGGGGAGGGGAAAGAACATAATATTTGTCTCAGAGGGCTGATCATCTGGAGGTAGAATTAAATTTCCTCTTATTGGTCTTAGAAGACAAAACCACTACCAATAGGTGGAAGGTATAAAGGAGCCAATTTAGACAATACCAGGAAAAAACTATTTCAACAATTAGCACTGTCTAAAAAGAGAATGGCTTGCTTTGATAGGTTGTGGGTTCATCCATGAACAGTATATCAAGTGGGCATTCCTTTTGAGTATGGAAAGGACTAGATGGCCATTGATGATTCTCCTGTCAAAGTCTGCCTTTGTTTCAGTTATACATAGTGAATAGTTTTAAAATGCTACATGAAAAAAATGATTATTTAACATATTATTGATGATTTATAAATATTAACTTTTAAAAAAGACTAAGGGCATCTAAGTGGCACCGTGGTTTGAATACCAGGCCTGGAGGCAGAAAGACTCGAGTTCACATGTGAGCATAGACCCCAACTGGGGTCATAGAAGAGTTGGGCAGAATTGAAAAATGATAGAGAAAAAACCTATGACAATTTTAAAAATTAAATTAAATTTTAATATTGAATTTATGAAAAATGAGAAGCTCTTAAAACAAAAATAAATAAGCCATTAGTCACTGTGAGTAAAAACAAGAGAAAAACCAAGTGATCAGTATCAAAAATTAAAAAGGAGAAATAATAATTTTTGTATAGTTCTGTGCCAATAAAATTAACAACTGAAATAGAATGGATTAGTGTTTACAAAAATACAAAATATCCAAATGAACAAAATACAAAAGGGAATTTGAATAGTCTTCTCTGAAAAGAGAAACCAAAAAAACCCCAAATGAACTTCTGAGAGAGCTAAAACTCAGACTACATGGATTTATTAATCGATTCTCTCACAAATTTAAAGAAAAATTAAATCCACCATACAATGGCTTTGTAAAAATAGCAAAGAAGGGATCTTGCCAAATTCCCTCTATGATACAAATATGTTCCTTATAACTAAATTAAGGAATGTCAAAAAGAGAGGAAGGAAGCCATAGAGGAATATCACTAATGAACACTGATACACAAAAATTCTTAAATAAAATATTAGCAAAGAAGCTATACGTCATACTGATTATACACTGTGACCAGGCTATACAAGGAAAGGAAGATTAGTTTAGTACTAAGAAAATGTCTTCTTTTTACATATGTATGTGTGTATGTGTATCATACACACACATGTACACACTGCTATGGAACTAATTCAAATCTATAAGAATAAAAGGTATATTCCAACTGAAATATTTAAAAGATATGAACTATTAGTTTTCTATGATAAAAAATCAAACTATCAATATCAATATAAAAAATGTTCCCAATCAATGATAATTAGAGAAATGAACATTAATTTAACTCCGAGATGATATCTCAAACCAATAAGATTGGCAATGTTAACAAAAAGGAAAAACAACAAATGTTGGAGGGTTTTGAGGAAATATACATATCAATGTACTCTTCATGGTAGATTCTTCATAGCCTATGATCCAACACTATCCGTACTAGAACTATACCCAAAGGAGTAAAAAAAAAAGAGGGGGAAAGACCAATATTTACAAAGATATTTGTAGCAGGGTTTTTATAGTAGCAAAAAACCAGAGATGAAGGAAGTACCTATTAACTTGGGGATGACTGAACAAATTGTGGCATATAAATGTAATGGAATACTGTTGTACCACAAGAAATAATGAAAAGGATGGTATGAAAGAAATCTTAAATTATATGAACTGATGCAGAATGAATTGAGAAAAACCAGAAGAATAATTATACAATGTCAGCAATTTAGTTTAAAAATAAAACAACTTTGAAAGCCATTAAGAACTGAAATCAATACAATGACCAGCAGTGCTTTCCAGTTTTAATTTGGATTGATGTCAAAAGTGACATTTTGCAAGAGTCCTTTCCCTCTAAGGTTATCTCATTTCTACTCTGTCTGTATCTTTTGCCCAAGTTCTTACCTGAATTAAGGTTTGCCATTTCTATAGAAATTATAAGGTTAGAAACTTAACCTATGATTTCTTTTGCTATGGTGAAGAAGCTCAAGCTACTGAAGTAAATCAGCAATTTTTCTATCATTTATAGCCTTGGGTAGTTGCCAAGGGATTCTTCACCCCCTCCTCTTTTAAATCTCTTTCTCTCTCTACTCCTCTCCAATCCCTCCCTTCTCTCCATCACTCCTCTTCCTTTATTTCTTCATTTTCTCTCTTTTTTCCTGTCTCTCCCTCTCTTTCTCTTTCCTTTTATTCCTCTCTCCACTCTTTCCCAACTTTGCTCAATACCTGTCTCTTCCATCCTCCCTACTTTAAATCAAAAGTAGGTCTTAAAAGCTACCCCAGTAGAAGTTCTTGGAGATCCTTTTTTTAAGCTGAAAAGTTTCCAGGTTCACATCTAGAGAAATAACTATCTGTTGTCAGAAAAACATCCTAAATTAGGATAAAATAATTACCAGGCTGGTCTTAAGTTTACTAGTTTTTAGCTATAGAAATCCTTGAAAATCACTCCAGCTGATTTTACAGATGAGAAAACTGAGGTAGAGTTAAGAGACTTGCCTAGAGTCACAGTTACTCAATCTCTGAGGCCAGATTTAAATTCAAGAAAATAAGTCTTCCAGACCCCAGGCCCTGCACTCAATCCATTATGCCACTAGTTGCTCCTTTAGTGTTTAATTGAATTTTTAATATGTTGGTTTTCTAGCAGATTTTTTGGTTGCACACTCAATTCATTGGCATATTACTTCTTTCTTTTGCTGATTAAAGTATTTAGAGATACATATTTTCCTCAAAGGACTACTTTGGCTCCATCCCTCCAAAAAACTGTCCTATTGTCTTACTGCTGTCATCATCTTTAGCAAAATAATTATTTTTTATTATTTGCTTTAGAATAAGTTATTTAGCCTAATTTTAATCATTTCTTCAGTGATTACTAAATATAAATTTTATGGTCATTAAGATGTGTTTAATATGTCTTTTCTGCATGTGAAAATTTTAATCTGCCAGTATACTCAATTTTTGTAAAGACCCTTTGTATAGCTCAGAATATATATATAGTCCATACTATTTTCACTCATAAATATTGTGAATGAAAATAATTATGATTATCATAACTAACTTTTCTAACATTCTATTCAGATAATTTTAAATTTTTCTTATTCATCATTTTTCTGAAAGAAATACATTGAAATTTCTTTATGCTATAGTTTCATTATTTATTTCTCCCTGAAATTTGTTTACCTTTTTTAAATATTAGACAGTGGGGGCAGCTGGGTAGCTCAGTGGATTGAGAGTCATGCCTAGAGACGGGAGGTCCTAGGTTCAAATCTGGCTTCAGACACTTCCCAGCTGTGTGACCCTAGGCAAGTCACTTGGCCCCCATTGCCTAGCCCTTACCACTCTTCTGCCTTTGAGCCAATGCACAGTATTGACTCCAAGATGGAAGGTAAGGGTTTAAAAATTTTTTTTAAATAAAAAATAAATATTGGATGGTATGCCACTTGGAGCATAAATGTTAAGTATATATATTAAGTATTGAAATTAATGTCCTATACTGCTTTTCAGCAAAATATAGTTTTCATGATTGTATCTTTCAATCGAGTCTTTTTTCCTATTTCCTTACCTGAGATTATGATAGCTATCTGTGGGGGGGTTTTTGTTTGTTTGTTTTTTAGTTAAACTGAAGCATATTTTGTTCCAGTCCCTTATTTTAACTCTCTGGATATCTTTTTTTTTTTAAACCCTTACCTTCTGTCTTGGAGTCAATACTGTATATTGGCTCCAAGGCAGAAGAGTGGTAAGGGCTAGGCAATGGAGGTCAAGTGACTTGCCCAGGGTCACACAGCTGGGAAGTGTCTGAGGTCAGATTTGAACCTAGGACGTCCTGTCTCTGGGGCTGGTTCTCAATCCACTGAGCTACTCAGCTGCCCCCTCTGGATATCTTTAGGTTCAAAAGTTTCTTCTCTCTGACCAACATGAACTGATGCAGAATAAAATAAGCAGAACCAGGAGAACTTTGTACAAAGTAACAGCAATATTGTGTAATGATCAAATGTGAAAGACTTAGCTACTCTCAGTAATACAATGACCCAGGACAGTTCTAAAGGAAAGCTGTCCATCTCCAGAGAAAGAATTGTTGGAGTCAGAGTTCAGATCAAAGCATACTATTTTTCACTTTGCTTTATTTAAGTTTTTATTTCGGGGTCTTGTTTTTATAGTAGTACTCTCTTATTAACAATGACCAATATGAAAAATATTTTGTAAATATCAAATTGTTTACCATCTCCTTAGATTTTCCAGTTACTACTTGTCAGGAAGTCTTCTTAGATCTTTGTTTCAATAGTCATGGGAGAAACGAGGGATATCTCCTGTTTATTCTGATCCTGCCTTCTTTGATGGTCTTGTGACAGCTCATATCTCAATAAAAATAAGTGCAATTAGTGAAGTGCTATAAATAGAATATAGAATCATTTTTGATAGCTACACCATATCATTAATTTAAATAGACCTAGAAATCCTTAATTCTTATATGTGTGTGTGTGTGTGTGTGTGTGTGTGAATTAGCATCTAGCTATATGTCTGACCCAGGTGTGCTCCTTTTACTGAACCTGAAAGCAGGTATCACTTATATTTTATTAGATTCAATCAATTGTTCAAAGTTGTGAAATGTTTCTGACACCTTAATTCCATTTAGTACTAACTACCCCTCCCCACTTTGCAGCATAAGCTAATATGGTAAGCATGCCTTCTCGATATTATTGTTTATAATAATGAAGATCCTCATTTATAAAATCTGTTAAGAGGACTTTTCCTCAAGGCAAATCTGTGTGAGATTTAGGAGGGTGAGTGGAGCAATTTAGGGAAGAGAGTGCTGAATTTAGAATCTGAGAACTTGAATTCAAAGCCTAGCTCAAATTCTCTTTTTCTGTGTGTCCTTGAATTTTCTGAGCCTCTGCTTCCCTACCTATAAAGTGAGGAAGTTCTACTAACATCTCTAGCATTCTCTCAAGTTTTTTACCTTTGAGGTGACAAGTAGAAGTTTTTTTTTTCATTTTACAGATGAGGAACCAGATTGAGAAAGGTTAAGGGACCTGTTTTGAGTCACACAGCTAGTAAATGTGGCAGAAGTGAGATTCAAATCCAGTTTCTGAACCTAAACAAGGCATTCCTTCCAATATATTATGTTCTTTCCTCAATCTTTGAATCAATTCTCTTTGAGTATAGCCATTTAAATAATCCCAATATATCTTCACTGAATTGATATTCAGCCCACATATGGATTGACTATCAGAACATCAAGGGAGATGTTGTTGCTATACAGGGAATTCCATCTGCCTCTAGGTGAAAAAAACAGAACTAAAATGTGTTCCCTTCTCTATCTAGCTATTCTATAGCTCCATCTTGTCACAATAAAATCTGTGATAAAGAAAAACTGAGGCACAAAATTCTCAGCATGATCAATTTATTAGTATTGGCTGCCAAGTACCAATAACTAGGACCCTTCAGTAGTCAAGGATGCATCTTACAATCAGAGCAATTCTTTTATAGCATATACATAATGATTATAAGATAATCACACAGATAAATATATACCTATATATTTCATTTATGATTGGATGATACTTTTATCAGTTCCTTCCCAGGTGGAATAACATCCTCTGAAAAGTTAGAAGGTACGTGAACATCTTATCAGATTGATTCACATCCTCTGGAAATTCCCATGGTGGGAAAATATTCAATGTTCAGACTGACTCATCTCCCACAAAGGTCAGCAAAAGCTCATAGATCTGAATCTTTGTGTTTGGACTTTAGTCGATAGAAAGAGGGAATTTAAACTCTTACAAATTTTACCAATAGAACCTAGTCTGAATTTAATTTATAAATACAGATTCTGATTAGATGTAATTCTCCATCAATAATTAATCATGAAATAACAATATTCAAATTTCACAATAGGCAAGTGAATTTACGCTCTTAAGGAAGCTCAAACTCACGTGGACCCAAGCAGTATCATTAATATATACAAAATAAAGTGGAATGTTAATTTTCAATTTCACAGCCTTTTAGAATACGACAACACACAATGATGAAGCAAGAAGCTAAAAGTTTTAAGGAGCTTCACTTGTTAATAAAGATCAATTTGAAAAATCAACCTGAAATTCCCTTTGAGCCAACCAGAAAATTTCAACAGGACCTTTACAATTTCAAGATGGTATGTAAATACATTTCTAATTCCACACTTCAGAACACCATTGTGAGCAGCTAAGTAGATTAAGAGCCAGACCTGGAGGCAGGAGGTTCTTGATTCAAATCTGGTCTCAGATACTTCCTAGCTGTGTGACCCAAGGGAAGTCACTTAACCCTTCATACTAGCCCTCACCCCTCTTCTGTCTTGGAATCAAGACACAGTATAAATTCCAAGATAAAAGGTAAGAGTTTTGTTTGTTTTTAAAAAGAATACATTAAAGTACTTTTTGATGAGATATTCATTTTTAAGTATACTGTTTTTCCTGGTTTTAGATAAACTATTTGAATAAACACTCTAAAAGCAAACTTTATCATTTAACATATGTTAGCATCATATGAATTAATAATGCATGTTTAGAGACTTGTAAATACAGAGGGTCACTGACTTGTGAACTGATCTCAAAGATATGCAGCCAGCTAGTGTGTATCTGAATGCCCAGTTATTCCTGTGTGAATTGGTATTAACTCCTGGGTGAATTTTGAACAGCTTACAGTCACAGCTAGGGCAGACTCCTCCAAGCAGGCAAAATAAGTGGCTGACTGTACAATAGGATTTCAGGGATTCAGGAAAAGTACCTTTACTAAAAGTTAATCAGGGGGCAGCTGGGTAGCTCAATGGATTGAGAACCAGGCCTAGAGACAGGAAGTGCTGGGTTCAAATCTGGCCTCAGACACTTCCCAGCTGTGTGACCCTGGGCAAGTCACTTGACCCCCATTGCCTAGCCCTTACCACTCCTCTGCCTTGGAGCCAATACACAATATTGACTCCAAGATGGAAGGTAAGGATTTAAAAAAAAATAAAAATAAAAGGTAAATCAATAAACCCCTCATGCCAGTTTGCTTATACCTTAAATTTGATATCCAGAGTTGTATGTTTGGACTAAAGTCAAATGCCTCTGGAAAAGGTATGTTTGAGCTATGTTAGTTATTTTTACTTGGGTGTGAATAAGTTTATAACAATATTTCCAGAGGGTAGGTTTTGGTAGAGTGAATAGGGAAATAGGTGCAATGTGGAAATTCATGTAATGGATACAGGATTTGAAGTCAAAGCAGCTGGGGATTCAGAGGACCAATTATGCCACTTATTATCTGGTGACCTTAGATGAGTCATTGTGGCCTTCAGTTTTCTTACATGTAAAAGAAGAGGATTGGACTAGATGGCCTTCTAGCTCTAAAGTAATATTCCTACATAAAGCCTTTCCCATTTCCCCTTCTGTCCAGTTACTTCTTGTGTCCTCCCTCTGAAATTATTTTGTATCTCCTATGCTTAGCTGCCTTGCAGTGCCTGACACATAGTTGGCGTTTAATAAATGTTTATTGATTTGTTTGTCTTTTTCTTTCCTTTATACACATTCTATTTCTTTTGCCCCTAGACTATATGTTTCTTGAAGACAGGGACTGTTTCATTTTCATCTTTTTTTTAAGTTTCTGGCCTCTAACACAGTATATAATAGGAACCTAATAAATGCTCGTTAAATCCAACTAAATTGAAATACAGTAAAAATACAATAACATTCCCTCCATTCACCAGTCTTATAATCCTCTGGGAAAAAGAAATAAGACTGGAAAAAAGGGATCTCCAATATGTGACAAGTCGACAACAAGGTCTTGTTTTATGAGGTGCCGTTACACAGTGTGTTCTTAATGTGCTTCCTTTCATTGTATAAGAGGTATTTTTATTTAGACTTATGTATCAGTATCTCTTCTGGGTTGACTTGACCTTTTTTATATGTGTATTTCAGACAGAATGAGGACAAATGATTAGCACACTGGAGGAATTGAACTAACATCTTTTTACATGAGATAGAAAGAGTGCCTGGGCAAATTACTTCTCCGGCCAGGGAAGTTTATTAAACCATTAAATGAGGAGTTAGTGACATATTTAACTAGCCTCTCGTGGAAAACCTCCAAATCCTCCCATGGTGTGGTTGTTTTGGCTGTGAGGAACCAGCTGCCACTAGCTGTGTGAGACAGTTAAATACAGACAAAGACATTGATAAATTAACAGCTGGAACCTAGAAAAATGAGGGTTTTGACTTGGTCGATGTACCCTTGACAACTTTAAAAGGTGTCTAATGAGAAATGATCTTGAATTAAATTTTAATTCTAACATGCCATTAGAATAACAGGAGTTAGAGAAAATGAGAAAGTCAACTCAAATTCAACCAATATTTATCAAAAACCTACTGTGTGTACGGTCCTAACCTTAAAGTACAGAGGGGAATAAGACATAAGAAATAAACCTCACTCAAGGAGCAGGAGATGGCGGCTTAGTAGCAGTGAAAGCTGAAACATCTCTGACAATCCTTCCAAACCAATGTTTTAAAAGTGCCTCAAAATAATAAGAGTAAAAAACCAATAGTAATATGGAGTGAGGGGGCTCTCCTGCTGAACATAACTTGAAAGGTAATCAGAGAGAATTGATTTTCATGGAATAAGGAGGCACTAAAAGCAAAACTACACCCAGAGGAGTACTGGCCAACCCCTCTTCCCCCATCTACTGCAACAAGTTCTGAGCCTGGGCATAGGCTAACTCCAGGACTCTGGAACCTTGTCTATACCAGCAACAAAGCACTCCACCTTGAAGTCCCAGGTTCTGCCACCAACCTGCTGTGAAGCCCAGAAGTCCATAGAGGTTGGTCCTCTCATGTCTGCACTGTGGTGAAGCCATTAACCAGGATAAAATAGCTCAAAGTGCTGAGTCCTAAATACCATCAGCAGAGGATACCAAATCAGCAGCTTTCAGAACTCCCAGGCCAAAGGCAAAAAAAAAAGACTTGGAAAATGAGCAAACATCAAAAGAAAACCTCACCCTAGAAAAGTTTTATGTACACAAAGAGTAAGGCACAAAGTCAGTAAGGGACAATGAGATCCTAGTCACCACATGCAAAACTTCAGAGTAAAATGGAAATTGGTCACAGGCTCTAGGAAAAAAAAACTCAAAAAGGAAATAAAAAATCAAATATGATGGGTTGAAGGAAAACAATAATAAAAATGGGGAAAAGAAATTAAAGTAATGCAAAAAGAATATAGCAGCTTAAAGAGCAAAATTGGTTAACTGGGAAAAGAGGCACAAAAATCCAATGAAGAAAAAAGTTTCATGAAAAGTAGAATGGATGGATCAAAACAAAAAGGAGGATCAAAAGATCATGGAAGAAATTCATTATTTTAAAATTAGAATTGGGCAAAGAAAAGATAAAATGAACTGATATTCTTGAATAATGGGGCAAAATAGAAATTGAAAGAATTCACAGATCACCTCCTACAATAAATCCCCAAATGACAACTCCCAGGAATATTATAGCCAACTTCAAGAGCTCCCAGGTCAAGAAGAAAATACTGCAAGCAGCCAGAAAGAAATATTTCAAATATCATGGAGCTCAAAAAAGGATCACAAAGGATCTGAATGTTTCCATATTGAAGGATAAGAAGGCTTAGAATATAATATTCTGAAAGGCAAGGGAACTGGGTTTACAACCAAGAATCACTTATCCATCAAAACTGACCATATTCTTTCAGAGGGAATTATGGTAATTTACTAAAAATAGAAGATTTCCAAACCTTCTTGAAGAAAAGACTAGATTTAAACAGAAAATGTGATGTTCAAATACAAAATTCAAGAGAAGTGTATAAAGATAAATAAGAAAGAGAAAAAATTTTAAGATCCCAATAAGGTCGAAATGTTAAAATTCTTGTATGGAAAGATATTTGTAACTATTAAAATTATTAGCATTATCATAGTTAGAAGAGGTATACATAAACAGAGAATGTCATGGTAAGCTATTTAGAATGGTAGGCAAAAATCTAAGGCTGAAAAAGAGGATTGCATTAAGAAATATAAGGAAAGGGAAATAAAATGAGAAAAATTACATTACATAAAGAGACACAAGGGGTAGGAGAAAATGAAGGTGGTGATGTATAATATTTAAATCTTACTCTCATTGGAATTGGTTCAGAGAGGGAAGAACAATGAGGTGCATTGAGGTATAGAATTCTATCTTACTCTATAGAGAAGTAGAAGGGGAATAAGAAGGGAGGTGGTGGGAAGGGGGTAATATCAGGGACAGGGAATGCTGGGAGTGACTAAAACAAAACACACTGTGAGGAGGGAGTGAAAGGAGAAAGGACAGGATTAAAAGAACAAATCAATATGGAGGGGAATACACAAGTGCTAATCATAACTGTGAATGTAAAGGGGATGAACTCACCTATAAAACAGAATTGGATAGCAGAGTGGATTAAAACCAGAATTCTTCCATATGTTGTTTACAAGAAACAAGCAAGAGGCTGGAGCAGAATCTATTGGGTCTCAACAGAGACAAAAAAAAAAGTAAGTGTAGCAGTCATGATCTCAGATAAAGCCTAAGGCAAAAATAAATTATCAAAAAAAATAAGGAAGGTAAATTACACCTTGATAAAAGGTAGTATAGACAATGAAGTAATAGCAGTACTTAACATGTATGCACCAAATGGTATAGCAATCAGATATCCAAAGGAGAAACTAAAGGAGCTTAAGGAGGAAATGGGCAAAAAAAAAACTATACTAGTAGGGGACCTTAATCTTCCCCTATCAAACTAGATGAATCTAACCAAAAAAATAAATAAGAATAAGAAGTGAATGAAATTTTAGAAAAGTTAGGTTTAATAGATATCTGGAGAAAATTGAATAGGGATAAAAAGGAATATACCTTCTTTTCAGTAGCACATGGTATGTATACAAAATTTTACCATTTACTAGTTTCATAAAACCCCACAACTAAATGCAGAAAAGCAGAAATAATTCATCTTTTTGAGGTCATAATACAATAAAATATAATCTGTAAGAGTTTATGGAAAGGCAAATTAAAATTTAATTGGAAACTAAATAATATAATTCCTCAAAATTGGTGGGTCAAAGAAGAAATCATAAGAACAATCACTTATTTCATTGAAGACCCCAGCTTTGTGGACAAGAACTCACTATTTGACAAAAACTGATGGGAAAATGGAAAATAATATGGGAAAAATCAAGTTTAGGTCAACATCTTACACCCTATATCAAGACAAATTCAAAATGGGTAAATGACTTAACTATGAAGAGAGAAATTATAAATAAATTAGTATACCTGTCAGATCTGTGGGAAAAGAAGGAATGTAAGACCAAGCAAGAGATAGAAAATATTGCAAAATGTAAAATGAATGACTTTGATTATATCAAATTAAAAATGTTTGTACAAACAAAACCAATGCAAACAAAATCAGGAGAGCAACAAACTGGGAGAACTTTTTATAATAAAACTCTGACAAAGGTTTAATTTCCCAAATATATAAGGAACTAAGTCAAATTTACAAAAAATCAAGTCATTCCCCAAACAACAAATGGTCAAGAGACATGAATAGGCAGTTTTCACACAATGAAATCAAAATTATCAACAAGCACATGGAAAAGTATTCTAAATCACTCCTGATTAGAGAAATGCAAAATAAAAATAACTCAACCTTACATCTAGCAGACTGGCCAATACGGTAACAAAGGAAAGTGATAAATGTTAGATGGGATGTGGCAAAATTGGGACTCTAATACACTGCTGATGGAGTTGTGAATTGGTCTAACCATTATAGAAGGCAATTTGGAATTATGCCCAAAGGGCTTTAAAAGAATGCCTGCCCTATGACCCAGCACTGTCACTGCTGGGTTTGTGCCCCAAAGAGATATGGAAAAAGACTTGTATAAAAATATTTATAATCTCACTCTTTGTGGGAGCAAAAAAGATGGAAAATGAGGGGGTGTCCATCGATCAGGGAATGGTTCAATAAATTGTGGTATATGCTGGTGATGGAATATTATTGTGCTGTAAGGAATAAAGAAATGGAGGAATTCCATGGGAACTGGAATGACCTCCAGAAACTGATGCAGAGTGAAAGGAGCAGAACCAGGAGACCATTGTACACAGAGACTGATACACTGTGGTACAATCGAATGTAGTAGACTTTTCTACTAGCAGGAATGCAATGATCCAGGACAATCCAGATGAACTTAGGAGAAAGAACAGCATCCACATCCAGAGAAAGAACTGTGGAAATGAAAATGCATTAGAAAAATATGTGACCTATCATGTAGTGTGATAGAGATATGATTTGGGTTTTGATGTTAAAGGATTGCTCTGCTACAGATATGAATAATATGGAAATAGGTTTTGAACAATGATACATGTGTAACTGCTTTTTGGATTCAGGAAGGGGGAGGAAAGAGTGGGGCAGGGAGAGGGTTGTGAATCATGTAACCATGGAAAAATATTCTAAATAAAAAAGGAAAAAAGAGAGAGCATGCATAATTATATGAAATAAGATTGGAAAGATAGTTTGGATTCTGAAAAAAAAAACATGTTCTAGGTTAAAAATATAGGGCTAAGGCCAGCACAGCAGAGTGGAATGGGGGCATAGAATAAAAGTATTTTTCTTGCTTGCTTTTTATTTGTTCAGTGAATGGATCTTCTTTTTTTTTTTTTAAGGAATAGAACTTTGTGTAAGATTTTGCTCCTCCTAAACTAAAGATTGTTTCTGTTGAAACCTATATTATTTATTTTTCCTTGTATCTTAACCATACTACATACTCCAAACAAAAAAAAATCTGCCCAACTTTTAAATAACAAGATCTATGCTACACAGACTGTTTAAAGGGGATGGAAAAAGATGATCAAGTACTCAACTCCTTTATGAGGCAAATATGATTTTTATCCCTAATTTGAACAAAGACAACATTATAGGCAGATATCCTTAATGAATATTGACCCAAAATATTAAATAAAATATTTGCAAATAGAATACAAAAATATATCGAAAAATGTCATGACCAAGGAAGATTTATAAATATGATTCAAGGATGGTTTAATATCAGGAAGACAATCAATACAATAAATTATATCAACAAGAAGAAAAATAAGGTCTATATCATCATGTCACTAGAAGTAGATAAATCTTCAATAAAATATAGTATTAAATGTCAAGAACATTAAAAGGTAAGAAAAGATTTTTATAATATTAAGTATGCACATATATGAAACTATGAGCTAAATGTCATATATAACATTGAAATAGTAGATTTTCTATTAAAATTATTTTTACCTTACACTCCTTATAGAGTTGGGAAATTTAGGATAAAAAATATTGCCTGTTCTATCAGATGCAGCTGATATGTTAGTTTTACAAACAATTTTTCTCTTCTCTTTTTTTCCTCTTTGTTACAAAAGATGGCTCCCTGGATAGGAGAGAGGGAAGAACTATATTTGGAAGTGAAGATGATATAATAAACAAAGATACCAATAAAAACAAGATTAAGAGAACAGATGTTAAACAAGGATATTAGATCTCATTCCACTACTTAGCAGTTTTAGAATCCTTAGCAATAATAATAAGGACATTTTAAAAAAGATATTAAATATGCTTTGGCAATGAAGAAGTTAAAGTGTCTATGCTCAGACAAAAAGATTATATACATAGAAAACCCAACAGTAAAAAATAAATAAACAATGGATGTAATATGACTTTAGTAATATAGCCAAGACACAAGATTAAACCCACAAAATTGTTTGTTTTTCCTCTGTCACAATAAAGAAATGTTTAAAAAAACACCCTTTCTAATAATAAGAAAATTAATCAAATATCAGAACACTAAAGAATCATAATAATAGCCAACATTTTATGTACAGGGATTCAGGGTTCATGAAATACTTTAAATATTTTCTCATTTTAACCTCAAAACAATTCAGGGAGATATTATTGTTCCCATTTTTGTTATTGTTCAGTTGTTGTCAGTCATGTCCAGCTCTTCATGACTCCATTTAGGATTGTTGGCAAAGGTACTGGAATTCTCCAGCTAATTTTACAGATGAGGAAACTGAGACAAACAGGATTAAGTGATTTATCCAGGGTCACACAGCTAGGATGTATCTGAGGCCAGATTTGAACTCAAGAATATGAATCTTCCTGATTCAAGCTCAGTGTTCTACCTGCTGTGACACCTATATGCCCCACTTTACAAATGAGGAAACTGAGACAGAGGCTAAGCAGTGTGCCCAAGATCATACTTTTTCAGAGATACGCCAATAAATGTCAAAGCTAGTTCTGAACTCAGATCTTTTTGACTCTAGTTAAGGCACTCTAGACACTGAGTCACCTACCTTTATCATGACATACAAAAGACCTACACAAAGGTAACTTCAAACTGATTCTGACAGAAATCAAGAAAGAATTAAACAAATGGAAGGAGACGGTTCTAGTGACCAAATATAGTAAAAATGCCAATTGTTCCTGAACTAACTTACAGAATTGATGCAGTTCTGAACAAAATACCAATAGAATTAGAGAAAGTCATAACAAAATCCATATGGAGAAACAGACGGGGAAGAATATCAAGAACTATGAAAGAAAACAGTGACAAGAACTAACACTAACAGATCAGAAAATGTACTACCAAGAAATAATTACAAAATTGATCTGGCATCAGGAAAATGGAAAAAAAATAGGTCAATGAAACAGAATAGTGAAACTAGAAATACAATTTTGTATACAAAAGGTTAATGGTTGATAAGCATACTTTGAAAATTTTAGAGAATGGAATAACTATTTTATAAAAATTCCTGAGAAAACAGTAGAGCTATATGGCAAAAAAAACATTTTTTTCTGAATCTAGGTTTTTTTTTTTATTTGCCACAACAAACTCTAAGTGGTTCATTCACTTTTTAATCATTTTTAAAGTTGGAAGAAAATAATAATAAAACAATATAACTATAACAATGATAGGCAATAGTAATAACAAAATATATTAATAAGAAAATGGAAGAATTTTATCTATGGAGAAAGTTTTTTAATTAATCGAGCTAATAAAAGATATCATTGGAAGCAAAAAATGATAAGCATGACCAGACAAAATAAAAGGCTTTCATACAAATGTGATATACCCCAAAAAATTGTTGGAGGGGATGGGAGAATAGAAATGTGAATTTATTACTTTATCATTGTAATGGATTCTCAAGGAAAACCCCTTGCATATAGGCATGCCAGTAGCTCTGTCTGTTATGCACAATTTTACCAAATTTGTGGGGATACTCATAGGTGAATTTGTCCTTGGTCATTTAACTAGTATGTACCACAGGCAAGACTTGAACTCAGGTTTCCCAGTTATCGACTCTTCGACCCTACATCTCATGTCTAAAAGTAAATATCAAGAAACAGCTTGAAGAAAAATGGTTGTAACAAATATATCAGAATAAATTCTGACAAACTGACTTTATAAGGAAACATATTGTATAAGACTAATAATACATGCTTCCTAGTGGAGTAACAGTGAAAGGGCATAAGTAGACAATTTATGGAGAAAGTAGAAACATGAACTACATCAAAAGATGCTCAAAAGCTCTAATAATCAGTGAACTGAAAATTAAGACAGCTTGAAGATTGCTTTTTCTCTCCACTAAAAGGACAAAAATAGCAATAACATGAAATAAAATCCATGTTGATAGTACTATGAGGAAATAGCCACTTATACATTGTGGAAGAGATTTTAGAATGATACAAATATTTCTGAGAGCAATATGGAAATATTCAGTAAAGCCCCCCTAAACTAATTGCATATTTCAGCCCAGCAATTCTATTGGTAAGACTTTATGGGATTCAAAAAATGATCATATCAGGAGGCTGAATAGTATAGTAGATTATATCTAGATATAGAATCAAAAGTTCTCAGTTCAAATCCCAGGTCTGACACTATAATGTGACATTGGACTTTAATCTATCTCTGCTTTAGTTTCCCCATCCTCAAATGAGAACAATGGGCTAGATGACCTCTAAGATACCAAATACTTCCACCATTGCATAACTATTATACATTGTGAAAAAAGAATATTTGAATGATAAAGCTAAAAATGTAGGCTGAATTAAAAGATAGACTGAGGTCAAGACTAGATCTACACATCACCCATCTGTCCCTATCATCACTGTCTACAAATATGCTCAACTCCCACCTATATTTAAAAATCTCCCCCTCTCCCTCACTCAACAATCCATCAAGCTATTTGTATGTCTCAAATATTTCTCAGCCAAACTCCTTTAAAAATCTCTACTCTCATTGTCTCCCTTGCTTATTTCTAAACCTCCTTCAGTTTGATCTCATTATTCAATTAAGACTATTTTCACCATAGTAACCAATGATTTCTCCATTGCCAAATCTAGTGCTCATTCCTTAGATCTCATCTTTCTTGATCTCTCTGCTGCAATTATGTAACAATTAAAATTTTTGAGTGGCAGTATTTCTAAATTTTAAAATATTTTAAGTGACTGGTCAAGACATCCTAATTATGGTCAAAAAAGCCTTTCCAATTCTCCAAAGAACTAGGAAACTCCTTGCCCAGCTACCTATGCACTTTGAGGAGTTCATCATTCAGCTCCACCTTGAACATCCCAAGATGCCTCTAATTAGTAAGTAGCTACTTAGGAGGTGGCCCATCAAAGGTTTAGCCCTTTCCCACACTGGCAAGTGAGCAGGTGTTGGTTTGTCATCTACCTAGGAGAGAATCACTGAAAACATTCCTGTCAGGATCTGTGAAAGGATCATATTCTTACGGATAAAGATGCAAAAATCTGTAGACAGGATGGTGCCTGAGGTTCATAGAAATTCATCTCTAACATACAGAATCTGATTTGGGTCTTTCTACACTAGGACCCTGATATGAGAATTAATACAGTATGTGAAAAAAATAAATTCTCACAATTGGTTCTTTTGACTATTTTTCACTCTCATCTCTGAGTCCTTGTCCCAGCTGTCTGACTGCTAGAATTTTAATCTCCTTAGCTGGATCACCATTCATGGCATGCCTGGAAGGCTCTACCTTGAGTCTTCTTCTCTTTTCTTTTCTTTCTACACTCTCTAAATGGTTGAACCTATCTATTCCCAAAACTCAATATACCCAAAACACAACATTGTCTTTTTCACAAAATCCACCACTCTTCTGAACTTCCCTGGATCTCCTGAACTTCCCTGGATCTCCTGAAGACACTGCATTCTTCTAGGGACCATGATTGGCAAACTGTATCCTCCACTCCTCTTTCATTCATCCCACATAGCCAATCAGGTGCTAAAACTTTTTTTGAGGTCTATAACATTATGGCCCCTCCTCTTCATAGAGCCACCTAGTTTAGACCTCCATTCACTTTGCAACTGGATTGTTTTTTAACTTAAATTTGTTACCTTAAAGTACCCAGTTCACTACCCCCCTCCTTCCCCTTCCCCATTAGAGAAGGTATCATTTGACAAAAAAAAAAGATAAATGTATATATGAAACTATATCTTAGTGATTTCTATTTACCAATATTTTCTCTGTAGATGAACATACACAAGTCATTCTTCAATATGCTTCTGTTACTGTGTATAATGTCCTCTTGGTTCTGCTTATTTCACTCTTCATAATTTTATGTAGGCTTTTCCAATATTAACCTGCTCATCATTTCTTATGGTGTATGAAGATCCATATATACATGTATAAATGAATATGTATGTATATATAGGAATATATACATACATACACCTGAATTATTGAAACACCTTCCTCCTTGGTCTCCCTGTCCTAAGAAGCTCCCATTCCAATCCATCCTCCATATTGCTGCAGAAAAGACTTTCCTAAAGTATTGGTCTGACCACATTACTTCCCTACTCAGTAAATTTCAGTGACTCCCTCTTGTCTTGGGAATCAACCACAAATACCTACATTTAGTCTGTAAATCTCTTTGCATCCTGGACCCTTTCTATTTTTCCAGGCTTTCTCTATATTATTCCCTTCCACATACTCTACAGTTCAGGCAAACCAGTCTATTTGTAGTCAGTCCTTTATTCTTGACTCTTCATTTCACAGTTCTCATCTCCATGCCTTTGCCCTGGCTACATCTCTACCATGAATTACCTCCTTGGTTGTCTCAAGGGATTGATGATTCTTTTCAAAATTCAGCATTAGGGCCACCTTGTACACAAAACACTTCCTTCCCCACCTCCCAGGCTGCTATTGCCTTCTGTCTCATGCTTCATCTAAACATACATATGTGTGTATGTATGTATGTTTGTATGTATGTATATATGTATGTAAGCTCTTCAAGGGCAGGAACTATTATACCTTTTTCTTTGTATTCCTACACAAATCATGGAATCTAGCACATAGTGGATCCCTAATTGCATAATTCTTAAATGCTTGCTAATTGACTGATACATCCTTATTATGGCATATCAGTATGACACTGCTATAGACTTGAATTAAGTATAAAATAGTGTTACATCTTAAGGGGGGGGCAAAATGCTTAAAAATCAAGCCTAGCTGTCACAATCTTACTATGAAGTGGTCCGTAGCATAGACTTTTCTTTCTTCTCCAAACTTCCAATGAAGCTTAATCAATATCTCCCCAATTTTTATCATCTGACCTTTCAAGCTATTCTATCGTGAGTTTTAATGAGGGAATCTGCTGAACTCTGCAATATTTGAGTTACTTCACTTGTCTCTTTTTGCTAACTATAAGTAACTACAAATAGACTGTTATGTGTCAGTGTAGAGATTTCACAAAACTTTCTGGTAATGCAAACATTTTGTAGGAAAGCATTGAAAGACTGAATGATCAATTATCATGGAAAGAACATTGGATTCGGAATACACAGAAATGGGAGCTGCCACTTACTAGTTCTATGATCATGAGAAAAATCACTCAATCTCTTTTCACTCCCAGTTCTGTCATCTTCAAAATGGAAATAATAATATTAATTTAACCTATGTCACAGGGTCATTATAAGGAAAACTTGGTATACCTTAATATGTAGTATATTATCATCACAGTTTTAAAAAAAAAAAACTGGCTTCAAGAATTATTTTTAAATTGGTTAGCAGCATCCATCTAGAGATTCTAAATGACTCCTGAAACCATTGGAAGTAATCATTGCTTTTTAAATGTACAGATAATCTTTCATATAAAGTGGGGAAGTAGCTAAAATATCTTACCCATGTGCTTTCCAATTCCTGCTAAAGGAAATTATAGACTAGCAAAGCCTTTTTTTCCCACAAATCAAAAACATGATACAAATACCCCTGGGAAAGGGAACATATTGATTTTCATTCATGTCTAGTCATAAATGACCGACAGCAGGGCTTTTCCTGAGAGCAGATTTTGGTGGGGAACTGAACAGACAGGTGAAAAAAAAAAACACTTGAAACAGTAGGTACTTAGAGGGAAAAGGTGGGGAAGTGAAAATGAAGGAAGGAAGAAAGGAAAAATAAAGGAAAGGAGAAAGGAAGAGGAAGGAAAGTCTGGTAATGACAATAATTATTAATTTAGTTTGGCTTAAGGCTGGGCACAGATTTCTAATAAATGTGGCACATTTTTGCACATACTCCTAATATTCCTCATAATTCAAAGGATCATAGATATAGACACAAATGGACCTGAGAGGTGAAGTCCAACTCCCTCACTTTATGGACATCCTCAGAGAAGTAAAGAGATTTCTTCCCAATCACACAGTCAGTAAATGTGTGAGGCCAGATTCCAACCCAATTCTTCCTCATTCCATTGAGTATTCTACCACCCTGTCTCTTCATCTTAAAGACATGCTCAGATAAGGATGTTACCCATGAAGGAAAACATGAAGCCTGAGCACAAACAGATAGAGCTTTGACTTGAAGTGAAGTAAGACATGCTGGTAGAACTTGGATAAAGAGAACAAGACTTAGTGTTAGAAGTCCAGCTCCAGATTATGAGCTGGCTAACTCAGTTCATTCCTCTGGAGCTCTAGGATAACTCCATGGGCTGCTTTAATTCTCACTCACCCCCATAATTCCTAAATGAAAGTTAACCCAAGTTCCTGGGGATCAATATCTATGCTTCCTCCTATTTGCTAGGGATCCACAGTTCAACCCTGACATGCCCTCAGTTTGCACAGCTCCATCCCTAACAAATCTCTCTCTCCAAGCTCATCACTGACATCCTGCCCATACTCCCTGTGCCAATCTAAGAACACTGTCTCCAACACCCAGGGGTCATCTTCCAGCCATGCGTACTCCACCTAATGCTAGATGGTGGCATCCAGGGGATAATTTTTCTAATACAGGCAGCTGTGAGCCCTTCTCCTCTAATTAAAATAAAAAGTAACTGTTGGACTTTAAGCTTATAATGGGAAGACACAGCTTATGTTTCCAACAGACCTAAATGGACCAAGCTTCCCTATAGGAATCAAATACCATTAACTTAATTACAAAGAAAAGAAGTGAAATTCCCCTATGCAAATAAGTATAAAACAAAGGAAGATGTAGTTCCTATCCTTTAAATGTGCCTGCCCCAAGGCTCTGCTTTGGGGCTTTCTTCTCTTCTCTTGTTACACTTGCTGCCTTAGTGGTCTCTTTTATTCCCACCAGTTCAGTTGCTCCCTCTATTTAGGTGATTTCCAAATTGGGTCTAATGCTCATATCTGCACATATCCAAATCTAAACTCATCTTTCTGACTTCTGAATCCAATCCATTTCCAAATGTCCTTTTTTTTCTTTTGATAACTATGTTATCTTTCCAGTCATTTAAGCTAGAAATTGTAAAAACTTAAAAGTGGGAAGAGTTGTGTGAACTGATACAGAGTGAAGGGAGTAGAATCAAGGGAACAATTTATACAAAGACAATCTAATCATAAAGAGACCATAACTTTGAAAGCCTCTAAAAGTTCCATCAAGGCAATGACAAATTATGATTCCAAAAGATTGAAGATGATGTCTGCTACCCACCTTCAGAAAGAAAGGTGATGGACTTAAAATTCAGATGAAACATTCATTTTTGACTATGCATGCCTTTTGAGTAAGTTTTGTTGCTTTTTTTCCCTTTTTATTCAGTTGGGGAAAGGGTAGAGAATGGAAAGGAGAAGAAAGAAATGCTTATATATTGGAAAGAAAATTAAAACTTTTTTTAAAAGAAACCTGACTCTTCCCTCTCTCTCTTCTCTGCCACCATATTCAATCAGTTCTCAAATCCTATTTTATTGCCATAATATTTTTTGCATCCCATCTCTCCTTTCTGCTCACACTGCCACCTCCATAACTCAGGCTCTCAATGTTTCTGGATAACTTGGTTTCTATGAGACCTCTATGGCTCCAATCTTTCGCCTATGCAATATATCATATAAATAATGTTTCCTTTGTTTTGATACTGGAAGATCACAAGTGTGACATCACTGATAACTGACATAAGTTTTAACTTGTTCCATTTCCCCTCAGGGTTCACTTCTCCTTAGGCAGCCTGCTGGACTCCCACTCTTCAGCACTTATCATATTAGTAGCAGACCTTCAGCTTTACCATGGCTCAGAACTCCTAATATTAAGAGATCCACCAGTCTTAAACCACTAGAAACAGAAAATACAGATATGTACTATTATGCCTGGCCCCAAATAGTGGCATGACCATGTTATTCTCTTCAAATCTTTGGGTGACTTTACCAATGTCTAGTTGAGGTGTCAAACTCAAGTACAATCCAAACAAGAATAAAATATAATTGGGAAATGCTTAATAAAATAAAAATATAGTACAATATAGATAGTTAATTTGTGGTTTTCTAAGTCAATATGTGGGCTGCAAGGATTCATTTCTGTTTAAGTTTGACACCTTAAGTTAAGTTTGACTAGAAAGGATAAAATACAAATTCAGCTGGACAGTCCTGAAAAATTTAGGGCCAAACTATCTTTCCAGCTTCATTTCACACGGTCTACCATCCCAAACCCAACTGAATACACATACATACTTTAAATTCCAAACCAATTCAACCATCCCAAACCCAACTGAATACACATACACACTTTAAATTCCAAACCAATTCAACCATCCCAAACCCAACTGAATACACATACACACTTTAAATTCCAAACAAATTCAACTATTTGGTTGTCCCTACACTCATTCTCCCATTCTTAAGTCTTCCCATAGGTCTTCCTCTATATATCAATTAACTCTCTTCTTCATCTCCCTACTCTGAACGCCACCACAAAGCCTGTCCTGAGCCTCCCAATTAAAGATGCTCTGTCTTCAAATCTTCCCAGAATATTCTGTTTGTATAGAGCCTTTACCTCTCTTACACTGTATCTTGTGGAATACTTATTTCCATATATGTTTTTTCTTCACTTTCACCTGTAAATTATAATATCCTAGAGGGCAGTGTTTGTGTTCCTCTTCATTTTCGTATCTTATGTATTTTGTAGTGTGTGCATAATAAAATTTTGTTCAAATGAAATTAATTTCACTTCTGTGGGAAAAAATACCCCGGAGCTATAATTGGTACAATTTGAAAGTTTGCAGTGGTAACCTTAGAACCCTGAATTATATGGGATTAATGGATATGGAATGTCTGGAACAAGGAAGTTGTTAACTCCCACTGGACTCTCCATTGGTCTGCCTACAGATGTCGAGTTGTGCCTCCACTTTTTATGAAGATCTTTGACACACTAAATCATGTCATGAGAAAATATTCCAGATTATAATTTTAAAAAAAGGTTTTAAAACATGTCATGAAATATTTCAAGGATGTAATTTTGTTTAAGGGGGGGGACAAAGGAAAAGACATAGAACTGGTGAACTGGGCATCATCATAGTCTTCAAATATTGAATTCCAGTTAAATGAAAAAGTGATTAGACCCATTCTACATAAATTTAGAGGGGAGGACTAGGACCAGTGAGTGCAAGTTAGGAGACAGATTTGGCTCCATCTGAAGAAGAATTTCCTGACCAGAAAAACCTGTCAATAAAGGGAACTAACTTTTAGGAGTTTTCAAGCAGAGGCTTAGGTAAAGACTTGTAATGGATTTATACAGGGAATTCATTGGATATAGAACCAGAGCAAAAGACCTCTGAGGTCCTTTCCAAATCTAGATTTCTCTGTTGTTTATTGGTTGCTATGGGTATTTTAGTGACAGAGTAGGAAGAGACTTAGAAGCTAACGTTTTGGGATTTTCCAATGCACTTTTGAACATCAGAATGGATAATCAAAAAGCATCACCGGGATTGATAGCTCACTACTGTATTTCTAGGCATTGTCACTAGAAAGCTTTAATATTAATGCTTATTTGTGTTTTTATAGAATTTCCACCATGCCTTTCCTACAAATCTAGTGTGAATATGGGTTACTTGTTTATATTTATCTACCCCCCCCCCCATGCACACACAGACCAGATGCATGGTCCTTCTGTGAGGTCTTAGAAATATGTGCCTTGGCTTCCTGCCTTTTGAAATTGCCATTATCCTTATTGTCTGGTTCTTGTTTCTTGGGGATGTCCTGAATGTATTTTTTTAATCTCTTGCCTTCTTCAGTTTGTTTTCTGAATTCCTCCTCAGCCTGTTCAGACTGAAGGGTCTTCTGTTTATGCTTCACATATCCTGGGTTTTAATTTCAGAGGAAGAGTCATAAATAGACAGTCCTTCAATTTGAAAAGCACACTAATAATTCTGCAAACAAACTGAAGGAGGTTGGAGATAAGGAGTCATAATGTCTGCACTGGAGGAGGGACCCACAGAATTTGCTGTTTGAGTCAAGTACTTGCCACACCTGTAGATGTGATTTCATTTAGGAGGAGAAGAAAAGCAGACCAGAATATGAAGAGTTGATAAATTATCCTGCAGCTTTTTTTCTAGAATTTGGGGTTCTGATAATCAAACAAAGAACAGTAGAGAGCAAAAGTCATATTAGGTACGGCACAAAGTAGAGGTTGGAATGATAGGAGTCAGACTTATGAAGCTATCTAATCCAACTGACTCATTTTACAGACGAGGAAGGTAAGTCTCAGAGAGGTTGGAGCAGAAGCAGGAGCAGGACTCTTTCCACTTCATTAAAATTTGCTTCTTTGTCTCCATCACTGGATAACTCAGACTCCTACAGCTGGAAGGGAGCTTAGAGATCCATCAGAGGCTCTTAACTTGGAGATCTGTGAACTTGTTTTTAAAATATATTTTTATCACTGCATTTCCATAAAATGAATTGCTTTTATCATCCTATGTATTTTATTTTTATGCATTTCAAAATATTATTTTGAGAAGCTCTCCATAGGCTTTATTACACTACCCAAGAGATCCATGTGATCTAGTCTAAATCACTCAGTCCCTAAGGGGGTCAGGAGGGGCTTAGAGCAAAGTACCTTGCCTCTCTAAAAGTCCATTTTCTCATCTTTGAAACAAAGAAGGTGGGAAAGAATATAGATGATGCATTTGAGAGGCAGCAAAGTAAAATGGAGAGATGATTGGACTTGGGTTCAACTACACCTCAGTTAGGTGGTTTACCAATTTTGTCTGTGTCACTTTCCTCACCTATAAAATGAGGGAGATGTTCTTGATGGCCTCTAAAGTTCCTTCCAGATTTAAATATATAATTCTATGACCACAGCAATGCAAACAAAAAGGCCACTAAACACAGAAGAATTCTCTAAGTCAGTGAAAAATCTGAAGGTCCCAAAGAATAAATAATGAAACACAACTTTCTTCCTACGACAGAGAAGCAAAGAGTTTTCCAGGTTAGACATCATTATATATTGTCAGGCTTGGTATTGCATTTGATGATTTTTCTTAATTGTTTTCTTTATCAAAAGAAAGAATTGAAATGACCATGATTTAAAGACAAAGAGTATCAAAGAAAAAAAATAATTTTGAAAAAATTGGGGTAGAGAGAAGGGAACAGATTTAGGTAGCAAAACCAAAATTGGTACTGAAATCAGCTGAAAGTCCTACAGGTGGCCCTGATCTATTGGAGAGTTAGATCATTTAACAAGCTGGGGTCACCACGTCTATTCCAACTGCTTTGGGATTTAGAGGCCTTCACAAAGAAAGCAATGGTCAATGATGCTAAGAAAAATAGGCTTTTATTATATGCACATTGCCAAAATTGGAGGAAGTAAAGTTAGCCCCTCTTTCCAGTGCCATATTCACCTTATTCTCCCTTTTAGTGACCCTGGTCTCTTAACTGTTCCACAAAGAACATGCTTAATTTCATGGTTCTGGGCATTTTTTCTGGCTGTCCCTCTTGCCTAGAACCTTCCTCATCTCTGACTACTGACATCCCATGTTACCTTTAAATCCAAACTAAAATCCTGCCTTCCACAGGAAGCTTTCCCCAGTCTCTCTTCATGCTATTGCCTTCCCTTTGTAAAAGTAATTTCTTATTTATTTTGTCTATATCTTGCTTTGTATATATTTGCATGCATGTTGTCTCCCCCATTACACCATAAACTCCTTGAGGGCATGGATTGCCTTTTGCTCCTTTTTGTATTCCCAGTGCCTAGCACACAGTGGACGCTTGATTAACTGAAGTTTAACAAGGGCAAGGGGAATCAAGGATACTGGGATGTGGGAGGAAGGGAAGGACAATCAAGTTTAAATAAAATTATTTTGGGGCCATGGCAAGAGAAGAAAGATTTGGTGAGTAGAGAGTATCAATGATGAATTTATGGAAGTTCCTTCTCCAGACTCTCAATAGAATTCCTGCTAACCTTTCAATACTTCTCCTCAAGGAGAGGGTAGAATACATGGAGTCTCCATCATTTCATAGTTTAGAGAGAGTTCGAAGACATAGAACTTTCTCAGAGAAGGAAAAATGAATCACTGAGATTCATCTGAACAATTCCATCTCTTTTTAACAGGTAGAAATATGGCAGCAATTGGACAATGAAGAATGCTTGAATATAGATATAGATATAGATAGATATATAGATATATACATAACAAGGAACTAAAACTTTTCCACAAGAAATTATGGAATCAATTGCTCTTGGGTAGGTGGAGTCAATATAATAAAAATGACAATTCTAAAAACTAACTTACATATTCAGTGTCATACCAATCAAACAACCAAACAATTTTTATGGAGCTAGAATAACAACAAAATTCATCTAGAATAACACAGACCAAGGATATCAAAAGAATTTATGAAAAAAAAATGAAAAGGAACTCAGCCTGGCAGAATAAAATTTCAAACTACCTTACAAAGCAATTAAAAAAAACAATCTAGCCAGGAAAGAGAGGGGAATCAGAGGAATAAATTAGGTACCAAATACACAGTAGTAAATGACCATCATAAACTAGTTTTTGAAAAATGCAAAGATCCAAGCTTTGGGAGCTTGGATCTCACAAAATTTTATGAGAAAATTGGAAAGTAGCTAGGCAGAAACAAGGCATAGACCAACATTTCACTAGATATACCAAAATAAAATTTAAAGTAGATAAATGATTTAGACATAAAGAGCAATATCATAATTATGGGAACATTAAAAATATATATGTTAGATGTCTAGATAAAAGAAGAGTTTATGACTAAATGAAATATAGAAGATCATGGAAAGTAAAATGGCTAAATCTGATAATATGAAATTGAGAAAGATTTTACAGAAGCAAACCAATGCATACAAGATTAGTAGGAAAACAGGAAACTAAGGGATGGAGTATTCCCTCATAGAGGCTTCATTTCCCAAATATATAAGGAATTGGGTCAAATTTTAAAATATAAATATTTCCCCAATTGAAAAATGGTCAAAGGACATGAACAGTTTTCAGAAGAAACCATTTACCAAGTCACATGAAATTGCTCTAAATCACTATTGATAAGAGAAATTAAAATTAAAACAACTCTGACATGCCACCTCACAACTATCAGATTAACTAACATGATAGAAAAGAAAAACGACAAATGCTGGAGAGGATGTAGAAAAATATAAACGTTAATATACTGCTAGTGGAATTGTAAAATGGTCCAACTACTTTGGAGAACAATTTGGAACTATGCCCAAAGGACTATAAAACTGTGCATACCCTTTGACCCAGAAATACCATGACTAGGCCTCTTAGGAAGGGATTAAAGAGAAAAGAATGCACTCATACAAAAATATTTTAGCAGCTCTTTTTTTTGGTGGCAAAGAATTAGAAATTGAAGAGATGTTACAAAATGGTGAATGACAACAATTTATGGCATATGATTGTGATGGGATACTATTCTGCTACAAGAAAAGAGGAGCAGGATGCTTTCAGAAAAACTTGGGAAGATTTGTATGAACTGAACAATAATGGAATGAACAGAACCAGAAGAATATTGTACACAGTAGCAGCAATATTATAATAATGATTAGCTCTGAAAGACTCACCTGCTTTGATCAAAATGATTACAAAGGACTCATGATGAAAAATCATATTCATCCAAATACAGAACTGATGGATTCTGCATGCAGATTGAAGGATAATTTTTTTCACTTTCTATTATATTTTTCTTGCTTTTTGGCAACATGGCTAATACAGAAATATGTTTTGTATGGTTTCACATGTATAATTGATATCATATTGCTAGCCTTAATGGAAGAGGGGTAGAAAAGAATTTGGAACTCAATTTTTAATGAATGTTAAAAATAAAGAAAAAAAAGTTAAAAGAAGAGAGAAAAATGCTGACATAGGAGATTCCAGATCTAAAAGATTCCATACAAGGTCAGTCAGTACATGCTGAATTGGTGGAAGAAAAGATACTAGATAGGAAAAAGAGGTATTTTTTTATTTTTTATTTAGACTATTTTTCCATGGTTACATGATTCATGATGCTCCCTCTCTAGTTTCTCCCCCCCTCCAAAAGCTGACAAGCAGTTCCAATGGATTATATATGTATCATTATTCAAAATCTATTTCCATGTTATTCATATTTGCAGTACCGTGATCTTTTAACATCAGAACCCTAATAATATCCTTATCGCACTACATGGTTGATCATAGATTTTCCAAATGTATTTCTGGTTCCACGGTTCTTCTCTGGATGTGGATAGCATTCTTTCTCCTAAATTCCTCTGGATTGTCCTGGATCATTGCATTGCTACTGGTAGAGAAGTCCATTACATTCAATTGTACCACAGTGTATCAGTCTCTGTGTACAATGTTCTCCAGGCTCTGCTCCTCTCACTCTGCATCAATTTCTGGAGGTTGTTCCAGTTCACATGGAATCCCTCCAGTTCATTATTCCTTTTAGCACAATAGTATTCCATCAGCAACATATACCACAATTTATTGAGCCATTCTCCAATCAATGGACACCCCCCTCGTTTTCCAATTTTTGCCACTACAAAGAGTGGAGCTATAAATATTTTTTACCAGTCTTTTTCCTTATCTCTTTGGGGTACAAACCCAGCAATGTTATGGCTGGATCAAAGGGCAGGCATTCATTTAAAGTCAAAAGAGGTATGTTTTGAGCAAAGGCAACTCATCATATAGGAACTTTAGGATTCTGAAAAAGGTCCTCCCCAAAGTCAAAGAATTTTTCTGTCTTTGATGCTTTGTGTCAAGAGCAGGATTTATTAATCTGTGGTCCATGATTTTTTTTTAAGTCTACATTTTGATTAGTGTTTTATAATTGGTTTCCAATATAATCCTCTATATTTTATCTTATGAATTTAAAAACATTTTTAGCAGGGGTTCACAGGCTTCGTCAGCCTGGCCCGTGACCTCTGATCTAAGGTCACTGGGAAAATATAAAAAAGCATGATAGAACCAAAGCCCTTTTGAAAAAAAATCTTAGAGATTCTCACCGAATCTAGCTTCTCCATTTTACTGAGGTAGAAACTGAGGCTGTGAAAAGGAACAAGGCTTGACAGTGAAAGGAATTTAATTAAGAGATTCATCAAACTTCTAGTAAGGATTGGACCAGTGTTTAAATGCTACCTCTTTCTCTTTTTTCCCCTTTGTGAGTTTAATAGTACCTAAAGAACATCAAAGGGCCATTTCCTCTTAGGACATTGGGCTCCAAATTCCCTGATATGATAGGTAAATCACGTATTTTAATGAAGGGAAACTAACTCCAAAAGCCCTTCAATTTCAATATTACATAGTTGTCTTTACCTACTGTTATTTATGAGCACTTAGAATAGTAGTGTTTAAAAGCCCTGAGAAAAAGAGAACATGGCACCTAATGTGATTCTAAAACTAATGAGGTCTGGATGAGAGGCTCAAGTCACACATTCAAAGAAGAGACCAACATGAGGAAATTAAAAAAAAAAAAGAAAGAAAGAAAAAATGTGGCTTTTTCTCTTCCTCCTTCCCTTCTCCTATCCTAATTTTCAATCCATGTTCCATTTTGCATAGAGAAGAAAGGAAATAGAGCAGAAGAGGGGGTACTTAGTAATGAAAAAGAGCAGGCAGAAAGCTGAGGAGGTACCTGACACAAAACAAAAAGGAGAAAGGCCTCTTGCTAAGCTCCTACCCCACCCCTATCCCACTCTCTTTTTTTCCCTGTGGTCAATTTAACTTTCTCTGGGATTTTTACCATAACCTTTCAAAATATCATTCAGACTGTCCTTACCCATCATCAGCTGCCTGTGGCTATTCAGATGGGCGTGGGGGCATAGGCAAATTTTTAATGATGGGGATAAAAAGTTCAAAAGGAAAAAAAAATAAGAACTTGAAAGCTTCAGCTCCTTGGTATCTGTGAACGGAGAGGGTATATCTGTATCAGTTTGCATGGCTAACCCAAGAATTTTACAATCAAGACAAAGTATCTAAACCCAGGAAACAATTGGAATCTGTCACCTCTGGGACTTTCATCTTCCCCCTGCACAGAAGGTAGATTTTTAATGGCTGCTAAAATATGTGCAGGCAAAGATCAGGAAAACATCTAAGGGGAAGGTATCTTGGAGCCATGTCTGATGCCAAATGAGACAGAAGAGGTCCAATTGCTTCCCAGATATCAACCAATGAGCTGGATAATCAGGATGTCCTGTACCCTGTGAGACTAAATAGGAAAAGTTTGCCTTCTGCAATAGTCTCTTGGTGGGTAAGAAACTGACCCCAAAGAGCTCCCTACAGTCTTTCTGATGATCCATGTAATGTGTTACTATATATTTTCTATGGGGTGCTTGAACTTCTGTCAACCTATCAACCTTCTGTAGGCTACAACTAATACTATTTTGAAATATATATATATATATATATATATATATATTAATGTCAGAAGTCCACCTCAAAATAGAAGACCAAATGTTGAAAAGGAATCTATGACAAAAGCAGAACAGAATTTTCAAACTTCATCATCATGATGCCAGCATCACTCTGTCTTGATTGCTGATTTATGTTCCCAACAAATAAAGATTGGTAAATTGAAAGTTTTTATTTGGCATTTATTGTACATTTTAGGAGATTTGTAAATCTGGCTCTTGATTTGTTGGAGTTATGGCTGCCTTGTAGGACTTGTAAATCAATTTTTTGATGTGGCAAATCAATTTTGTTTTAGCGCTCAGGTTCAGTGGCTAAAATGAAGCAGGGGTTTATACATACTAAGGGGTTTGAGAAGCAAAACTATCTGGAGTGACAAGCCCCAATTTAATCCCTCATCCATCTCCACTGAAGAATTCAATGAGGTTCCTCCACTCCCACCCTTGGTGTGGTCTAAATGATTAGCTGCTGGTCACTTCTTCCCTTGCCATCCAAGGGATTAAAAGAGCTCTTTTCCTTCTGAACCACAAATTTAGAAGAGTGATCACATATACTTCAGCATCCATTCTTCAGCTCTCCAACATAGTTGATCAACAACATATCATTTAAAAGCCACTTGTTTATAACCTAAATCTATTTTACTATGATAAGAGGAGTATTAAGGATAAGAATATGTGTGTAAACATATATATATATATACACACACACACACAGGAGTTTTAACTGATTTTGTTACAGAATTCAGCTTTACAAATTAATCTAGTTTCTAGATTCTAAATTCTTAATACCACCTAAAAACATCCCATCAGGTTAACTAGAATATATCTCTCATAAACTAAACCTTCAGAAAACCTCTGCCTCAGAGTTCTTTGACCTCCTCAGTTCTAATGATTTATTTCTACTCCAAAATTTCTTTTAATCTTTTATTCTTTTCCTCTGAAGATGGGATTAGGCAAATGGTGGACTTGGAATTAGGAAGTCCCAAATTCAAATCACACCTATGACATGCTTATTGGTTAGGTGACCCCAAGAGCAAGTCATTTAAACCTTCCTGGTGTTATCACTTAAATTAGTTAGAGTTAATGATATTCAAGGTCTCTTCCAGTTCTAAATCTACACTCATTTCTTCTAATTATAGAGAATGAAAGAAGAAAAACAATTATGACGCATTTACTATGTGCTTAAGTTCTGGGGGTCGGGGGTGGATAAAAATAGAAAACTAAGACAATCCTTGCCCTGGAAAAGTTCACATTTGACACATGGATGGTGTACTACAAGTCAGAAAGTTTCACAGTCCTTCTGGCACTGCAGCAAAGCAGAGGGAAATGCATCTTCTCCAATTCTACCCATTTCTCATATTGGAGCAAATGCTCCCTAAAATTATATTTTCCACCTAGTAGCTTTTTCTTTGCTGCAAAATGGAAGCACATGAGACACTTATTAATTGGGGAAGAAAAAAATTATTTTTTCATGTCATTATAATAAAGAAAAAAGTCTTTGACTCTTTGATATTTTACTCACATAGAGATTTTGTACTATTTCCCAAACTATGTTGCATACTTCATATCTAGAATATTCCATTGACCATATGAGGCAGGCTGAGCAAGAATTATTATCCCCATTTTATATCAGAAGTAACAGTCTTAGAGAAATTATATGACTTGCTCAAGGTCCTGTGGCTAGCAAGTACTGGAGCCAGAGTAGAACCCAAGTCTTATAAGCCCCCAATTTAGGCATCTTTCCACTGTCCCTCTATTTTTGTCTCCATTTGAGAAGTACACAAAGTCCTGAACCTGTCTCTCCTGGTATTGGAGAGGGGGAAGGTCTCTGTTGTAATCCAGACTTAAGAAAGACATTTCACCATGATGAAAATTGTACTATTTTCAGAATTTTTAAACTACAACATACACTTTCATATGTCACCAGGAAAGACATTTTCAGTATCTGAATATATTTATCTAGTATCTCATAAATGAGGTTAAGGTATCATTAGACCAGTCAATAACACCCTTTAAAGAAAGGAGGAAGCAATATCCTGGATGTCAAATAGTTAATTTCAAAGAAATTTATTTAGAAATATTTTTGATAAAAGAGTTAAATTTTTGAGGGATTAAGTTCAACATTATTTTTAAAGAAAATGCTCAGATTTCTTTTTAATTACTGAGCTTCTCTAAATCAGGCCACACATTCTCTTCAAATTCCTTTTTAAAAATATAGGTCAAAGAAATCAGTCAATAAATTTTTGTTGAATACCTATCATGAGCAATGTCCTATATTTGATGCTATACGTATGTGTTAGGGGTAAATATTGAGGCAGAAAACTATCATTTGGTCCATTCTGATTCCTCATGGAGCCCCAGAATGCACCTGCTATTGTCTGATTCCACTGGCTCCAAAAGAGAATAATCTCTTTCTCCAGAACATTCCCTGACATTTTGGAATTGTCCCAGCCACACATTCCAAACCAGAGATTGTTCACCCAAGATCCATAGACTGTTCCACGATTTTGGGGGTCTTTTAATAAAAAATTGTTTTTTAAATATATTTTGAAAACTTCCTTTCAATGTAATTGTTTTCCTTTATAAGCCTGTATATTTTATACATTTAAATGCATTCTAAGAAGGGATCCATAGAATTTCGTGACTGCCAAAGGTATCCATGATATAAACCAGGTTAAGAACTCCTTTTCTAGACGATGTCTGTTTGTCTAGGTTATAATCATCAACTAAAGCTCAGTCGATCTGGAGGCCTCTTAATTCATTCCAAGCTTTTGATTCTCCTTGTACATCTTCCCACCCAACCATTGCCCACCTAAGAAACTCTCAAGGGATTAAAAGGCCTTCCACATAAGTAGACTTTCAAAAGAACCATGATAAAGCATTTCAGGGATTGAGTGCATAATCCCAAAGGTTCAGATCCATCCCGAAGAAAAGAATACAAAAGTTGGTCACAACCACATACAGAAACACACCAATCAGTGCTATAAACACAAATTCTAGTATTTAGACCAAATTCAATTTAGGACATTGGAAAGAGGAGTGAGACTGAGGACAAACTTCCATCTTTGGGTGCAGACAGTCTAGAAGAAGAAGTACTCATCCCCAGAGAGTCCAGTCTCAACCTCCATTGTGCAACTGAACTTTGAAACATTGGGAGGAAGATGTAAAGACATCTGGAATGAGCCAGAGTATTCAGGATAGATGGCTTCCAGAAGAAGAAGGCCACTTGGCTTCTGCAAAATTGCCATCAACTTGTAGGAGAGGGCCAGAAGGAGTTCCCAGAAGGTTATAAGGATTAAAATAGGGATTTTGACAAAATAAGAGAGAAGTTTTTAATAACTTAAGTTTTAATGAGAATATAATAAAATTGTAAATTAATATTATCCCTTTAAGTCAGAGAAAAAGAAAACTTCTAGCAGCTTTTAACAATTAACAATTTAGTTTTATTAAAATAGAGATAGCAAAAGAATATAATAAAGGAGGGAAGTATAGGAAAGAGGTAGAGAAGGAAATTTCCTAATATCTATACTAGTTATCCTATAACTGCTTATAACTACTATCTAAAACTGCCTATATCTACCTATTAACTACCTATAGCTACCACTAATAACAACCACCCCACAAAGTTCCAACCCAATCCACCCAATCAAGACTAACCCAATCAGTGTTTAATCCAACCCTGATTAGGTCTGTCAATGAAGACCAGCCACCTTCCAAAAAGTTCAAGAAAGAAAAAAAACAAAAACCTAGCCGTCCAAATCAAAAAACTAAAAGCCAAAAATCCCTCTAAAGGCTAAAACCCTCTCAGTAAGCTCAGGCTTATCTTTTATATTCCAGCAACTAAACACCAACCACCAACCCAACACAATCCCAGCATCCAACTATCTCACAACTGCCAGCACCTAACTGTCAGCAGTTGACTCCCCTCTTGACCAACTGATTGTGGCCCCTTTTATCTCCCCTTATTACCTCACTTCCTGTCTCTCTGGTTTCTACTTCCTTTCACTGTGGGCTGGTTAATCCCTACACATCTCTATAGTAAGAGGACCTCCAGGTCCCCTGTTAAATTAGAGAAAAGGAATAAAGAATTCCTTTTTACAAGGTGATAGACTGGCAACAGCAATTCATGAAATCATCTCCTGAAATGTGGAGGGACAATTATCTTTATTAGTCTATGGAAATGGAGCATCCTTGTTCATGAAATCATAGACTTCTTGAAGTATTAAATAATAAAATTGATGGTTGAGAGGACAACATTTTCAAGTGGGAAAAATAGAATCTTGGAATATCAACACTGACAATGAACTTAGATATCACCTAATCTAAATCCTTTATTATATTAATGAGGAAACTGAGAATCCTTTAGAAGGTAACTCACTTACTTACAGAAAGTAAAATAATTACACTTAGCCCTTGAGAAAAGCATTAAATCAGAAGACTTTGTTTTAGAGTCTCTTCATAAACCTTTCACAAAACCCACCCTAAATTTATACTCCTTCAAATCTCTAAGCCAATCTCTTAGCTTTGGAATCAGCAAATGTGAGTTTGAATCCCAGCTTTCCTTCTTTTATTTATAAGACTGTGGGTAATACTTCACCTCAAGTCCCCAGTTTAGTCCTCTGTAAAATGAAAGTGTGGAACAAGATGATAGCTGGCTTTTCTTCCCATTATAAAAATCTATAATTCTACAATCCCTTGGAATTCAGCACCATCACTAAGATCTGATGAACTTGTCTTCACTAAAGAGTTAAGAGCAGCATATTCTTTTCTTCTGCAAGGATGTGTATTTCAGAAAGGAACAAGAAAAAATAAATGAATTTGGGGGATTTCCAGGTACAGTTCAGCCTGGATAGCCACTTGGTAGCAAGGTTCTTGCCACAGACCTTAAATCATACATCTTGCTTTTAAGACTAGACCTGCACAGTACAGAAGGGGAAATGGTTCAGGTATGGATGTTATCTTCTCTCTATGAAATGTTTCACTGGTTTATCTATTTTTCTATTCCAAAGCATATTCTGGCTCAGCTCCTCCTGCATTAAGGCACATTCATAGTAGGAGAAAATGAGAAAAAGCTTAATGCAGATTCCAGGGTGACAAGGAAAAAGGAGGAAAACAGAAAGTGCTCTTGCTATTGGAGGTTAGTGTTAGGATTAAGAGGGGGACTTTTAACCTCAAAAGGAGATGGAAAGCAGCTGACAAATTCTGCTGCCTCACCATTTTTAGAGCTCACTACTGACTTGTCTTCAAACTTCACTTTGGTAGGGATCTTTAATCACATTCTGCTTTTTCCAGCTCCACACATTTCTGTAGACTGTCCTGTACCTGAAATCCATTTCTTCCTCATTTCTATCTGTTGAAATCCTTCTCTTTCTTCAAGACCCAGCTCAGGTGTTTCTATTACCACAGAAGCCTCAAGGTGAAGGTCATTATTTGCTTCCTTCAAAGTGTCCTCAAATTTTCCTAGAGCTCTTTGTCTGAATCACTCCTTTGAATCCATCAAATTCTACCTCATAGCATCATTCTGGGGTATAGATTGAATTTCCCTATTTTAATGGAAGCAGGAGAGGAGGAACCTCTGTTGTCTTCCTATTGGCTCTACCCTATGCCCAGGAAGCACCCTCTCCTCACTTCTGCCTCAGAGAATACTCTAGTTGCTTTCAAAGCTCAAAGTTCAAAAACTATCTTCTAAATGAAGCCCCTCTTGACTTTCCAGTTGCTAGAGTCTCCACTTCCCCAACTTACTAAGTATTGATTTTTGTATCTTGTGTATGTATACACAAACACACACAGAGGTAGCTGGGAAGAACATTGGGTCTGGGATCAAGAACACCTGAGCACAAATCCAACTTCAGACATTTAATGGCTGTATAATCTAGAAGAGTCACTCAACTCCCACCTGCCTCATTTTCCTCATATGAAAAATGGGAATGATAATACCATCTACTTCCCAGGATGATGAGGTGCAATGGGATACTCCTTATAAAGTGTTTTGCAAACTTTAAAGCAAAACATAAATTAAGTGATGATGATATTGACGAGTTTGGCATGGTGGATAGAAAACTGACCTCCAAAAGAGACTTGGATATAAGTTTTGCCTCTGATATATAGGGACTGGGTGATCCTGGATGAGTCACTTAACTTCTCTCTACCTCAGTTTCTTTATTTGTAAAATGGAGATAATGATAATATCTTCCTTCGTAAATTGTTGTGAGGATAAAATGAGATTTTTAAAGTATGTAGCACAATTCCTGGCACTTAGTAAACATAAATATTATTATTATATGAGATTATATTTGTCATGAGCTTAGCAGAATACCTGACATCAGTGCTCCATGATGATGGAGTGTGGAGAGCTGGCCTTGATGAGAACAACTAGATTTAAGGGGCTCTATGATTCTGGCCCAGTCACTCAACTTCTCATTGTTCTAGGCAACTTCCCAAGATGCCACACTTCAGAGAGGTTGCTGAACTCTAGGAAGAGGAAGAGTTTGATCTCCTCTAGAAATTCCTCCTACGAACAAAATCATATGCCCTGTTGCTAAATATACTTACATGGATCAACAATAGAATAAGAGCTCTTTGAGGGCAGAGAATATTCCATGTTCGTCTTTGTTCCCCCAGGGCCCAGCATCTAGTGGTATTTAACAAATGCTGACAGGCTCTCCAGTTCCTTGCACCCCATTGGAGTTCAGTAGAGTACTCCTTCTTCCCCTTCCCACTCTTCTCTTTTTTGCTGCATGACATTAGAGCAGCTTACAACAATGCTCTTCTGCCCTTTTCTCTTCCCTGTTCTCTAGTGGCTGCATTAATGGAAACATTTCTGATGATTTCAGGATTCCTGACCTAATCTGACTAGCATTAACATCTTCAGTCTCTCTCTCTGCTTCAATTCATTTTGCAGATGAGTAAACTGAGGTCCAGAAAGATTTTTTTTTTTTTTATCTATGACTTATAGGATCACAGCTTTAAAGCTCAAGGAGATCTTAGAAGCTATCTAGTCTGCATAAATGGAGATTTTGAACCTTTGAACTAAATTCCCCCAGAAGTCCCTTAGTATTTTGCAAACTTCCTTTTAATCTCTCCACCACCTTGCATGGTCACATTTAGATAAGTTCTGAGGTTCCGCCTCCCTCACTCTTCTTTTCACAAGCAGGTTGGGTTAGCATCTTTTTTAGCTAGTTTGGGTTTTTTTAACTTCCATTATTATTAATATATCTTATAAATAAAATACTTGAGTTATTGTATATTAATTTTAAAACCCACAAGTCAAACCATCTCCTTTTATAGATGAGGAAAGTGAGGGTTAGAGAGGTTAAGTCCAGGTTGTCACAGCTAGCAAATGTCAGAGGCAGGAAAGAAAACCCTGTTTTCTTGCACCCACATCCAGCTTTTTAGTTACTCCGCCATGCTGTCTTCCATTGGCTTGTCCAATCTGGCTTGTAACTAAAGTAAGACTCCCATTCAAGACTTGATCTCTTAAAACCATCCCCTTTCTGTCTGGAGGTCTCCTGCCTTCTATTATCACTTTCTGCTTTCCCTGAATCCAGGCCATAGAATTGTAAAGGGAGAACACTCCACTTTCTGAGCCACATGGGGTCTTCTTGGCTATTGTTGAATCCCATCATTGAACAGCTATCGCTCTCAGCTTTACTGTTAACCAGCAAGGAGTCTAGAGACTGAGTTTTAATCACCAGTCTGCTGCTGAGCTGCTTGTGGGAACCGTGTGAGCTGGGTTAGAGGCCAGGGAGAGGCATCAGGATTCTTTGCAATCCTTGCTGGGGTCCAACAGCATAAAATCAACACCTCTGACCCACCTACCAAGAGTTCTGTTTGCATGGGACTGTGTGATGTGGTCACAGCTACTAATGGGGAGAGAACCCAGGATATTGCTTTTTCCATGGTCTCTGTTGACCCTTCAGATTCTCTAGCTCCAGATTTTAAATTTGCATTTATTTGTTCGTTTGTTACATTAAAATACCCAGTTAATGGTTAAACCACATAGGTCTATTGGCAGCAGGGTCAGGGAAGGGAAATAGCAAGTGAAGAACCCTCTGAGGGTCTGGATGTATATCTGCAAACAAATGTCTCCATGAGTGTATCTGTTCTCTGCCTTGTTTCAGCTCTACAGAACAAGATCCCCTTCCCAGGATAAGCTCATCACCTTTTATCTTATCACCAGGCTGCTAGCTCAAGCTTTGATTGGCATCACCTTCCCCTGCTTCCCCTCTCCCCTCAATTAGAGGACTGAAGTCTTCCTTTATAGAGAGCAGAAAGTAGACTGAGCTCACCCTACTTTGCATCTACTACTCTATCTGGTTTCTTCTCCATGGAACCAGATACCCCCTTGTCCACTTACCTCTCATTTTCCTACTTCCTTTTGTGCATTGTATGACTGGAATGGAAACCCAGAAGGACAGTCTAATGATGATGCTACTGGAAAGAAGCATATGAAGCCTAGGAATGGGTCAACCACATTAAAAGTTGGGTAGGAAATGAAGGGAAGGGAATGTGGCAGGATTAAAGATTTAATGCTAACTTTAGGGGAGGAAGCACAGTTAGATATTGGTTTGGTCTAATATCTCATCAGCTAGAAATATTTTAACTAAGATGGAAGTAATGGAATTTCCAGATATTATCTTCCAAAAGAGGACATTGAGGCCTTCAGGATCCTGCTAGATCTAATAGCTATGCCCATTGGCCTATTATAAATAAGAGATGAGGACACAATAACACTTCCTCTATCTCATTTAAGAAACAAAAATGAAGTCATCATTAACTAAAATGTAACCACTGGCCTCAATATTTACATTATTTAATATTTATTATTATTTAATATTATTTATTTAATATTTGTTTAATAATATTATTTAATAACACATATCTAACACATTATATATGTGTATATAACATTATGTATTACATAATGCACATACTCAAATATATACACTGACAATGTTGGTTTGTCCTCGTTTAGATCATGAACAGACAGCAACATATTACATATAAGGAATTAGAAATAAGGGTCATTTTTAAATTCCGAGATTTCATCAAAGAAATGGATGAATATACAAAGAGATGGACTGATGGTCATAATTAGAGGAGAAATAAATGACCTGAATGTTCCACGTATATTCCTGCGATGTTAAAAGACAGCGAGGAAAGCACCTTTATCCATTTGGTGTATCCTCTGGGGTGAATCCACAAGACAATATGGCCAGGCACAATGCTCAGGCATGGCTGAGATATGATGTATATTGTTGGAAGTAATACTGACATCAAATAAATCACAGATTCATTCTAGTATGTTAGTATTTTATTTAATTCCCACCAAAATAGGTAATGAAAATATTCTCTTTGTTAGCATCCTGCAGGCATGGACAAGATTGGGAACCTCACTAGAACAAGTGCTTTGAATGACAGATGGGCACTTTGGGAATTGTATTGTTCTCCCTTGTATTTCCTCCCACCCTTAACCCCAAACATGGGGGATACAACAAATGATATTTTGGATTGAAAGTCTGAGATCTCGTAGGAGAAGAGGGTGTTAAACGGAGAGTCCGTACAGCCAGAAGACAAGTAGGAGATACTATTAAGGGAAGGAAGGGAGGTAGGCAGGAGTGTGCTGGAGTCAGCTCAATCTGGTTCGTGGATTGTTAAATTATCAGTATGAGTATTTATACCTCAAAATCCTCAAACACAACAAACAAGGGCTTTACTTTTTATTTTGTTGATTATATAGACTTAAGAAAGTAATGGAGAAAATATTATTAATGCAGATTAAACGAGTGTTTTGTCAGACAGCTGGCTGTAAAACATTTACTAGCATACCCCTAGAAGCAAGGCCAACACTGTTCAATGGGAGAATACACAGCAGGATTTCCCTTGAGGTCCTCAGAATCATCACCCACAGCAGGCTGATAGGATAGCAGAAACCAACTGGTTATTTGTTCTTTAATTGTTTTCAGTCAATTCTGACTCTAAGTGATACCATATGGTGTTTTCTTGACAGAGAGAGTGGAGTGATTTGTCATGTTTTCCTCCAATCCATTTTACAAATGAGGAAACTGAGACAAAAAGGGTTAAGTTACTTGTACAGAGTCACACAAATAGTAAGTGCCTCATGCCAGATTTAGACTCCAGGTCCAGAACACTACCCATTGTACCACCTAGTTGCCCAACCCAATTATAGAAAGGCTTCATCAATAGAAAATTCTCCACTCCTAGTCCTACTTAGTTAGGAAGTGCACCAAATGAAGAGTATCTATTCTCCCTCCACCCTGCTTCCACCTCTCCTTCCTTAACTGGGAGGAAGAGAGTATCTTATCCATGATGGTGAACCTATGACACATGCGTCAGCACTGACATACATAGCCATTTTCAATGACATGTGACCCCATGTAGTTTCAGCCCCCACTTGGGGTCAAGGAGCCACTTGGGAGCCACACCTGCAGCCATGGGAAGGAGGAGAAGGGCTGCTCCACACACTAGCCACAGGGTGGGAGAGGTGAGAGGCATTCCATGGGGAAAGGAAGGAAGAGCATGGGTGGGTGTGCAAGTAGGCATCCCTAGGCCAGTCAGCTGGGGAGGGGCAGGATGGGGCAGGGTCTGGCCAGTGGAAGATTGGGCAGGGCTCCAGTCCATGTGGAATAGAAGAGTGCCTGGAACCAATTACCAGACACTTTTAGCACCCTGAATAATATAGCAATGGCTTTACTTACAATTTTTCCCTCTATGTACTTTTGTGAGACCTTATTCTAAGCATTAAAAAATATCAAAACCAAGAAAAGAAACAAATTGACAGGTGAGGTTAGTAGCATTTGTTTGGACTTGAAGTGTAACAAATACCAACCTTCAATCAAAGATTTAGCCAATGAAATTCAGCAACAAAAAAGTCAGTAATAGGCAAGTTAGTTAAAGAATCCCCCCCCTCACTTATCTGAGAATCACAAGTTAAATAATATCAAGACCAACAAAAGAAACCAACTGACAGATGAACAAAGAAGTCACTAAGCAAGTAAGTTAAATAATTAGTTTTTGGTTTATTAAATACAGTTATATATTACCACTATGCATTTTTGTTATTTAAACTATAAATTTCATGAAATTATGTTTTTTTTTTCCTCAAAGTGGTACACCACCTGAGTTATGCTTAGTTTTTTTGGTGAATTTTGACACACCAAGCTCAAGAGATTGCCCATCACTGATCTTATTGTCCTATCTACCACTGCTCATGGTATTTTGTAAACACTATTCACTTTTTAAAAAATTGAATTTGTTCTCATTGTCCATGAATTTCATTATTTGAGGTCAAACTTGCAGGTAGGGTAGCTCTGGAGGTTTTTTTTTTCACTGTTTTTGTTTTTTTTTTTTTGTTAGGATCTTATAGTTATAGCATGAAAGGTTAAAAGACTTCTCCAAGGACTATCAATTTATAGTTTAGTCATATTCATGATCCTATAATTCTCCCAAGGAGAACTATAATACTCGAGGCTCACTCAGACTCTAGAAGACTGGGCTGATTGGAGCCATGATCCTTCTAAGGGTATGAGCACAAAGACTAGAGCACAGAAAGTAAACTCCCTCCTTTTACTTAATAGGGAGGGGTAAGCTAGGAAATTCTGGAGGAGAAAGCCCCACCTATAAGCTGGAAGAGTGGGAAACAAAGACTCTTAATGGTGAAATGACTTATCAAAGGCCATACTGCTATTAAGAAATAGATTTGAATCTCAATCTTGTAAATCCAGTGTTTCTTCCATTATGCTGCTTCCCCTCAAAATGGCTCTTAGGAAGAATGACCAAAAAAAGGAGGCATATATGTTAAAGACTACATTCTCTTCAGAAAACCGGAACATATGCTCTGCTTTAATCCTACTATACTCCTTTCAAAGAACACAGAAGAATGACTTAGTATTTGCACCTGCCCATTTTTCAGCACCCTAAAATGTAGTTCACCTAGGCCAAGTGATTTGAACTCATCAAGGATAGCTATTTCCCTAGTCATTTTGGGTTGCAATTGCCTAATAGCCATTTTTATTCTATCTTTTCAAAGATTTCCAAATGTCAATTTTTTTCTTGGCAGAAAAAATAAAGATTAAATAAAATTTAAATATCCATGAATTCTCCCCCCAGCCCTCATTAGCTATCATTCTCACATCTGGCTGGAGATGTGAAACTCTGTCCTATTTAAATTCTCCTCTTTTCCATAAAAGGGGGGGGGGGAGTGAAAGCCAGAAAAGAAAAAAAATTGTTATCCTTAGATTTCCTTCCTACTGCTCTCTCGATTCTTTCAGAAACATGCCATGCTTTTATCCTTATCCTCCCATGTTTCCCTTTGCTTCCATCTTCTGTAAATATTCGAAAATCTAAGTTGATTGATGTCCCATATTTATTTCTTTTTGACTAGTCCCTTTTCTTTCTCATCAGAATTATTTCTTTCACTGTCTTTATAATTTCATTATTTAGATTTCATCCCTTTTTCTTTGATTGCCCTGTAGAATTTTGTTCATGAGGCCCTCCCTACCTGTTGTTCCTCTGAACAATTTGAAATCTGATCTCTCAAAATATTAGGTCAATGTCAGATTTGGATTTCCTATACTCATAGAAGATGTAGTAAACCCAGAGGATGCCAGTAGTCCTACTTCAGCAGCCAGTGTGTTGGTGAGAATCAGGTCCAAGAAAGAAGTTCATGATCTTTTGAAAGACATAACTGTCATTAAAGCAAGTCAAGAAAGTATAAATTGGGCAGGTAGAGAGAGTACTGGAGGAAGTCTAAGCAACAAGATCCCCATCACAACTATGTTCTACACCAGACTTAGAATCTCTTTTTGCCTAATTCTTCATCTATTTCCCTTTTCTGTCCAGGTGGTCTGGTGTATACTTGAATGATAATATTGGTTCTGTTTTTCTTACATTGATCCCCATTGAAAATCCAAATGTTCTCTCCCACCACTTACTAATAATAAGTACAATAACAGTATTTACCTAGCACCTTAAGTTTTGTTGAGCTCTTTGCATCATCTCTTTTCATCACAACAACCTTCTGAAATAGGTGCTCCATTTTGCAGATGAGGAAATAGAGTCTGAGATAGTTTAAATGTCTTACTCAGGGCTACACAGCTAGTAAGTGACTAAAGTAGAATTTGAAACCAGGTTATTCCTAACTCCAAATTCAGTCCTTTATCTCCTGTGCCACTTAGACGTCATGACATCATTTACTGAATTTCCTCACATTCATTGCTATCTATATCTTCTGAACATAAAATTGTATTCTACCATAGGAGGAATCAGTTCACCCCTTGCCCCCAATCCATCACCTTTTTAAAAACCCTTACTTTCTGCCTTAGTAATAACTTAAGGCAGAAGACCAATGGCTAGCAAATGGGGTTAAATGACTTGCCTATGGTCACACAGCTAGAAAGCATCTGAAACCATATTTAAACCCAGATCCTTCTGACTACAGGCCAGGTGCTCTATCCACTGTACCGGCTAGCTGAACCCTGTGTTTTCCTTTTTTTTCTTCACCCATCACATTATATCTCTCCTGTTCCTTTGGAATGAAAAAATACTTTCTGCATCAAATTCTAGTCATGGGTCTCATTCCATCAAGTTTCATTAGTGCCTATAAAGCCATATTTGCCTCCTTATGTTAGGATCTCAAGTTCAACCTTGTTTATAAGCCATACTTTATGCATTGGTGTAGTTCATGAGTTTTATTGCTGACTGCTTTCTTTCATTATTTCCTATGAGAGTTGGGGTCTCTCTTACTCTTGTTCTTCCATTGCAGTTACTCTTTGTGGTATTTAGCTTTTGACCGTCTTGATCGTAGTCCAAAATTTATACCTTCATGGAATTGAAATGCCATCTATCCTAACTCCCTGGTTTTAGAAATGAAGAAACTGAGACCTAGAAGGAGAGGAAGAAATTTACCCACCATGAAAAATGCAGTGAGAGAGCCAGGATTTGAGACCAAACCCCCTAACTTTGCCCCAAGTACCCTTTTTGCACCATTCCACACTGCCTCTCCCTCCCTAATTACCTTTGGAAATTTACCAGTTAATCAAAGCCCTTCCCTAAATGTCATTCCTGGGGCTGATGGACCCTCCATGGACACAGAAAACAGATCTTCAGCTGTATAAAAGCCTACACAAACCTGAACACAGTCACTGAGTCAAGGAAATGGTTAAGTCATTTTATGTGTGCCTAAGGTTTTATTTTGGGATATCTCTGTGGGAAAGGACGTTTGGGATTAATTGAGCTTTCTGGGTATCTGCACATGAGCTCAATAGTTTTATATATAGAATAAGAGCACCTGATCACAGCACCTGCAAAGAGAAACTACTCATTTAACATCCTGAACTCAAACCAAAGAAAAAAACGCAGGGTTAAAGAGTGGGAGGCTGAAGGAGTTGGATCAGCTGGAGGCCAGTGTAACTAGAGGGCCAGGCTCTCCGTCTGTCTACCCCCTGCCAGCTAAAAGAATATACTTCTCCTAAGATGCTGGGATATAACCACACTAGGGTATGTGGAGATATTGAGCCTTTTAGGGATCCCAAGGCCCCATTTGGAAGCTATCTCAGGCTTCCTATTATTTGCATTTTGCTTACCCCATAATTATTGCTGAAGTCCTATGTGTACAACATTCCTATCTGTGGTTCCTGCTTGGATTCGGTCAGTCTCTCTCATGTCCAAAATGCCCTACTCATAGGCCTTTGTGAAGTGGTAGCAAAATCCTTTCAGGTCCACCATTTTGAATGCCACATAAAGAATTTCACTCCAAGAATGAGAATTTACAAAGGTACAAATAAATATATGGACAGGCTTCACCAGTACACGACTCATTCTACTCTAAGAATGCTGCTTAGAATTCCCTTAGATCTATTACATAATTTTGTTGCATCCTTAATTCTAATTTGTTAGATTGGAAAAAAACGCTGGATGGAGAGTCAAAACGGCTTTGGTTCTAATTGAGGCTATAACTTGGTACTTGGGTAACCCTTCTAAAACTCTATTTTCTGACCTACCTCTCCAGATTTATAGAGACTACATCAAATGAGACAATGCATACAATGTATTCTACAGCCAGAGCTGTTCTTTAAACATCATCTGTCACTGTAGCATCACACTGTGACAAGAGCACCACATCTGGAGGCAGGAGAAATGTTCAATCCCACTTGGGTACTACTTAGCTCTATGACTGAGGGTAACTCACTTTCCCCCCATAGAGCCCCAGTTTCTTCATCTGCAAAATGAGAATAATAATATTGAATTCACACTTACTGCTTTGCAAACTTCAAAGTACTGTGGTAAGGACTTCCCACCAAGTAAATATTTACATATTAATTAATTAATTAATATGTAAATATTTATATTTATAGCTGCGATCTTGGTGGTGGCAAAAATTTGGAAAATGAGGGGATGCTCTTCAATTGGGGAATGGCTAAACAAACTGTGGTATATATTGGTGATGGAATATTATTGTGCTAAAAGGAATAATAAACTGGAGGAATTCCATGGAGACTGGAATGACCTCCAGGAATTGATGCAGAGTGAGAGGAAAAGAACCAGGAGAACAATGTACACAGTGAATGACACATTATGCCACTGCAAAGAGAACTGCTATAAATATTTTTGTACAGTTCTTTTTCCTTATTATCTCTTTGTGGTATAAACTCAGCAGTGGTATGGCTGGATCAAAGGACAGACAGTCTTTTTAATTTTAATTTTATTTAGTCAATTTATAACATTATTTCTTGCTTACAAAATCACATTATTTCCCGCCCTCCCCTAACCCCACCCTCCCCATAGGCGATTCCACTGGATTTTACATGTGTCCTTGATCAGAACCTATTTCCAATGTTGTTGGTGTTTGCATTAGGATATTCATTTAGAGTCTCCATCCCCAATCATATCCCCTCGACCCATGTATTTAAGCAATTGTTTTCCTTCGGTGTTTTTACTCCCACCATTTTTCCTCTGGATGTGGATAGTGTTCTTTCTCATAGATCCCTCTGGTTTTTTCAGATCACTGCATTGCCACTAATAGAGAAGTCCATTACATTCAACTGTGCCACAGTGTATCAGTCTCTATGTACAATGTTCTCCTGGTTCTGCTCCTCTCGCTCTGCATCAATTTCTGGAGGTTGTTCCAGTCTCCATGGAATTCCTCCACTTTATTATTCCTTTTAGCACAATAGTATTCCATCACCAACAGATACCACAATTTGTTCAGCCATTCTCCAATTGAAGGAAATCCCCTCATTTTCCTATTTTTTGCCACCACAAAGAGCACAGCTATGAATATTCTTGTACAAGTCTTTTTCCTTATTATCTCTTTGGGGTACAAACCCAGCAGTGCTATCGCTGGATCAAAGGGCAGACTATGCCCTTTGGGCATAGTTGCAAATTGCCCTCCAGAATGGTTGGATCAGTTCACAACTCCACCAGCAATGCATTAATGTCCTGACTTTGCCACATCCCCTCCAGCATTCATTACTTTGCTGTCATGTTAGCTAATCTGCTAGCTATGAGGTGGTACCTCAGAGTTGTTTTAATTTGCATTTCCCTGATTATAAGAGATTTAGAGCACTTTTTCATGTGTTTATTAATAGTTTTTATTTCTTTAACTGAAAATTGTCTTTCATGCCCCTTGCCCATTTATCAAGTGGAGAATGGCTTGATTTTTTCTACAATGGATATAGCTCTTTATAAATATGAGTAATTAGACCTTTGTCAGAGGTTTTTGTTATGAAGATTGTTTCCCAATTTGTTGCTTCCCTCCTGATTTTGGTTACATTGGTTTTGTTTCTACCAAAAATATTTTAATTTGATGTAATAAAAATAATTTATTTTACATTTTGTGATTTTTTTTCTAACTCTTGCTTGGTCTTAAAGTCTTTCCTTTCCCAAAGATTTGAAATGTATACTGTTCTATGTTCACCTAATTTACTTATAGTTTCCTTATTTATATTCAAGTCATTCACCCATTCTGAGTTTATCTTGGTGTAGGGTGTGAGATATTGATCCAAACCTAATCTCTCCCATACTATCTTCCAACTTTCCCAGCAGTTTTTATCAAATAGTGTATTTTGGTCCCAAAAGCTGGTATCTTTGGGCTTATCATAGACTGTCTTGTTGAGGTCACTTACCCCAAGTCTATTCCACTGATCCTCTTTTCTGTCTCTTAGCCAGTACCAAATTGTTTTGATGACCACTGCTTTGTAGTATAGTTTGAGATCTGGGACTGCAAGGCCACCTTCCTTTACATTTTTTTTCATGATTTCCCTAGATACCCTTGATCTTTTGCTCTTCCAAATGAACTTTGTTATGGTTTTTTTCTAATTCAGTAAAAGTTTTTTAGTAGTTCAATGGGTATGGCACTAAATAAGTAAATTAATTGGGTAGAATCATCATTTTTATTATGTTAGCTCATCCTATCCATGAGCAATTGATGTTTTTTCAATTGTTTAGATCTAGTTTTAATTGTGTGGAGAGTGTTTTGTAGTTTTGTTCATATAGTTCCTCTGTTTGTCTCCACAGATAGATTCATGAGTATTTTATATTGTCAAGGGTGATTTTTAAATGGAATTTCACTTTCTAATTCTTGCTGCTGAGATGTTTTGGAAATATATTGAAATGTTGATGACTTAAATGAGTTTATTTTGTATCCTGCAACTTTGCTAAAGTTGTTGATTATTTCTACTAGCTTTTTAGTTGATTCTCTAGGATTCTTTAATTACACCATCAAATCATCTGCAAAGAGTGCTTGCTTGGTCTTCTCGTTGCCTATTTTAATACTTTCAATTTCTTTTTCTTCTCCAATTGCTACTGCTAGTGTTTCTAGTACAATATTAAATAATAGAGGTAATAATGGGCATCCTTGTTTCCCTTCTGATCTCATTGGGAAGGCTTCAAGTTTGTCCCCATTGCAGATGATGCTTGCTGATGGTTTTATGTATATATTATTATTTTTAGGAAAGGCTATTCTATTCCTATGCTTTCTGATGTTTTCAATAGGAATAGGTGTATTTTATCAAAGGCTTTTTTCTGCATCTATTGAGATAATCATGTGATTTTTGTCAGTTTGCTTGTTAATATCGTCAATTATGTGAATGGTTTTCCTAATATTGAACCATCCTAGCATTCTTGGTATAAATCCTACCTGGACATAATGAATAACCCTCGTGATAACTTGCTGGAGGGTTTTTGCTAGTATCCTATTTAAGATTTTTGTATCTATGTTCATTAATGAGATTTGTCTGTAGTTTTCTTTCTCTGTTTTTGACCTGCCTGGCTTTGGAATCAGTACCATATTTGTGTTAATTTGATAGAACCCCCTCTTTGCTTATTATATCAAATAGTTTGTATAACATTGGGATTAGTTGTTCTTTGAATGTTTGATAGAATTCATTTGTGAATCCATCTGGTCCTGGGGATTTTTTCTTAGGGACTTCTTTTAGGGTTTGTTCAATTCCTTTTTCTGATATGGGGTTGTTTAGGTAGTCTATTTCTTCCTCTATTAGTCTAGGCAATTTATATTTTTGTAAATATTCATCCATATCACCTAAATTGCCATATCATATTTATTGCCATATAATTGGGCATAATGATTTTTAATGTCTTAATTTCCTCTTCATTAGAGGTGAGGTCTTCCTTTTCATCTTGGATACTATCAATTTGGTTTTGTTCTTTCCTTTTTTTAATTAGATTGACCAGTACTTTGTCTATTTTATTTGTTTTTTCAAAGTACCAGTTTCTAGTCTTATTTATTAAATCAATAGTTCTTTGACTTTAAATTTTATTAATTTCTCCTTTGATTTTTAGGATCTCTAATTTATTCATCTGAGGATTTTTAATTTGTTCACTTTCTAGTTGTTTTTTTTTTTAATTTGCATGCCCAATTCATTGACCTCTGCCCTCCCTAACTGTTAGTAGATGAACTCAAGGATATAAATTTCCCCCTGAGTACTGCTTTGACTGCATCCCATAGATTTTGAAAGGATGTCTCATCATTGTCATTTTCTTCAATGAAATTATTGTTTCTATGAAGTGTTCTATGAAGAACACTTTAACGGATTTTGGAGAATTGTATTGTTTAATTTCCAATTAATTTTTTATTTGCCTTTTCATGTATCCTGTAAAGATTAAAATTTAGGGGAGATGGGGAGACTGAGGCATCTGAGGCAGAAATTAGTTTCTCTCTGCAAGGAGTATTATATTTTTTAGAGGTTTATTAAAGGTTAAAGATTAAGAATATACAAGTAAGAAACATGTGCCTAGGCCAGAGGCCTAGACAAAATAACCTCACATCATGGAAGAGGCGCCTCTGCTCCAAAACGGAAGTCCAAAAGACCCCTTCCAAAGCCTTTTCCTCAGTTTCAATCCCTTCTCGATCTCGGCCCAGGTGAGATTACAAGGCATTCTGGGGAAGTGGAGCAAAGGCTCATGGGGATTGTAGTCCTGTATTCGAGTCTATTTTTTACATTCCCCCGTGTGATCATTTGCAAAAAAATTAATTTTTTTCCAAAGGATCATGAAAACAAAATCAACTTAAAAGATTACAATAGTGTGAGGATAAGAGAAAAAAGAATAAAACCAATAATTTCTGAACACATTGACAAAAAGCCGTTAGGGGGCAGTCCCCTTTGGCATAAAAGTATACATACAAATAAATGTTCAATCAACCACACCCAAAGTTCAATTTTGTGCAACTTGTGGTCTGGAGGCTTCTTCATGGTGGCTTCTCCAACAGTTCAGTTCTGGATTCAGAGAGGTAGCATCTTCTTTACCTAAAATTCTTCTCAAAAGGAATTTAAACTTGCAATTTAAATAATGATTTTTTTTTTACATTCCCCCGTGTTGTGGGTGATTGAAAGATTCAGAATCAGTTAGGGATGCATGGCTGAGGTATGAGGTATATGAATCAATTGGCAAGAGATATTAAAAAGACATCAGAAAATCCAAAAGAAAAGAAAAATTTCTGGATGAAAATATAGACTATCAAAGTCTTATATGTAAAAATTCCAAGTAGAAGAAAAATAAATCTATAACAGGTCCTTCAATCAGGGCCCAATCAAAATGATCTAAGTAATGATGCATTTACCCAATCAGTGCCAGGACTACAGAAAGGTACCACACTATGAGAGGCAGAAAAGGGGACCAGATTATAGAAGCCAAGTAGGAGCCAAGGTTTTTGGGGATACTCATCTGTGAGTATCTTCAGAGTGAGTGTAGATACAAGGAAAGCCTATGTCTTAACACATGTTAAACATAGTAACCTCGAATCTTCACACTAGGTTCAAGACCTTTGTATTGGCCTAGAAGTGCATCAATCCATCCTAGATTGGCCTTTCTTTGGCCCTATGAAACGGCTCTTGTGTGTATCTCTTGTCCTGGAATCAGACAGAATCATTAAGCAAAGTCCCATAATTTATTTAAATAATTAGTGGCATCATTTTTATAGTCACAAGCTTTTTAGGGCATGCATTAGCAAATGTATCTTAAACTTGTAGCACTGAAAATCAAAAGGTTAAAGAAAATCTTAATACTGGTGACATGTGCTTCAAATATAAAAAGGAGAGAAAAAATAATAAAAAAACTGAAAAAGTATATTGCACATGCAAGAAATATATATTAATAAAAGAGCTTTTAAAAATTCAAAAATATAGCTTATAACCATTGACACTCTGTGTCAGTTAAGAAAATATAAAATGCAAGGCTTTCTCACCAAAAAATGAGATCCATTTCCTCTTTGTATCTGGCCATGATCACTGTGAGTAGAAGGCAAATGAATTGAACAAGGTTAACAATTTTTCATTTTTAAAAATACAGTAGTACAAATATGTAGATATCAAAATCCCCAAAATTCTCAATAGCCCAATTAATACAATAGCAAACAAACACACTTTCATATTTCACATAAGTTGCTGTATGACATTTTTAAAACCTATGAATTGATGGACATTTGTCACAATTTTTACAAACATAGCAATCCTTCAACTTTGGTATTTAAACATATTTTTTAAACAAAGTAAAACTCATCTTGGGTTAAGAACATAATCAAGAAATCTATATATCATTCTGGTAGAAGTAAAATAGTGAGCTGAAGAGCATAAATAAAGGGGTGCTCCTTTTACTTGGAGGCTTATAGGGATACAAATGCCCTGAGATTAACTGCCCAACTTCCATTCACATGTGGGAAGGTTGGGGGTTATAAAATACATTTCACTTCAGCTACTAGAATGGGCCTTACCTCGTGGTAGGGGCAGGCAAAAATAACCAGACTGTTAAAAAAAAATTCCAAAAATCATATTTAAAAAACCCTTAAAATCAAATCATTTGAGGTATTTAGCACATTAAAATCCCAAAGGTTGTTAATACAATTATAACCAGTTCTGAAGTCCATCTATCCTCAGCAAAATAGAAAAAGGCTGTTTTTTCATATATGGGCTTATTCACAATAATATTTGTTCAATAGTTACAGGGGAAAAACAACAGAATTTTAAAACTCAGTACATTCAAAATAAATTCAATCAACCTTCAGTTCACAGAATAATATTGAATCCAGTAATATATGAACTTAAAATCACAAAGTTATATCTTAAACAAAACAATGCAATAGAATACAGAGATTTTTTTATAAACCATTGGAGTCTGAAATGCCTTAGAATATAGCCTTTAGTCTCTTCAAAGTTCCTAGGGTTTTTTTTTTGTTTGTTTGTTTGTTTTTAATTATCCATTTAAATGTCTATTGTCCGAAGGTAGAGTAGTAAAGGCTAGGCTATGGGGTTCAAGTGATCCGTCCAGGGCCCCATAGCTGGGAAGCGTTGGAGGCCAGATTTTAACTAGAGACCTCCCTTCTCTGGGCCTGGCTTCCAGTTCGCTGGGCCACCCATTTTCCTCCCCAAAGTTAAAGTTGAATCTTTTGGCTGAGTCTGCTCCCTGACAGGCAGGCAAAATCAATGAAATTGCCAGAAGAGTCAAAAATCCTTTTAAACAGCCCATTGCTGTTAAGTTTCTGTTTGAAAAGATCTATTTCTTCTCTCTAGTCTTTTCTGTCTTTCCCCTCTCTGATACCCCTGTGGCCAATACCCCCAGCCACGTGGAGGCTTAGCCTAAGGGAAAATTACCCGGTCTCCTTTCCCTCTAGTCTCTCCCCTCCGCCCACGTGGCCAATACTGTTACCAGCTGGTCGCAATGAGTCCTGAGAGATCTGCTCCAAGGATCTGGGTGATGAGCCGGCTGGGTCAGGCTCCTGGGTCTGGGGCGCAGAAATAGGCAGGCAGCGGGCCGGTGAAAGGCCAGGAGCAGGAGCGGCTGCGGGGGTGGGCAAGGCCGGGACCAGGTACCAGGTGAGGACGATCAGGGCTGCAGGTTGCAGGCAGGAAGCAGCGGGGCAGGTCCGGAGCCTGTAGCAGCTTTGCGAGGGTAGAAAACCTTGGCCAGAGAGATATGGCTCAAAAAAAAATTTTTTTTTCTAGGTACTAGATATTAAAACTGAATTTAAGATCAGAAAAGAAATCAGAAGACTGAAAGTTCTTTTTTCCATTAGGTCGCCAACTGTAAAGATTAAAATTTAGGGGAGATGGGGAGACTGAGGCATCTGAGGCAGAAATTAGTTTCTCTCTGCAAGGAGTACTATATTTTTTAGAGGTTTATTAAAGGTTAAAGATTAAGAATATACAAGTAAGAAACATGTGCCTAGGCCAGAGGCCTAGACAAAATAACCTCACATCATGGAAGAGGCGCCTCTGCTCCAAAACGGAAGTCCAAAAGACCCCTTCCAAAGCCTTTTCCTCAGTTTCAATCCCTTCTCAATCTCGGCCCAGGTGAGATTACAAGGCATTCTGGGGAAGTGGAGCAAAGGCTCATGGGGATTGTAGTCCTGTATTCGAGTCTATTTTTTACAATCCTTACCAATTATTTTCATTGCATTGTGGTCTGAGAAGGTTGCATTTATTATTTCTGGTCTTTTGAACTTGTTTGCAATGTTTTTATGCCCTAGTACATAGTATATTTTTGTGAATGTACCATGTGCTGCTGAAAAGGTGAATTCCTTTTTGTCCCTATTCATTTTTCTCCACCTATCTACTATTTCTTCTAAATTTCATTCACTTCTCTTACCTCTTTTATTATTTTTTTTGGTTTGATTTATCTAGTTCTAATAGAGAAAGGTTCAGGTCTCCCACTGGTATAGTTTTCCTATCTCTTTCATCCTTGAGCTCCACTAGTTTCTCCTTTAGAAATTTGGATGCTTTGTCATTTGGTGCATACATGTTGAGTACTGATATTTCTTCATTGTCTATTCTGTCTTTTATCAGGATCTATTTACCTTCCCCATCTCTTTTGACTAGATCTATTTTTACTTTGACTTTGTCAGTTATCATAATTGCAACTCCTGCCTTCTTTTTATCAGTTGATGCCCAATAGATTTGGCTCCATTCTCTTACTTTTACAATATATGTCTACTTTCCTCATTTGTGTTTCTTGTAGATAGCACATGGTAGGATTTTGGTTTCTAATCCACTCTGCTATTTGCTTGCATTTTATGGGTGAGTTCATTCCATTCATACCAGCTGTGTATTTCCCAGCATTTTGATTTCCACTCCTATGTCTGCCCTTTCTTCTTTCACTATTTCCTTCTACACCAGTGTTTTGTTTTTAATAGGTCCTCCTAATTCCCACCCTTATTTTACTTCCCTTTATACTCTCCCTCCCTTCTTATTCCCCTCTTATTTTCATTACAGTCTTTTTAAACTACCCCCATCTTCTCCCTCCTTTTTATTGCTTCCTTCCCCACCAGTTCATATGTTACCTTTCTACTTCCCTATAGGGCTCGAATCAATTCTCTGCCCCAATGGATTGGATTGTTCTTCCCTCTTTGAGTTCATTTCAATGCACATAATAATTGAGTATTTCCTATCTCCAACCTCTTTATCCTTCCAGTGTATTGATGTTCTCCCCCCTCCCACCATGTGCTTTTTTGTGACATATAAATTTACTCCTCTTGTTTTTTTTCCATTTCTCTTAATATTAACCTCTTTTAATCTCTCGTTGTGTGTATATATATATATATGCATATATATTTATTCAAACATATATCAATTACATATTTATGTCTTGGTATTTCATCTTAGTTTGTCACTGTTCCCTCTAAGTATAATTCTTCTAACTACCCAGATGATAACAATTTTTAAGAGTTACCAATATCCTCTTTTCTTGTAGGGATACATTTCATTTTAACTTATTGGGTCCCTTAAGAAAAGTTTGTTTTTTGTTTTTGCTCCCCCCCCCCTTTCTTAAATTACCTTTTGATGATTCTCTTGAGTTTTATGTTTGGGCATCAAATTTTCTGTTCAGGTCTGGTCTTTATAAATGCTTGGAATTCTTTTATTTTATTCAATGACCACACTTTCCCCTATAAGAATATAGTCAGTTTTGCTAGGTAGTTGACTCTTGGTTAAAGACCTAGTTCCCTTGCCTTCTGAAATATCATGTTTGGAGCCCCGAGCCTGGCACAGCTTTGTCTGTAAGTTACTACTTCCAGACTAGTACCCTTGCCTGCCCAGAGATTCTAGCCACTGCTGGAGGCTTAGTACTGTGAGTGGGGTAGAGGTCCTGGGACCTTCTTTCTTCCTTCCCTTTACACTTGAGTGTTCCCAAATTCATGATTTTGGGGGTCGTGCCTTTTAAGTTGAGTCCAGCAGGAGGCTTCCTTAGCTCTGTCCTTTTGTTAGATTTGGTTTTCAGTCCTCTAGGAGCATTTGGTTTTTAATTGATGAGGAAGGGTTTTCGGAGATCTGAATTTTCGCTGCCTCTAAGCTGCCTTCTTGACTCCACCTCTCCAGGCAGTCTTTTAAAGCCCTTTGGGCATAGTTCCAAATGCAAAGCACTTTAAATTTCTTCTCCTTTAGGATTTCTCATAGAAATTACCCCCATACCCCCATTTTACAGTTGAGAATACTAAGAATAAAAGTGGTTAAGTGACTTGCCATGAGTGCAAAACTACTAAATATTAGTGCTAAGATTTAAGTCCATGACTCTTCTGACTCCTGCATTAGCCCCTATTTCACACTGTTTCCCATTAATAAATACTTTGATGATTTTCCAATCCCAATAATATCAGCTGAGAAAGTAATTACCCCTTTAAATGCAGTCTGGGAGAGATTATTCATTTGCTTCCTGTCCACAACCACAAAAGATATTTTTACATTGGGTTTCCCCTTTGCTGGAGAGTCCCATGGCACTGTGAGGACCTGGCACCAGCCTGTCCTTTGGGACTTAGCCTGAGAGAGCATCATGAGTTGAATATCAAAGGCCCATTCCCTTCCCACTTGTATCCTATGGAGTAACTAAGAGATAGGCTCAGCTCCATTTTCCCTTGTTTGGCTTGTTTACATGCTACATCAGAGAGAGAGAGAGAGAACAGATGTGATTGATTAGCCAGTAATCAATCAGATGGCAGGGAACACACAGTACAATCAACTCAATAGCAGCATAAGTATTTGAGTACTGCAGCAGTAGCAGCCTTTTCTAACTCCCTAAGTCAAGCACTGCACTCACTCGACATTGTTGATATCGCCTCTTTTGTGACAAGAGATGCAATGGGCTGAGCTATAGCAAACTTCTCATGGGTTTGGGACACACAGACCTTTTAAACTGCAAGGAATCATAGTGCTCCTTCAGGATGCATCTTTCATTCTACAGCTAAAGAAACTGAAGTCCATACAGGGGTAATGTCTTGTCCAGGGTTCTGCATGTCAGGGTCCTAGAACTACTAATTTATAGAAAGAGTATGTTAACTTTGAATGTGTGTTCCCAAGAGAAATGGGGGCAAAGGGGAGGGAACTAGGTAAAATGGTGGATAGAGTACCAAGCCTGAAGCCATAAAGACTCATGTTCCTGAGTTGAGTTCAAATGTGGCCTGGGACACTAGCTGGGTGACCTTGGACAAGTCATTTAACTGTTTGGCTCAGTTTCAGTGTTTTGCCACTTCTGTGAGCTAGAGAAGGAAGTGGCAAACTACTCCAGTATCTTTGCCAATCAAACCTAAAATGGGTTAAGAGTCATGACGCATGACTAAACAAAAAATAAACAGCAATGAAAGAGAAATGAGAAGACTCATAAGATGGAATTGCCTACAGATGATCCTATACACTGTGCTCAACACCTTGGGCAGTTTGCTGGAAGATCCGATACATAGGAAGCCCCCTAGGAACATATAAACTAAGAAAATCCTCCTGGTAACCAGTCTCCCCATAGCTTCACCATTCTATTAAAAATGTGTTCCTACAGGTGCTCTTACTTTCTTTCTTTCCTTCCTTCTTACACAATAAAATTGGGTTCACAACCACGGTAAAAAAAAAAAAGGAATACCAGCCAAGAGACCTGAATGATTTCTGGTTGTATTGGTTGACTGTGGGGAAGATGAGAATAGAAAAAAACATTGATATCTTTATTAGGGTTACTGCTGCTGACCTGGGTCCTAAGATGAATTTCCCTGCTTTCCTGATGGGGGTACTGATGAAAAATAGAAGAGCTTCAAGATGAATATAGCAAACGTCATTATTTCCAAGTTTATCAAGGTCGTTTGAAGGCAATCAATTATGCAGTTCATAGCCCAAGCAACCATCTATACCCTTCTCTATTGTTGGACATGCCAAAGATACATATATCTAATAGCCAAAGCTTTTAATTAAAGCATTAAACAACATAAATAACAAGCAGAGGCATCACGTAACAAAATCATTATTGGAACATAGACAAATGGAAGTAATCTCCCATACTTCCATAGGACCTCTCATCTGATTCTTGTTTAAATCCTGTGATTTCCCAACAAAGTAGGAGAGTATTAACTTTAGAACTCATACCCCTAGGATCAAATATAAACCCAAATTCAATCCTAGGGAGCTTTTCTTCAAACCCAGGGGACCAGATTTTTCTTGTACGCTCTGGATCATGGCTCCTACCCAGTAATTTCAGAAGAAAATCTCTAAAACAAGACTTAGGCATGGATCATCTTAAGCATTCCCCCTAAAAGAGATTGACAGATTGAAAGAAAGCTACTCAAAATAAAGATGAGATTTTGGTATAGGAAAACTACCTCTTCCCTAATAAAGACTTAAAGAGCAAAGAGTCAAAAATGCACATTGATAAATACTTAAAAGCATGAAACAGTAATCCATTACTCTTATACTCAAGAAATAAAGAAAACTGTAGAACTGCTCAATAGATATTTTAACTTCACTTTGTATCTCACAAATCTAGATATGATTGTTTAGTTCTCTCAGACATAGAATCCTTTGGGTAGTGATGTTCTGCTCTGAGGAATTGTGGCAATCACCTCCTGCTGTTGCGACCAGCTCCTAACCTCTCCAACTTGAAAGGTTATTGACAGGCCTGGAAATGTCCATTTATTTGTTTGGTGACCTTGGCCCAAGGAAAGAAACACAATACAGAAGAGTCAGCCAGGCGTTTGACATCCGGTCTGAGCCTCACCTAAGCAAATGTGTTATTGCCTTGTGAATCTTCTTGTCATTACTGCCAGAGTGAGGAAGAAAGAAAAGAAATCTTCTTCCTCCTCACTGGAAATCCAAGGGAGAACTACCTATGGGTTTGTCCTAATTGCAACCATTGAAAGAATCTGGAAGTCAACTCTATTTTCTACTGGAGTTAATTCTTCCTGCCTCATTTGTCAATAGGGCAGTTAGTTGGCACAGTGTGAGAGAGCACCAGACCTGGAGTCAGGACTCCTAGGTTCAAATTTGGCCTCTGACACTTCCTAACTGTGTGATTCTGAACAAGTCACTTAACCCTGTTTGCCTAGCCTTTGTCCTTCTGTCTTAAGAGTTGTTACTGAGAAAGTAATGGTTTAAAAAAATGTATTGCTCCCAGTCAGAGAGAAACAGGAAAACCAATCAGGAGCTGCTAATTGTGCAAGGGCCAGAGCACATGTATCTCCCCATGGACTCAAAGTGTGCGTGCCCAGCCCCATCATCCCTGAAGAGTAGGATCTCATCTGCCTTATAAAACTCCTTTCCTGGAAATTTCAGAACAGGCTAAAAGATGGCTAAAACTTTTAACTTCATACCTAGAATCAAAAGGGTCTAGCTATTATCCCAATGTTTGGAGATCTCATGACTATCTCATTCCATATGAATCTCTTCTGTCTTCTCTACCAGCTGTAGAATCAGTCTTGACTCTCATATGTCTACTCCCATCATAGCTATTTTCTTTTCCTTTCCTCACTTGCACTTTTCTGGTTTTTAACCTTCTTCCTCAAAGAGAATTCTTCACCAATCAGTCTTTGGTATTAGTTTCCTTTCCCCAACTCAGTTCCCACCAGTTTGCAGGATGCCCACTAGATAGCTGAATGCTAACCCCTGCATCACTAGATCTTCTAGAAGTATTCTAGAACCTTAAGTCAATCTAATATTTTGATCCACCATCATCTACTTTACCACCATTCTCCAAGATCCTCTGGACCTTGCCCTCTGCCCTCCCACTTTCTCTGCCTTAGTACAACCTGGCTTTTCCATTTGCTTTAACTGAGCAGTAACATGAAATCACCTATATGTGTTTGTTGCCTCCCCCAGTGAGTGTCGAGTTCCTTGAAAGCATGTTCTCCATTTTCTATTTGTTTCCCCAGCCTTTAGCATAGTGCTTTGCCAGTAGTAAGACATGAATAATTTTCCTTTTTCATTCCATTTCCATTCTCTCTTTGTGATGAAATGTACAGCCTTCTCAAAAATACAGTCCAGTGAATTTCTCCCAATGAGCAATGCTCTCTCAGCTCCAAGTATTGTGGGAAAATGAAGTCCTAAAGTCATGCTCACTACATAGACTGGCATGATTTGATTTGAAAAGAGGTTACCAGGAAGAACCATCATTGGTTGCTAATATAACTCCTCGGGGAAAAAAACAAAACAAAACAAAACAAAAACAACTGTCTCTCTGCCTTGCAAATAGGCAAGCTAATTTTCTTAGAGAAAGTTCCTCAAATATATTTTCTATCAGCTTTTACATGAAACAGTAACCCATTATTCCTATTATCCTCTCCCGGGAGGTAGGGATGACTTTATAGGACAGCTCAAAGCTTTTTTCCCCCATGCACATTGGACCTATAGTCTACTTTAAGAGATATTTTCCTTGAGGTCACCAGGCTTCCCTTTTAAAAATGCACATACCACAGGGAGAGTCCATATGTTAAGACATATCAGTCATTCATATCTTACTGCAACTACAATCCATGCATAATCTCTCCTCCTCACTCCAAGCTGAGAGCCTTCTACTGAATGTATGCTAATGTATGAAGACATTCTTGAAGTTTGGGGCAAGGTTTGGGTGATAGAAATGGGACTCTGGGAAGTAAGGGAGATGGAAGGCAAGCATACGTTACCTAAACTAGTGGGATAAAGGAGAGAGGAAATTCCAGGAGGTCAAAACTGAGGTATGAAAGGAGAAATCAAGGGTACTAGAATTAGAAGTCAGCATCCAAGAGAACCAGGGTGTAGTGCTAAAACTGCTACCTTAATTAGACATAGGTAAGGCTGTCGGGAAGTCCTATCTCCATCTGGGCTTTAGTTTCTTCCTTTATAAAATGAAGGAATTAGATGAAAAGATCTCTAAGCTTGCCCATTTTTTTTTATGAAAACAGTTTACAATTTTTGTCTTGGGATGGTCCTGTCTCTCTTCCATAAGCATAGAGACAATTCCACAAGTGTTGAAAACAAAAACACCCCATACCCAAACTAAATTCTAGTTTAGTGGGTCCCGCCTGCGGGAGTACTAATGCTTCCCAGAGCATCCATTTGGACAACAGAATGCTGACTCCTACAAGCTTCTACTGGGAATCTGGGAGTCATTCGGCATCCCTCATTAGCATTAGAGAGCCATATGGTGGCTATTAGAACATAAACATTACATATAATACATTAGCCCCTGAAAACAATTTAATTAACATCAAGGTCCAGCTGAAACCAACCAAATAAAGGAGATGCTGAGCAAAGGTGAATAGTCTGCATCTCCCTTTTAACCTGCTTGGCTTATAAAGACTGTAATAATCTGGGGCATAAGCAGGCTAGAATTTTTACATACATCATCATGTCATGGGTGGATTCCATCTGATTGAATTAGGATGAAGGAATGACTTGCTTATTTGTGTTTCCCTTAGGATTATGTGGGATTTATTGGTTGGGTTGGATTTTTGCCCTTCTTGTTACAAAGTGAATTGGAAAAAGAAGTCAATGGAACAAACCTAGGGCTACTGATGGAGACAATACAACACCCTGGAACGGTGAATATATGGGACATGGGAAAAGCTGCACAATCTTTAAAACAATGTCTTATTAATGTTCTTTTTTCTTTTTCTTTTTTTTAAATATCATTGTCATTTCCCAGGAACCCTCCTCTTCTGCTGATGGCCTTCTTTTGTAATAATTAAGTCCATTCAGGCAAAACAAATCAGAAGTCTGGTGCCGTAGTAAGGAAGATCTGAGTTCAAATCTGGATTCAGTTACTTACTAGTTGTGGGACCCTGTACAAGTCATTGAACCTCTGTCTCTTCTTTCCTCATCTGTAAAAGGGGGATAATAGCACTTACCTCCAATTGTTTGTTTGAATATCAAATGAAATCATAATTGTAAAGTGCTTAACACAGTGCCTGGTACATAATAAGCACTATATAAATCTTAGCTATAATGATGACAATGTCCAAAAACATGCTTTATTTTGTATTTGTTGTTTATCACACTTTTCCTCAAATGGAGAAGAAATCACCACATTCTGTTTCACATATTCTCTTTTACTGCACTGGGATAAAATACAGAAGTTAGAGAAATACAAATACCATTTAGATTTACAGTACAGACTCCTTAATATAGATACACACCTGAGTTCTTTAGAAGTTCTTTGCAAAAAATTAATGTGAATAAAAATTAGAGATAACATAATGTAGTGGAATGAATATTGGACTTGGAATCTCAAGATTTGAATTCTAGTACTAATTTTGTCACTATCTCCATCACTTTGGGTAAGTCAGTTTGGGCCCAAGTTTGATCCTCTGTAAAATGAGGGAGTTGGAATAGCTAATATCAAAAGGTCTCTTACAACTAAAAAAATCATATGATCTTGTGTTGCTTCATCAAGGGGTCATTGTAATCAAACATCATTTATCCCATTTCCCAATTCATATTATTATACACTTTCAGAGTTTTAAAGGTCCTCGAATGTCCACTTAGTTCAACTCATGCCTAAAAACAAATTCCCAGAACAATACCTCTATCATATAGTGATATAACCATTACTTGAAGACCATCAGTGAAAGAGAACCCATTGCCTCTCAAGGGAGCCTACTCCACTTTGAAATAACCCTAATTGTTGTGAAATTTTCCCTTAAATTTATTTAAATTATGTTCTTTTCCAAAATCTGTCCATTGCATCTAGTTGTCTTCTGAGAATAGTCAGAGCAAGACAAAGCCCTCTTCAACTTAAAAGTCCTGTGACTATTTGAAAGCCACTTCCATACCTCTCTGGTGGTCTTCCCAAGTTTCCTTTTCTCCAAGCAAACAATCCTCAGTTCCTTTGAGTGAACCTCGTTGCATGAGTAAGACCCTTCATTGACCTGTTTGCCCTCCTCTTGATATTCTCCAGCTTAGCAATGTCCTTCCTGAACTGAAGTATGCAAAACTAAACACAATTCTCCAAATGTGCTTTCTCCAAAACTGAACAGCAATGAATTTTCACCTTTTTTATTCTTGAAAAGTTTACCTGTCTTGCTACAAACTCAAGACTGAATTAGTATTTACATATGTCCAATCATCATGTTTACTCATATTGAACTATCTGCCAAAATCCTCATATAATTAATAATGATATTAATTATTATTATTATTCATGTACATAGTACTTTAAGGTTAGCAAAGCACCTTACAAATATTGCCTCACTTACTCTTCATAACCACTCTGGGAGGTAGATGCTATCATTATCCCCATTTTAGTGGTGAGGAAACAAACAGATAGAAGAGTTCTTTTCCAGAGGAACTCCTGTCTAGACACCCAACCTGAGGGTAAAACTTTCCATTTATTCCTATTACATTTCACCTTGTTAGATTTAGCCTAATGGTCTGACATTTCAAGATCCTCTTAGAACATGATTCTGACACATAGTGTTAGCTTTGTGTCATCTGAAAATGCCACTGAGGGTTGGGGCAGGCAGGGGGAGCAGGGCCAGACCTCTGATTTCAGTTGCTCTATAATAATTCCAGATAAGGAAGTTCGTCTTCCAATGCAAATTGGCACTTTCTCTATAACTTAAGTCTCAGTAAATTGCCTGAGCAGCATAAGGTTTGAACTTGCCCAGGGTTACTCAGCCAAACAATAAATACATACACAACATAGTAAATGCTTATTGCTGACTGATAATCAGTATGGATAAGAGGAAGTTCTAGAACCCAAGTCTCTCTGATTCTAAGGCTAGCTCTCTATTACATCATGTTGCCTCTCTAACTCATGCCTTTCATGCCATTATCTAAATCACTGACAAAAATTATTCAGTATTTACCAAAAAGGGATCAATTGGGAAATGTTGAAGCAAATTGTAATGGAATATTTTTATGCTATAAGAAATGAGCAGGATGGTGTCAGAAAAAAAAACATAGCAAGGCTTATATGAATTGATGCAAAGTAAAATGAAAAGAACCAAGAAATCATTGCAAACAGTAAAAGAGCAATGCTGTAATGGTGATCAGTTGTGGAAGACTTGGCTACTCTGATTAGTATGGTGAGCCAAGACAAAAAATGCCATTCACCTGCAGAGAGAGAACTGATGGACACTGAATTCTAATCAGTCTTCCTTCCTTCCTTCCTTCCTTCCTTCCTTCCTTTCTTCCTTCCTCCTTTCCTTATTTCCTTCTTTCCTTCTTTCTTTCTTTCCTTCTTTCTTTCTCTCTTTTTCTTTTCATTCTTTCTTTCTCTCTTTCTTTCTTTTCATTCATTCTTTCTTTCTCTTTTTTGTGATACTAGTATAGAAATACGTTTTGCATGCATGTGTAAATGACATTGTTTGCCTTTGTGTGCAAGAGATGGGAGAGAGGAAAAGAATCTTGAACTCAAAATTTAAAAAGAAAAGAATGTTTAAAAATAATAAAATTTTAAACAAGAAAAATAAATAAATCATTGACAAAAATATTAAATGGCACAAGATAATAGGCAATTCTACTGGAAACCTACTTCCAAAATCACATTGAACCATTAATGGGTCCTATGCCAGTCCAGTCAATCAACCAATTCTAAATCCATCAAATCATGCTGTCATCTAGCCTATAACTGTCCATTCCCCAGCCCCTACAGAATCGGCCTGAGAAATTTCATCAAATGCTTTGCTAAAACCATTTAATCACATAATACCTGACATCCTGACTTACCTATCTTATATCTGTGTATGGACTTTGTCTCCATTACTATTTTATAAGTGCCTGCAAAGACAGGATTAACATTGCATTTCATCTCCTCATCAGTACCTAGCACAAGACTACACATAGTGGGTATTCAATAAATAACTCACTGAATAAATGAGTCTGAAAACTTCAAAAGCTACATTTTCAATGTTTTCCTTCTCTCAGAGTCCAAAAGAAAAAAACCCATAAAGTCTCCCAATTTTCTTCAGATTTCAAAGGAAGGGGGTAGTGAAGAAAAGGATTCATCCAGCCAAGTTTTAGTTCAGAATACTTTACATAATCAGTTGGAAACCCTTTGTTAGCAGACCAGATGGCTGCTGTACCCCAAAAGGAAATTAAAAATGCAGGCAAAGGCAGTTGGAGAGAGGAATTAAACATCCTTTCTAAATAAAAATGACTTGCTTGAGAACTGCCCTCTAGGTGTGGTTAAGATCTACCACTGGTCTCCTAGCAACCCAGCACTCTGTCCTTTGAAGGAGCATTTTAGTACTTCAGCCTTAGATTTCTTCCATGGACACACAAGGGGAAACCACCTACCAGCAATGTTATGGGACTACTGAGCTTTTAGGGGTGGTCCAGTGTTTAAACCAGTGAGGTCTGAGGGCCAGGAGTCCAGGAGAACAAGACAATCTGCCTCTACTTTTCTTCCAATACCAATAATCCAATATACCAATAATCAGGAAGGGGAGTAGAGAACATGGGGGAGCAATGAGGGGGATTGGCCTCATCACTTCTGAGTGCATGTCAAACAACCAACAGAATATGGTGGTCCTGGGGACTCTGGTCAAGTCCTAGGTCTAAATATACCCCTCTTAATGTTTACTTGAGTCTTTACTGACACACTGGACATCTCTAGGATTGGAACTGCCTCTTCTACTTCAGACCTTAGCCAAAATGGATAGTTTGATAATCCGAAGTCAGAGTTAACTATGACAATTGAAGTCAATTTAATTCAACAAGCATTGTTTGGGCTCCTACCTTCTGCAAAGTACTGAAGATACCAAGTTAGGGAAAAACATGGTTCATGACTTTGCTGTGGGTATTAGGGAATCTTTCACATGCTTGGGGTAGAGTAGACTGCTCCCTAACTCACCAGTGTGGTTGAGTCTTATTCGTTATCATCAATCTGATTTGGGGCATATAAGACATACAAGTCAAAAAGACTAGCACCTCTGGTGTAAAGGCTTTGCTGAGCCCCTTTCATGACTGCTCATCCACTTTTGGAGTTCACCTTTCATCCAACTCGCACCTGTGGCTCCAAGAATCTGTAGCATCTGCAGTAGCCACATCTATCTATCTATTTATCTATCTAGCTATCTTTCTAGCTATCTATCTACCTTTCTTCTGTCTTTCCTTCTACCTATTTATCTAGCTTTCCTTCTAGCTTTCTAGTTATCTAGCTATCTTTCTACTATCTATCTACCTTTCTTCTGTCTTTCCTTCTACCAATTTATCTAGCTTTCCTTCTTTCTTTCTAGCTATGTAGCTACCTTTCTTCTATCTTTCCTTCTACCTATTTAGCTTTCCTTCTAGCTTTCTAGCTATCTATCTTTCTAGTTATCTATCTACCTTTTCTTCTGTCTTTCCTTCTACCTATTTATCTACCTTTCCTTCTATCTTTCTAGCTATTTTAGCTATCTATTGATCTTGCCTTCTAGTTCTCTAGATATATATCTATATCTAGACAGATATAGCTATATACTAACTACTATTTATATAAAAATTTAAGGTTTGCGCAAAATACCTCACATTTCAACTCATTTTGCCTTCACCACAATCTTGAGAGGTTGGCACAATTATTTCCTCCATTTTATAAATAAATACAGCAAGGCAGAGGCTAAGTTACTTGCCATGGTTACACAGCTAGTAAGTCTGAGTAATGATACGTCTAAGCTCTCTTCTGACTTCTAGGGCTAGCACCAGACTTAACAGCATTCTTCATTCTTTCAGCATCTATTTGTAGGATATGGTTTCTAGACCCTCTCCTCACCCCTCCAATGACTTTATTCTCATTTGTGAATCTGATTAGGATCACCTCTATATGTATTTTTTGTGTGCCCACTTTATGCCCAAGCAATCAAAGAAAGAAACAGTTCTATGCAAGTGATGGCTCAGGACTATTCTAAGAGGCAGAACTGCAAGAGCACCAAGCTCTGGAAACAGTTGCCATGGACACAATACAAGTACAGGCTTCAGGTACACACAAGAGTACATAGACATTGTGCCACATTCATTACTCTGTCTGGCCAAAGCTAGAAACATGGCAAATAACCACAATTGGTGCCATCATTGGGAGGGAGAATGGTATAGTTAAAAAAATATATCAAACTGCATTTAAATCAGGAGATCCTGGATTTGATTCCTGACTCTGCCGCATATGAGCTGTGAGAGTTTAGGGAAGTCATCCAGCCTCTCTAAACCTCAGCTTCCTCATCTGCAGATTGGAGATAATAATACTTGTATTCCTCTTAGGTCTTTTCTCCTGGGCTCCATTTGGGGATGTAGGCTATCTGGCCTCTCAAAAGCCACACTCATGGGAAAACCAGCTCTGGCAAATCCCTCCAATTCAACAAATTCAATTCATCCAATAATTATTAACCGTTTTTATGTGAGAACCCTTTCTGGGTTCTAGGAATATAAAATGAAAACAAAACAAAACTACTGCCCTCAAGAAGTTAACAACATGTAAATAGAGAAGTATGTTTAAATCACTTCAGAAAAGAGAGAACACTAACAATCATGGAGATCTGAGAAAGGCATCCTGTAGGAGGTAGCATTTTGGCAGAGGAGTCTGTTATCTAAGGACCACTCTACCTAAATTCAGAGAGCATGATTGCCAGCTTGGCCACAGGGTGAAGAATTATGCAGCCACAGCAACTCAGCAAGCCTATCTCTTTGGTTTGCAATGCATAGTTTTGAAGAGAATAACCACCCACACTGGCAAAATCATAAATTCTTATAGGGGTGAAGACTCAATTCCTTACCCCAACCCACCTGCCGTCAGATCATATGCAGTAATGACATAATATATGTAAATGCCTTGAAACTCTAAAGCACAATACAGATGTAAGTTATTAGTATTATCCTCGACAGTAATTGGTCTATATGTTCTATCCCAGGTGGATGAAGCACATATTTTTCATTTATTATTGATAGACCATCTCCCTTTCGCCATTTCAGTGTGGATTAGCTAAACTGGGTTAAAAAGCATGGAATTCCCTTAAGAATGAACTCTTGGTCCCCTGTGGAGGATGGCATTTTTATTTATAACTTTAATTATGCTTATTGTAACCACCACCATTGGGCTTAAGGGGGAAAAAAAGGCAGTCACGTCCTTGAAAAATTGGTTTACGATGGAAATTAAAAGTGACCTTCTGTGAACATAATGCTTGATTGTATAGGCCAGCTTAAACCTAGGAAAACAATTATAGCAAGAAGATGAGTACTTTCCTAGACTCCCATATCCAGAAATGCTTTTCCTAAAAAATAAAAATAACTTCCATTTATGAAGTGTTTTAACATTGGCAAACTGCCATGCTGCATACATTAATGCACACTGGAAACTCATAACAACCCTGTAAGGCAACTACAACTGGTTTTTATCCTCATTTTGCAGATGAAGAGACTGAGGCAGGCAAAGATCAAGAGCCTGGCCCATGTCACACATCTGGTAGGTATCAGAGATGAAATTTAAACTCAAGTATTTCTGACTAAAAGTCCAATGCTCTCTCCACTATGCCATATGCAAAACCACTTTAGGTAGGAAGTACTATTATGATCCCCATCTTGCAGATGAGGAGAATGAGGCAGAGGTTAAGCAACTTGCCCAGAGTCACCCAGATAGCAAGTACTCATTGGAGTTAAACTAAGCATAAAAGTGTACCGAGGCTAGATTTGGACTCCAGGTCTGATGATGATCCACTAAACCACCCAACTCAGCTGTTCCTGGACATAAAGCTCTGTAGAAAAACAAATGCATTTGGACATGTGGGCATCAAAATCAGCCCCAGATTTCTTCTAGCCTATCATCTCTTAAATGTTTTTAGAAAATAAATGTTTTACATACTTGTAACACTTTTTTTCTTTTGAGGAAAGAAAATAAATGCTTATTATATGAAAGAAAAGAAATTTTAAGTAACAAATAAGAAGACCTGAATTCCAGGCCTGGGTAATCTCTTGGGTGGCCTTAGGCCAATTACCTCATTTCTCTGAACCTCTGCTTCTTACTTTATAAAATGGGAGGGTTGCATTCTACTATCTGTAAGGTCATGTCTAGTTCTGACATTCGAAGTTCTATACTCCTCAATTTCCTTCTAATTCTGGCTTTCTTTGTTCTGTGTTCTATGGTTTCACCCAGTTCTAAGATTCCATAAAATCTGTAGAGGGGATGATTCACAACTGTCCAACAGAATGGAAAATTGCACTTCTCAGTTCTGGGCACTTTTTGGCTTTAAGCTGCCAGAAATTAATGTGTGCGTGAGAGAGAGAGAGAGAGAGAGAGAGAGAGAGAGAGAGAGAGAGAGAGAGAGAGAGAGAGAACCCCTTCGTATGAAGAGAAATGGAAGGCTCTTCCCAGAGCTCCAAATTCAAAGTGCTTTCTAGTAAATTTTAGAAAGGTGAGAGAAGGTGCAGCAAAATTCCAAAACTGGACTCATTCATATTCTTCCTATTCAACACCCTTTTGTGGCTTTTGCAATATTCTGATTGCTAATTTGGGATGTTTCTTTGAAACTGTTTGGAAATATAGCTCTAGACTTTCAAGTCGTGACTGCAAGCCCCGAATGTACCTAAACCTAGGTTGTTAGAGGCAACTATGTGGTGCTGTGGATGGAGTATGGGGCCTGGAGGCAGAAATCTGTCAGTACAAATATGACCTCAGATCCTTTTCCTCAGCAGGTCACCACACCTCTGTCTGCCTCAGTTTCTTCCACTCTAAAATGGAAATAAAAATAACACATACCTCTCAGGGTTTTTTTTTATAAGGTTCAAATGAGATTAATATCTGTGAAACCTTTAGCTCAATTCCTGGAGCGTGGTAGGAGCTTAAGGATTGTTTCCTTCTATAGAGCTGATAGGGCTTTTAGTGTCTAATCCCAATTCATTATTTTAAAGATGAGACAATCAAAACTGCCTCTTTTGGGTGGGTGGGGGGTCTGTGGTGGGATCTATGAGCCTGGATTTTGCATTGGGATTGCAGCATTCCACTTCACTCTAGACACTTGAGCATTACAGAGATTAGAAACATCTCTTAGTTGGCAAAGGGAGCTCTCCTCCTCCATAACATGTCATATCTATAGCCTCAGTTTCCCCTGGACACCTTGTGCATGATGACCCCCAGAACAAAGAGAATCTCTGTTAAGCCTTGATGAGCTTCGAGTGGGACCTCTGGAAGCATCAAAAAGGGATAATGTAGATTCAGGGTTCTAGGACTATCTTATTTTGTTATTCTTCTGTAGAATTTGACCCAGCAACAGAGTGCTATGGATCAATTAAACACTGCAGCCCTGAAATTACCTTTCTCATAATAAACCCTGCCGCATTTAGGCAGAATGAGAAAAATGACTTTTGTTCAATATACATTGTTTGTTCTCTGAATATTCCACATACAACTTCATTATTGTGATGTAGGAACTATACCTGCATCAGTTTTGTCTACTTCGTACCACCCTCATCTTGTTTTTCTACATACTCAAAAAGTTATAAGCTTTTATTATTTACAGTGGGGAAGTAATGGGCTTTCTCTCAATAAATATAAGCAAAGCAAAGATGCCCTGTTTAAAATTAAATTAAAAAAAACCTTTACCTTTCTGTCTTAGTAAGATATAAAGGCAAGGGCTAGGTAATTGGGGTTAAGTGACTTGCCCAAGGTGACACAGCTAGGAAGTATCTAAGGCCAGACTGAAACCCAGGATCTCCTAACTCCAAGCCTGGCTCTATATCCACTGTGCTACCTAGTTTCCTTTTGGATATCCTCTTTTCCCATTGTTATGTAATGTAGTTCTAGAAATGTTAGTAATGGCAACAAGAGAAAGGAATTAAAGTCATAAACATGGGAAAAATAGAAACAAAACTGCCCCTGTTTTCTGGTGACATGATCTTTTACTTCAGGAAGGCTGGAGAATCAACAAAGAAACTAATTAAGACAATAGCTTCAGCAAAGCTGTAGTGTATAAAATGAACCCACAAAAATTCAACAGCATCTTTATATGGTAACAAAATCCAGGAGAAAATAATAAAAAGGAAAGTCCTATTCAAAATATCTAGTAAAAAAAATCCCTATAAAATGCCTAGGAGTCAAGACCACACAGATAAGAAAATGCCAGATCCAAGTCTAGGAGCAGAGTCTTCCTTTGTTGTTTGGTTGTGTCCCACTCATGACCCCATTTGAGGTTTTCTTGGCAAAGATACTAGCCATTTCCTTCTCCATCTCACTTTTACAGATGAGGAACAGAGGCAAATAGAATTAAGTAACTTGCCCAGGACACATAGCTAATAATGGATTGAGGCCAGATTTGAACTCAGGAAAATGAGTCTTTCCAACAGGCCCATTGTTCTATGCATCACTGTGCTGCCTTACTGCCCTTCCTGATCCTATTCCTACTCTTCCTACTTCTTAGTCCAACATACTTTCCACCATACCATCATACCTCTACCCTTTACAAAGGAAGGAAGCCTGACCTATAGGCAGAGCTCACCTGGAAGGTCCTACCACTTCCCCAAGTATTTTTACAGTTCTGCCACAGTGCAAGAAATTCTGTGAAATTTCTACCATTCAATTTACTGATTTAGATAAAGGTGGCATCTCTAGAACATCCTTATTAAAATGTATGTGTGACCTGGAAATTACTTATATTAACACCAATTCCTGAGTTACCATTTAGACTTTTAAAAATCAGCTACCCAAGTAGATGGGGCTAGGCAATTATCTCTGTGATATATATATATGGAGGGGGAGGGAGAGAGAGACAGAGAGACAGAGAGACAGAGAGACAGAGACAGAGAGACAGAGAGACAGAGACAGAGAGACAGAGAAAGAGAGAGACAGAGAGAGAGAGAGAGAGAGAGAGAGAGAGAGAGAGAGAGACAGAGAGAGAGAGAGAGAGAGAGAGAGAGAGAGAGAGAGAGACTTCAGTGTATCACAAGCTCAATATGAGATGTCTGTGTGATGTGGCAGCCAAAAATCTAACATGATGTTTGGCCAGTCTTAGAAAGGCACAATGCTCAGGAAGAGGGGGGTGAGAGCCCTTTGTCAGACCACATCCAGAATACCATGGTCAGAGATGCGAATTGAAAAATGAAGCACGTCGGGAGGAAGGCAACCAAGAGGGTGAGAGAACTGGCTATCGTGCAATATGAAGCCTAGTCAGAGGAATTGGGGAGATCTAGGAGGCTGGAGAAGAAACAACTGGGACAACATGACAGCTGTCTATAAGTATTTAAAGGGCTGTCATGTGCAAGAGGGGTTAGACTTGTTGGCTTGACCTCCAGACGGCAGAAAAAGGAGCAACATGTGGAAATTTCAGAGAGGGAGATTCAGTTCTGTGTAAGGAAAAACTTTCTTGGAATTAGTGCTATCCCAAAGCAGAACAGGTTCTGTTGGAAAGCCCTATGTTGTAGAATATGGCAGACTGGATCCAGGCTGAGGGACACACTGGTCTAGATGGTCTCTAAGGTCCCTTCCAACTCAGAAAATCCGTAATACTAAATAAATAGGAACTGACTAGATTAGCTAGCCACATCACCTACCTCTGGGAATGAGACAAGGGGGCTCATTCATTATGAATGAAGGGGTGGATTTGGGAAAGGTCCAGAGAATGGATCCTGCAATCCTGGTAAAAGCAAAAATGCACTGTAGAAAGAAGGGGCCACAGAAAACCTTTGTACATTACAGTTCTGCCTGTCAGGAAAACAAAGGCAGATTCCTCTCCTCTAAACCTCATGACAAGGGACTGCACATAAACAAATTATGGTACCTGTCTGTAATGGAATATTACTAAGCTGGAAGAGACAATGAATATGGAGAATTTACAGAAGCATAGGAAAACTTCTCTGAATTATTGCAAAGCGACATAAACAGAACCGAGAAAATAATATACATGGTGATAACATCAATCAATAACAACGAAGAAAGGAAAAAGAACAGTATATTTATAATAGCCCTGGCTTGGCTTGGAAGAAGTGGTTTAAGAACATACTTCTATTCCTTCTTTTCAGAGGATGGGTAAAGATTATTGTAGAAAATATCAGATTTTGTGCATTTCTTACTTGGTTTTGCTGAGCTCTTTTTTGCCCTCTTTTTCATTCTTTGTCTTCAGGAATGGATCTCTGGTTGGGAAGGGGAGATATGGTAGAGTAATGAAGGTGATGGATTAACAAAAGATTAAATAAAGACAATGATAGCCAACTCCCTGAGCAGAAAATACTATATATATAAGGTAAAAAATGGCTTGAATATTCAAAAAGACAGGGACCTATAGCAGCAGTTTGACTTGTCTAAGCCCCATTACAAGTTTATAGAAGAGTCAAGATTAGAAATCAGGGAGGAGAATGTGATTCCTACCCTGCTCAGAACTCCAAGTCATCATTTGAAAAAAATGGGAAATTTCCTAGGGTTCATATTGGTAAAGGCTGCAAATAAGAACTACATTACTGTAGCTAAAATAGTAGTTGGTAAACAAACTAATATCTCTGACATATTCTCTGACATATGACATAATTCAGATTATATACGCTAACTGACTTTTGTTACTTCTGTATGTGTAGGAGGACCTCACCTTGTTTGAGATCTTTAAATATTTCCTTTTTCCTTTTCATCCTAAGAACAAAACCTCCAAGGAAGTTAAAGCTGGAAGAAATATGAGATATCTAGTTCAGCCTGAGTAAACTGAGACAAAAAGAGAAGAGATTTGCCTACAGATACATAGCTAGTTACCTGCAAAATCAGGACCAGAATATAATTTTTCTGAGTCCTAATCCACTTCTCTTTAAAATATATCCTGTTGTTTTCTAAGAAGGAGAGTAGTCCTAGAAATAAGAGAGAGGGAAGTTGGCCTGGAGGAGACAAGGGGATAGAAGATCCTCTTTATCAAAATTTCCTCTCCCAGTGGAATTAACTTGCAATAAAAAGTTCCCATTTTATATACAAATAACTACTGAGAGATTAAGCCTCATTAATACTTTAATGTAAATTATTTTCATTAGACATCTTGATGGGATACAGAGCATTAAGGTAAATAGAAACTGCATTGAAAAAGAAAGGAGAAGCAGCTAGATGGCTCAGTGGATAGAGAGCTAGACCCTGGAGATGGGAGATTCTAGGTTCAAATCTGGCCTCAAACATTTCCTATAAGCTGTGAGACGCTAGGCAAGTCACTTAACCCCAAATGCCAAGCCCTTACTGCTGCTCTGCCTTGGAACTAATACACAGTATTGATTCTAAGGTGGAAGGTAAAGGTTAAAAAGAAAAAAAAGAAGGAGCAATAGGGAAACTAGAGTAGAATGGGAGGACTTTGGACAATCAAAGAACTGCAGCACCAAAATGTCTGAGGACACAAAGCAAAGGAAGCAGGAGATAAGAGTTTCAGAAAGGGAGATGAGAAGGCAAAGACAAGCTTTTCTATTTTGCAGTTTTACCCAGAATCTTGATCATTATCAACTACCTGTGGAATTTATTACCTTTTATAGATGGTTCAAATTCTGAAATAAGATATCAGGACTAGTTTGAAAGGGGACTAACTTCCAAATTTCCCCAATTTAGTTCAGTTTCCCAAGCTATTTTACCCTTGATAGTTGTAGCAGTCCACCCCTAGCTATGGGCAAGGGAAACAGTTGGTATGTACAGATTGTCTTAGAAGAGAGCATGCTCAGTCTTGAGCATGCTCAGTATTGCAGGTGGCTGGGAGAGCCTCTGACCCTTGACCCCAGCTTCCCCCAGGTTAGGCGGGAACACAGGTTTCTTTGTGCTCACCTGATTAAGAGAAACCACACCTATACCTTGTCATTAACCAATGATGATCATCCCTGTGTACTGTGTATATTTGTATATCAAAGAGATTAAATAGGCCTCAGCCAGTTCTGCCTTTCTCTCTTCTGCTCTTCCTCCCTTCCAGCTCGCACTGATGCCTGTCCTTGCTGGAGCCTGGCCTTTGGCCAGGCTCCATCTTTAATCTTTCTCTATCATCTCTCCAACCTGTGTGGTATTGAATCTGGATATCTGGACTGGTAAAAGCCTTTGGAAGGGTCCTTTGATCAGAGCTTGGCTGTGGCTCATTGGTAATTAATAAAGACTCATTCCTGCCACCTCATATCTCTAATTCGACTCCGTCATCCCCCTCATGGTATCTAAAACTTCTATCCTTTCTCTATCTTCCTACCTTAAAGCTTCTCTCTCCACTCTGAGGAAGCTTTAATAGTTTGATGTGAAGTCTCTTTATCTATTCATCCATCTCCCCAGATTGGGAGCAGGAGAGATGAAGACGAAGAAGATTAAGAAGATTAAAAGAAATGGACATGGGCTCTCCCTTCCCTTACCTTTCCTTCATTCTCCTTCTCTATTTTTGATTGATCCCTCAACTGATTGAATCTTGCCTCATCTCACCCAGACTGGAAGTACAGTGGCAACGAATGATAGATCATAATACTGGCCAGAACAAAAGCTTGGAATCACTCCAGTTCCTACCTGGACCAATTTGCCCATCCTTGGGCAGCCTGACAGGTCTTCCCATTCCCTCTCTACTTCCAGGAGTTTACCCTATCAAGAAGAGATTTAGTGGTGCTGTAGCTAAGAACTTTCAAACTCTACCAGCTTCCATCTCCCCCAGTAGCAGGTATTACAAACCTGCACTACCAGGCTGCCCTTCTTTTTTATTAATCACCAGATTCATCTGTTTTTTATCTTTGTACAGAAAAAGACTCTTTTCTCATCTCTTTCTCCTAACATTCCTGACCTTCTCTAGGTCCCAGCTGAAATCTAATTTTCCTCAAAAAAGTCTTTCCTGTCAGTGTTGTTACTGTTGAGTCTCTTCAGTAGTATCCAACTCTTCATGACCCCATTTTGGAGTTTCTTGGCAAAGATACCGAAATGGTTGACCATTTTCTTCTCCACCTCTCATTTTAAAGATGAAGAAACTGAGGGAAACAGGGTGAAGTGACCTGCCCAAGACCATGCAACTAATTAGTGTCTGAAGTTACATTAATTAGAACTGTTTTTTTAATCTATTTAGGTTTTGAGTTTTGCTTAAATTTTATTGCATTTCTTTCTACCTCCATGCTTAGCCCAATGCCTACTATAGACTATGATTGATTACCTCTTTATCCTAATTTCTAACCCAAGAGAAATACATCACCTCCCTTTGGGCAAGATCATCAATTATGTTGTCATTTAGTCACTTTTCAGTTGTGGCAACTCTTTGTGACCCCTTTTGGAGTTTCCTTGGCAAAGACACTGTAGTGGTTTGCCATTTTCTTCAACAGCTTATTTTATATATGGGGAAACCAAGGCAAACAGGGTTCACTGACTTTTCCAGAATCACGCAGATTGTGTCTGAGGTCAGATTTGGACTCAGGAGATAGTCTTCCTGACTCCACTCTGGTATTCTATCCACTGAGCAACCTTGCTGTTTTATCAGGTATATCATGTCTCTTATAGTCTCCTCACAATGAGCTTCAAAATATAAGAACTGTGTGTTTTCTATATTTAAGAAAGGTAACTATTTGCAAGATAGAATTCATTTACACAGACAATTCTCATGACTCTTTTACATTTCCTTTAAAAAAATCTATTCTTAAAAAAAAAGACAATTAAAAAAAATAAATGCCCCCAAAGATGGAAATGAAATTGCAGCTATGTGCTACAAAATTCAACTGAGGATAAAAGTGAGAAAACCAGCTCCAACTGGCTTCATCTGGTCAAGGTCAGTCCAGTGTCAACAGAATTACTTGTCCCTAGATGTCAAAAAATGAAATTAAGGGGCAGTTGGGTAGCTCAGTAGATTGAGAGCCAGGCCTAGAGATAGGAGGTCCTAGGTTCAAATCTAGCCTCAGACACTTCCCACCTGTGTGACCCTGGACAAGTCACTTGACCCCCATTGCCTAGCCCTTACCACTCTTCTGCCTTGGAGCCAATACACAGTATTGACTCCAAGATAGAAGGTAAGGGTTTTAATTTTAAAAAATGAAATTAGATCAAAATTAGTGGTCACACAAGACTGTAATAGTACTAAAACCTAATCACTATTTTTCTTTCTTATCTAGCATTTCAGCATCTTAGCCATAAAGGTAAATGGTGCCTTTTGATTAGCAGCTCTGCATTCCCCTAAGTTTAGACCAAAAATGGAATTGAATTGAGTTTAGCAGAGCTTGCTAGGAAATTCATGCTAATTCCTAATGACCAATGCATTCTTTCTAAATACTCACAAACTATCTGTTTTAAAAGCTGTTCTCAATGTTTGTCAGAGATGCATCTCAAGTTTACCAGGTTGCAGTTTCCAAACTCTATTTTTTTCTCCATTTTGGAAATCAGCACATTTGGTAGAGTTAATATAGTTCTTTGTAACCCCAGCCAGGGCCTAACACAAATTTTGCACATGGTGAAGTTTCCATAAATCCTGGTGGATGTTGCCTTACAATGATGATGAGAAGAAGAAAATAACCTTTATGGAAATGTTTTGTACATAGCTGTTTGCTAATCAACAAAAATTAAGCTATAGAGGTTGCAAGAAAGGTAAGGGAATATAAGGTGACTTTACATGGATTTCCAAGGCTATGCAAGTTCTTCCAGCTTTCCCTCTATGTATCTCCTTCTTTGTAGGACTAATTTATAAGAAAGACACTAAGTCTGATTTATACAACAGAAGCAGGGTCAATGACCTACTTCTTAGGGACATTGAGAGGATTAATCAATTGACACTTAAAAAAAAAAGATTGATGGGTAAAAAATACTCCCAAACTCTTTCTTTAGGATTTGCCCTTATTTTCTTCCTTTCCCACTTAATATCTTTTGAAATTACTTCACCAAGACTCCAGTTCCTTTTTTAGCTGATGGCTTAGAATCAGGAATATTGTACAGTATCCAAGACCCTGAAATCTAATAAAACAGAGCAAGCTTTTTTTCCCCTCTTCACAGGAACATAGGGAAGTTAATCTGGTGGAATGCTATGGGCAACTGACAAGGTGTGCTCCCTTTTTGTTTTTGTAAGAATTTCCTATAGTGGGTGACACTGATATTGGTTTTTAATTGAAGGCCTGGGCTCTGGCTGCACAGACTGAGAATGGAAGGGAGAACTGACTGACTCTGGAAAGCCAAAGAGAAACCACTGAAATATAGGTAGGAGTAAGCCCAGATTTATCCTTCTCCCTAAGGTGACTCCATTATCATTGTAAACAGTCATTAGTGGAAAACCTACTAGGTACCACTGGAGAAAGGAGGGTAGGACTCAAAATGCTGCATTTTCATAGAATTGGGAGATTTAGAACTAGAGGAGAATTAAAATTTCTTATTCCTGTTTACTATCTTAGAGAGGAAGAAGTGATGGAAAGGAGGGAAAGAATTTGAAACTCAACATTTTTTAAATGAATGTTAAAAAATGTTTTTAAATATAATTGGGGAAAAGTAAAATATCATTTAAAAATAATAAAATATTTTAATTCTGTTAAATTTGTTTAAAAGAATGTTTTTTTAAAAAGCCTTATTCTTCTCTATTTTATAAATAGGGGTATTGAGGCCTATGGTAGAGAAAGGATTTGTCGAAAGGCATATGATTAATAAGTAGCAGTATCAAGAGTTGAATACAAATCTGTTCATTCAAAATCCAGTTTTTCTTCCCCACTCTACTGCCCTTTCTTTTAAGGAAAAATCTTTCTTTTTACCCTACGTTGTTAGCCAGTTACCTGTGCTCCCAAAGGATAAGAGTTCTATTATTATTTGGTCATTCCAGTCATATCTGACTCTTAGTGACCCCATTTGGGATTTTCTTGGCAAAAATACTAGAGTAATTTGCCATTTCCTTCTCCAGCTCATTTTACAGATGTGGAAACTGAAGCAAACAGGCTAAGTGACTTGCCCACAGTCATATAGTTACTAAGTGTCAGAGGCTACATTTAAGCTCAAGTCTTCTTGACTCCAGATCTGACATTCTCACCATTGCACACCTGCCTTAAAGAATGAAATATTATTCCTTCAAAAAATCCAAATCAGCATTCCAGTTTGGTATCTTAGAATACTGAATTACAGACAAGGGGGTGAGGCTAGAGAAGAAAAGTGAGAAGAAAAATTATTGTATAATATGGGTTATGGAGTAAATTTCCTATCCTTCCATCATCCTTCATGAAAGAAAGTCTGCAGCTCTTTGATTCCTAGATGCTTCCCCTCCTACAGGGTGCTTATAAAGCCTCAATTTCTTTTGGGATAAGGGAAGGGGGAATTACAAATTTGAATTCACTATCTAGGCAAGCTAAGATTATTCAAGGATACCCAGGCATGCTTTGGAATGGGGGTTCTTACCCTTTTTTATGTTGTGGATCTCTTAGAAAGTATGTTATAGTGTATCAACCCCCTTTCACAATAATATTTTAAATGCATAAAATTAAAAAATAGGATTCTAAAGGAAAAAAATTATACTGCAATATAGTTAATGACATATCAAAAGCACATGTTCAGGGACCCCAGATTAAGGAATTTTTCATTGGATTAACTTAAAATTCTCAAAATAGTTCCATTCGCAAATTCATTGTGTTAGAGTTTCTATACTAGGTGGCCTGGGATATACTTGGTGTGAAGATTGGATTTAGCTATCTCCTGATTGTAACAATGAAGGTACTTAGCTCTTACTTTATAGTGAAGATAGAATTTTAAGCTACAATCTATTTTTAGATCTTAACTACAAAAAGGTGTTAAGTAACTACAAAAGGTGAATTAACCACAAAAAGGTGTTAAGTAACTACAAAAGGTAAACTACAAAAAGGTGTTAAGTAACCCAAAAAGATATAATCTAACCAAAGAAGGTGAGAACTAAAGAACGGGCAGTCCTGGAGAAAAGTATCTGCTGTGATTGGTAGACTTGAAAATTTAGAGGAGGTGACACAAGAGAAAAAGGTCTTTAAATAGAGGGGAAAAAGACTGGAGAGGGATTTCAGATTCAGACATTCAGATGAGTTCAGAAACAGTCACTTGGGCTTGGAGTAAGGATCAGTCACTCAGAGCTGAAGGGAAGATGGACATTCAGAGGTTCGGCGATTCGGACATTTGGGCATGCAGAGATTTGGGCACTGACTGGGAAGAGCGACTGGCTTCTTTTAGGCTTCTTTTAGATTGTTACCATTGGTGAGTGAAAAGCTGGACTTAGTGACTCTGTCTTTCTGGAGGCACGAAGCCTCCAGGTAAGGCCCATCTTCTTGAGATTCTCTTCCCCTGGCTGGGGCTTAGAGATTCCAACTGGTATCAGAAGAAGCCAGAATTTTCTCTCTCTCATTCCTTAATATCTTCCTTCTATTGTAAATATTCTAAATAAACTACCATAAATTCCATTTACTTTAGCAATTCATTTGGGGATTTAGAAATTAAATCCCTGATGACCACATACTTAATATATTATCAGTCTAACCATGATTAATTTTAACATTGGGAAAATCACTCTAAAACTAAGTAACTTCTCCACTCCACCAACACACACACACACACATATGTACAACTCTGTGTGTGTGTGTCTCTGAATCTCAGATTTGCTCCTCAACATCTGTGACCTTAAGCAAATCTTTGAAATTTTCTGGCTTTCAGTTTAGATGATGGTGTTGGATGAGATGGTCCCTGGAACATATTTCCTAGCTCTAACAGTCCATGGTTCCATAATTCTATTAAGCACTTGATGATGACAAGATTCCTGTCTTCATTAAGTCTTTTCTCATCCAGCCTAAACATCTTTCAACAGCTCATCAGATGACATGGCTTCAAGTTTTCTCACCATTTTGGTCACCCTTATTCATATAGACATATTCCAGTTTCTTATGTCATGCTACCCAGACCTGAACCCAATTCTGGGGCCTTAACATTCCAGTCCAAGTTCAGAAGGTCTTCTCATGTTTTCACTGTGACTAAAAGATAGCATAAAAAATTCAGCTTGTAGTCATTTAATCATCAGCCTTATTTGTTAGTACCTTTTGACTCCCTGATCAGGAACTTATCAGTAAAAACTAGAAGTGTGTAACAGCACACTCATTCAGATTGCTTTCTTTGTTAAAATGTATTCAGGGTATTTTCTTGAAGGCCCACCTACCATCATTCCAGCATCTACCCCTTTAGGCATGTGGGATGGTCATTCAGAAGGAACCTTGATGTGGTATTGGAGGACCAAGCTTTGTATCTTAGTTCTGCCATTTACCACCTTGTGACTCTGAAAAAAATTATTTGAATTGCTCATTTGCTTCAAGCTATAAAATGAAGAGATTGGAAAAGGTGGCCTCTAAGGACTTTTTAACTTTGAAGCTACAATTTAATGACTCTATGAGCTCAGAGCTGTGGAAATCTTTACTGGGGGTTCATTGTTTTGTTTTGACAAAGAAAACACCAAAATGAAACAAGAATTACACAAGATAAAAAGGCTTGTATGGCTTGCCATCTACCCTGATAGGGAATGAGTACTTCCATGAATGAGGAGATAAATCCATGGAAGTGCCACAGAAGAATCATAGATTAAGAGCCAAAAAAGACTTTGTTGTTGGTAGTCCTTTTTCAGTCGTGTTTGATCACATTTGGGGTTTTCTTGGCAAAGGTATTAGAGTGGTTTGCCATTTCCTTCTCCAGCTCATTTAATAGATGAGGAAATTAAAGCAAAAATCATTATGCCCAGTTGCAGAGCAAGTAAGTTTCTGAGACTGGCTTTGAACTCAAGAAGATGAATCTTTCTGACCCCAGACTGGGTACTCTATCCACTATGCCACATAACATGACTGCCCCAAAAAGAGCTAGAGGTCATCTAATGCATCCCCTTCACAAAATGAAGTGATCAAGGTAACAAGATGATTAATAACAAAGGTAAAATGAGAACTGGACATCTGTCTCTAAAGCTAGCTTACTTTCCACAATAGCACTACCATCATCATCATCCTACCAAGGGAACTCTTCTTCGTGTCATTTCTATAAGCCACAAGCACTCAGGTCTTGAGCAAAGAAGTGTACAATGAGTAGCCATTATAAGTTTGTGCTTCAGTTTGTTTTTGCATTTTACTCACTATTTTATAATCCACCATGTGAGGAAGCCTGACTTCTTCAGCTGCTAAGTTAATTTAAAATAAAGTAATTCAAAATTTTCAAAATTGCCAAGGGCCTTTTTTTCTTGCTCCTTTTTCTTCACATTAGACTCACAAAAAAACCAGCTTTTTTCAAGAAAATAATACTGATAGGAATAGGAATCTGACAGATTTACACAGGATAGTGAAGAGTACTGGATTTGGTGTCAGAGGGCTTGGATCCAAATATTGCTTCTACTCACTATTCATACTACAACAGGAAAGTTTTACCTCAGGTATTTTTCAGTACCTCAGTGTTATCATCTGGAAAATGTAGGGCTTGCACTAGTTGACCTAGAAGATCCTTTCCAACTGCTAATATGTGGTTCTAGGGTCTTGGGTTTTTTGGTTCACTTTCTATTTGTTCTTTTCCGGTGTTTAAAAAAATTCTATTTTAAAATTAAGAAGCACAGAAACATAATCCAGTCCATGGTCACCATTTTTAAAGCATCTGAGATAACAAAATGAAAATCCTGAAAATTTCCTTCTAGTGTCTAATATTAGAAGAGTTAATAGAGTACAATCAAAACTGAGGATTTGATATCTCTTATCCTTGGAAACAAATTACTCTAAAATGATTCTATAAAAGTCCCCACAACCTAATCTGGGTCTTATTAGGGAAATCAATAAAATGGGAGTATTAACCAAATAGTCCCCAGTATTAAGCTAATAAATGTGAAAGGGGTGGAATTCCCCATAAAAAAAATCTCCAGAAAGAATAAATAGGTGGAACCAGGAGAGATGAGAAATCTGTCTTCTCTCTCTTTTTCTTTCTTTCTTTCTCTCTTTCTCTGTCTATGTTTTTGTCTCTCTCTCTCTCACACACACACACACACACACACACACACACACATCTCAAGGCTTAAATATGGAACCTTGGTGGAAGGAGAAAAGGTGAAACTTTTTTTAGATCCTGTATTATCAGCTGAGCAGGAAGATTGCCAAAGGAATAGAATCAAAGGTTACTAAAACTGTAAGAGACTTCAGAGGCCATTTATCCAACTCCCATATTATATTGGAAATAGAAAAGGGGTGATAGATTCAAGAGATGTTTCAGAAGTGAGCAAGGTTGATTAGATGGAGGACTGAGAGATAAAATGAAGTCAAACATAATTCTACAGTAGTCTGGCTATATGGGAGGATGCTGATGGCAGCCACGAACAAAAATAAAGACAACAGAAGAAGCTAGTATTGAAAGATCACATGTTAGATCTGGGAAGAAGGGGTTAAGTGGAACCTCTAAATGGAGATGACCAGCAAGTAGACGAAAAGATAGACCCTGTTTTAAAGGAGCTTATATTCTAATGGGTAAAAACAACAAGTAAAAGGAAGCTGAAAAGGGGTGGGGGGATGATATCCTAAGTCAAGGCAAAGAGAAAGTTCTGAGTGTAGCCTGGAGAAGAATGGAAAATGGCTATCCTTGGCACCCTCTTTAAATAGAGGAACTATCTAATTAGGAGGAGAAGCTGCAGGATCTGAGGGTACCTGTAATGTGTGGATACCAGAGCTGGAATGAGACCTCAGGATACAGAGCAGGGGGGTGTTAGAAGAAGTCTAGAATGTAGCCTAACGTGGAATTAGAGCCCAGTGGTGGAATCTGAAGATAAGTTTTGGAATCCAGTATCCACCACTAGCTTCAATGTCCTCATCCATAAAATGGGAAATATAATGCTAGCACTATTTAACTTGTTCTACTTTGGGAATCAAATGAGATAACATGTGAAAGTGCTCTGTGACTACAATATATCCTACAAAAGTCACCTATTCTTATTGTGGCAGATCTTCAAAAGTGGACACTGATAGGTAACAAACATTTGTTGTTTGTTATCCAATTGTTATGATCTAAATAATAATACAATTCCATTGCTACACTTGCCTTCCAAAACTACTAAATGTGTCACAGGATCATAGATGCAGAGCTTGAAGGGAACTTTATCTAAACTAATATTTTTATTTTACAGTCAAGGAAACTGAGACCCAGTAAGTTAAGTGATTTGCTCAAGATCACACAGGTCATATCAGAGATAGGATATGACCTGGGGCTCTCTGACTTGAGAATCAGACTTTTTTTTTCCCCCAGTCACATGATGGTTCCCTATTATCTACTGAAACCGGTCTAAAGGTCTCTCACTGGTTCCAAGGCCCTCCATCTTCTGGTCGCAGACTCCTTATATGTATCCATTTGCCACTATTTCCCAACATGCACCTCTATCATAGTTGAACTTTTCTCCTCCTGCCCATCTCTCAGCAACACGCTTAGTATTGCTTCTGTGTTTTTGCTCTCCTTCCCAGTCTACCCTACCCAATCCCTATTTTATCTATCTTTTAAGACCTCTGTCCTCTCTAAAATCTGACTCCAGCCTATCCAACTCTCCATGCTCTGAATTTCTAAATGAACATTTACCTTTCAGTCCTGCACAATGATGTCTATAAGCATCTTTTACCATTGGTAATAAGGCCATTGCTTCTCTACAATTAGAACATAAGTTCATGCAAGTAAGAACTATGTCCAATCCAAAATAGAATCTAGTATAACACCTTGCGCCTACTTCAGTACTCAATGGTCAATTTTAGTGCTCATGTCAATTCATTTTTTTTCAGAAATAGGGAAGCAAAACAGGGACAATGTCCTGACACCTTTAGGAAACACAAGCTTGTATACTCCTCTGCAAAATGGAGGTACTGGTGAGAATACTTAGAGGAGATAACAGTCTGGTGGGAAAGTTCAAATGATATAACATATTTAAAGAAACTTATAACAAGAAAGTAATATGTAAATGAGTAATTACTAGGAGCAATAATTAGAAGAAACATCAAATATTCAAAAGTATCTTTTCCACAAGAAAAGTATATGAATGTTGGCTTTTTAAATTTCAGATATCTTGGCTGAATAAAATGGAACCCGATTTCAGTGTACGCATCTCAAAATGCCTTTGGCTGTTGTGGATGGATGGAGGAAGGACAAAGGTGACCTTTGTGGCAGAGGTTCAGAGCCAAAGGTCCTACCTTAAGTTTTATTCTTGGCCATCGCTTAGCTCTCATTTGAATCCCTTTAGCCCCATAACTGCTTTCATTAAGCCCCAAAGACTCTAACTTGCTAAGAGTTATGTTATTTTAATCACAATTAAATAATGTGGGTTGGAAGAGGATCCGAACTGAAGACTATAATCCTCGAATTGAAAGTTAACAGCAATTTCTGCTGCTCAAGTACCTGAGCAAAGTAGTAAGGAAATAATTAAGAGGTAAAAATGTCCAAGGGCAACATTTAAATAACTTCCGAAATGAAGAACAATAATGGCTTCAAAGAGAATTATGGAGAGGGCACGGTAGTGAATGGAGGACTTGAGAGTCAGGCAGACATAGGTGCCCATCCTGCCTCTGAAACTTACTAGCTACATGATTCTGGGTAAGTCATTCAATGTCTCTTGTCCTCTTTCCACATCTGTAAAATATAGCTAAAGTGGCACTGCAGAGAGAATGCTGAACCTAGAGGCTGGAAAACCTCAAAGTAAATCTGGACTCAAGCACTTACTAGCTTCACAGCCCTGGGCAAGTCACTTAGCCTTTATTTACTTAAGTTTTCTCATCTGTAAAATGGGAATAAAAATAGCATCAAGCCATTCCTCAATTGATGGACATCCTCTCAATAGGATTGCTGTGAAGATCAAATAAAATAATGTATCTGAATAGGCTTTCTATATACTTCTCAAATAAAACAAAAAAAAGTTGTCCAATAGATGTAGGAATGTGCTAATATAAATACACAGACATATGAATATATGTATAAGTACATATGGATAGCTGACTTGGAGTCAAGAAGACTCCTTTTTCTGAGTTCAAATCTGGCCTCAGACATTTCCTAGCTGTGTGACCCTGAGCAAGTCACTTGATCTTATTTGCCTCAGTTTCCTCATCTGTAAAATGAATTATAAAAGGAAATGGCAAATCACTTCAATATCTTTGCCAAAAAGAAATCAAATGGGGTCACTAGAAAACAATTCCCTCATTTTATAGAGGAAGAATCCAAGAATCTGAGTGGCAAAAAAGGGACAGGTTTAAGATTATACAGTTAGTTAGAGGTAGAGCTGGGGAAAAGAGGTTCTGAAGAAGAAGAAAAAAAAATTCCCTGCAAATCCAGCTTCTCTTGTGTCCTTCTTTGGGCACATAGAAATGTTACAGGATGCAAAGAACTGAAAGCACTCTAAGAACTTAAGATCCTTTAAGAGAAGAACTGTACATCATTGTGTTATTAATGACACTTTACTTATAGTCAGAAATCCCTGAGTTTTATAGACTAGTATACCTGTCAGATCTATAGGAAAGAAAAGAAAAGAGACCACGAACTTGTACATAAGGATATCTACAAGCTAGATAGCAACTTAGTTTTAAAATATAATCTTATATGTATTTTCTTGTATTTTTATTTATTTTGTTAAAAATTTCCAAATTACATTTTAAAAAATAAATCTGTTGGGGGGGGCAGCTGGGTGGCTCATTGGATTGTGAGCCAGACCTAGAGATGGGAGGTCCTGGGTTCAAATTTGACCTTAGACACTTCCCAGCTGGGTGACCCTGGGCAAGTCACTTAACCCCCACTGCCTAGCCTTTACCACTCTTCTGCCTTGGAACCAAACCACAGTATTAATTCTAAGACAGAAATTAAGGGTTTTAATTTAAAAAAAATTAATAATCTGTTTTTGGCTACATTAAAATTCCCAGATTTCTCCCTCCCTCCTCACAGTAGAGAATGCATCACTTGACAAAGAAATATATGTATATATAAACTATATCTTTCATATTTCTATTTATCGGTTCTTACACTGGAGGTAGACATACACAAGCTAGTCTTCAAATGTTAATTCTGTAGCTGGATATAATGTTCTCTTGGTTCTACTTGTCCTGCTTTTCATAATTTCATGGAAGTCTTCCATCTGTATCCAGGCTTCATCAGTTCCCTCTAAGGCAGGGAATTATCTTTTTTCATGAGGAATCCCTTGGAGTTCTCTTGGATCCTTACGTTGCCGATAATAATCTTTACCTGCTAGTTTTTGTTTTTGTTATTAAGCTGCTCATCAGGAGTATTCCATCACAATCATACGCTACAACATGTTCAAGCCATTCCCCAATTGATGGACATCCTCTCAATTTCTAGTTCTTTACCACCACAATGACAGCTGCTGTAAATAAATATTTTAGAACCTACAGGGTTTTCTTTTTTTCCTTTCTTCCTGATCTTAGGATATAGACCCAACAGGGGTATTGTTAGGTCTGCGGGTATACATAGTTTTATAACTCTCTGAGCATTGCCCAGTTACACTTCAACCAAGTTTGGATCTCACTTGGGAGTGTCTCGGGTCACATGCAGAAAACGGGTCACAAGCCTGATACTTCTGGTCTAGATGACTCAGTCCCATGAAAATCTAATCAAGTCCTTTAGGAGGATAAGAAATGTTGGGCTGATCCAAAAACTCCTTAACTAGATTGCTTCAGTTCTAAAGTCATATGAAAGTGTGACACATAAACATGAGAAAGCAAGACCCAATGTAGGACTTCTGGTGAGGCAGACTAGTAAAAAGGCTAGCAGCAGAAAATATGGGCTTGAGCCTGCAATCTTATGTTTTCTGGTTTTGCGAGTCTGGGCAAATTATTCTCAATTCTCTGAGCCTCCATTTCCTTACATGAGCATGATAACACCCAACCCACCGCACAGGCCTAGAGTGAAGAAAATGTTTTGAGGATGATAATGCAAAAGAGAAATGAAAGCTGCTATTGAATTAATCTACTCACTATTTTTTACAAGTTTGATCAATCAATCAACAAATACTTACAAAGTACATATTATGTGTTAGGCACCATGTCTGGTGCAAGGGACAGAAACAGAAAATGAAATTCATGCCTTCAAGAAGCTTACATTGTAGGGGCAGCTGGGTGGCTCGGTGGATTGAGAGCCAGGCCCAGAGATGGGAGGTCCTGGGTTCAAATGTGGCCTTAGACATTTCCCCTCTGTCACTTAACCCCCATTGCTTGGCCCTTACCACTCTTTTGCCTTGGAACCAATACCCAGTATTGATTCTAAGGTGGAAGGTAAGAGTTTAAAAAAAAAAAAGAAGCTTAAATTGTATTAATTCATTAATTGGTCAATCCACAAATAAATGTGCTTGTTTTTCTGTATGTTTATATATATATATATATGTAAGTCTCTATATGAATATATGCAGAATAATAAGGCAATTTGGAGGAGTGCACAGAGAGGCAGAAGGTTTGGCAAAAAGCTTCCTGTAGAGCTTGAGCTAAGTATGAGAAGAATTGCAAAATAAGTAAGAGATTCCATCTGTAGAAGAGAGGTGGTAATATATCTCAGCATTGGGAAGAACCAATGAATGGCATGCAGGAGGAAGATGAACTGGCATGTGTGAAGACCATCATGAAGGAAAATTTTGATAGACTGTAGAATGAGGAAAAGAGAGTAATATTGGAGGCTAGAAAGTTCTATGGGGACAGTCTGTAAAGAAAGACTTTAAAAGGTAAACTAAGAAATGTGTTGTTTGTTTGGGGGGATTTTTTTTTACTAGGAGCAGTATAGAATTACTAGATTTTCTTGAGTACTGAGGCGACAATCAGATCTCCGTTAATGAAAAATCACTGTGGCCCCAGAATGGAGGAGAGATTTGAAGGAGGTGTGGGGCTTGAGGGAGGGAGCCTAATTAAGAAGCCATTGTATAGTCCAGGGGAAAGCTAATAGAGACCTGAATTAAAGTGATGGGTACAACATTAAAACGTCACAGAAGTAGAAATGTGTAAGGATTTGGCAACTGATAGAATATGTGGGATCAATGAGAGTGAAAAGAATATTCTCAGATGTAGGCAAGACAAGAAGCATAAAGGACTTAAATAATAATATTATAATAATAATATAGTAATATAAATGGGATGAAGACCAACTAATCATAAGATCACATATTTAGAATTAGAAGAGACTTAGATACCACCTAGTTCAATCCCCTCATTTTAAAAAGGACAAAACTAAGGCCTAAAAGGGCAAAGTGGCCCATCCAAGGTCAGTCAGTAAATGGAAATTTAGGGCTTGAATATTGGGCTTTTGATTCCAACTCCAATGATTTTTCCACATTAAAAAGAGTCATTTTTCCTCATACCTGACTCTTCATAACATCATTTGTAATTTTTCTTGGCAAAGATACTGGAGGGGTTAGCTATTTCCTTCCTTAGCTCATTGGACAGATGAGGAAACTGAGAGAAATAGGGCTAAGAGACTAGTCCAGAGTCACATAGATCAGCCTGTCTAATTTCAACTGTGGCACTCTATCCACTGTCATCTAGCTGCCCCTTTGCATTAAAAACAAGCTCCTTTTCACAGACATAGGATGAGATTCCTAAGAGTATTATAAATGAAATCTTATGGACAAAATTATAAATGAAATCTTGGCAGTGTTGCCCCCAACGAGTCTCTGATTTTTTATCTGTCAAATTATTTCTAAAATCACTTCTAGTTCTAATATTGTGTATTATTTTCAGGAACCTAAGCAATACAATGTTTAGGAAATTCTTTCTGTCTTTCTTTTATTTTCCTATAATGCTCAATTAAAATAGCTAACCAGCTACCATTTTGTACCCTGTTCTTAATTCTAGGCATTCTTCAACCTTTTTTGGATGCAATATTACTTTTAATAATAAAACTGTTTTGTGATCATTTCTCAATGTCATGGAGCCTCAGTTTCCTCACCTGGAAAATTAAGAAGACTAGGATAAATGCTCTCTATGCAGAAAGTAATCAAGCATTTTAAAAATGACTACTCTGTGCCTGGCCCAATGCTAAGCAATTTACAAAGATTTTCTCAGTTGATCTTTGCAATAACCCTGAGGGATAGGTGCTGTTATCATCCCAATCTAACAGCTGAAGAAAGGCAGAAGCAGATCAGATGTAAATTACTTTCCAGCCAGAAAGTGCTTGAGGCCAGACTTAGTCTCAATTCTTCCTAACCCCAGGCCGAGCATACTATTTACTGGGCTACCTGGCTGCCTTTCAGTCCTTTCAGTTCTAAATACATGACTCTACACTCCATCACATGAATTCTGATTCTATGATCATTAGAATGGAGGAGAAGGAATTACAGAGCCTATAAGGAAGACATTGGTATTTGGGATGGGACTGGTAGAGTACCCACAAGAACTGAAGAGAGAGAGCCGTAGATGTGGGTTCCATAGCGATAGCCAATTGGCAGGCCCAACCAATTAAGGATTCAAAGAAGATTGTATATGATGATCATTCTAGAACAAGACTTCCATTGGTAGAAAGGGCAGGTGAGAGCAATTAGTTCCAATAGCCATGGAGACCATGGAAGTGGGCCCTGTGGAATGCATAGAGCTTGGTTAGTCATCGAAGAAACCAAGGTCATCCATTGCCTCCCAAATCATTGCCAGTCATTTTGATCTCTGTCTTGCCACTGGATGACTTGAATGAGAGATGTCTTGGATGACTCTGGAAGAGAGAACAAAGCCAATGATTTTTATGCAATTCTGACTCACTTAAATCCAACTTATGCATGAATTAAAAGACATCACCAGTGATATCATTAGAGCCTTTTTAGATAGAGTATGTGGGACAACAACCAACTAGATGGCTGAAATAGCCTCCTTATTGAGCTTGCTCCTCCAGTGTCTCTCCCTTCTGATTTATCCTTCATAAAAATAAAATTTAAAAACCTCACATAAAGACATACTCACTTCCATGTATCCTATTCTTTTTTTTTCAAACTGCTTATATCCATACTTTTTTGGCCACCCAGCTTTTGCTCAGGTAGTTTCCTATGCTTGGGAATGCCTTCTCAATCCTGTTCCCTATCCTTTAAAGTCCAACTGAAATGGCCCTCTTTCCAGGAAACCTACCTCATGCCCCATATTGCCCTTTGGTTCATAACCCTAAAGTGCATTTATTTAATAACTCATGTTCTAGGATTTTGTGTTTAGAACCTTTTCCTTCCAATAAGCCCATTAAGACCTTCTGGGCAAGTGTCTCATCTTATCTAAACTTTAGTTCTCTCCTACTATGCAGTTAGTCAACCAATAAATATTTATTAAGCACCTGCTATGTGCCAGCTCTGAGGATATGGAGAGAGATACATGTCAGTCTTTGCTCTCAAAATGCTTACAATGTTATGGGAGAGAGAACAGGCAAACAACTTTGGGCGAATTATAACTGCACTCAGGATAAATAATCAACAAAGGGAAATATTGGTATGGAACAGAAAGGCTTCCTCTATACAGTAGAAGCTTAAAAATCTTTTTAGTATAGTTGCTAATGAACCATCTTGTCCTATTCTCTCAAATGTGATGGCACTTGCTAATCTTTCTGCAATATCTGTCTAAAAATTCTGGGTATATGCCTTTAGACAAAAATAAAGGTCTTTAGAGCATTGAAGATCTCAGACTAACATTGATAAATGAGGTTGAAAATCTCAGTGAATACTAGAAGTAAAGTAGATGGCCATATATTATGGGATGGCTAAGCAAATTCTGGTACATGTTTAGTAGAATATTATTGCGTAGTAAGAAATGGCCAATATGATGAATACAGAGAAACACAGAAAGAGCTACATGGAACGAAGCAGAATGAAGAGAGCAAAACCAGAAAAGTATGCACAGTGACTACAACGTATAAAGAAAGAACAATCAAAATATTAAAAATGAATGTTGTAAGATCATAAAGAACAATTTGGGGTCTAAAAATATGAGAATAAAAAAGAGAGGATAGGCTTATAGGTATAAAATGCTATGTTAAGGGTTTTTTTTCAGTGTATTGATTGCTTTTATTTTTTTCTTTTATCCTTAAAAAATTCTTCTTATAAAGGATGGCTCTCTGGGAGGGAAGAATATAGGGGGAAATCTAGGAGACATAAAAAAGAAAAGATGTCAATGAGAAACATTTTTTAAGAAATCTTGATGACCTTTGAGAGTTGAGACTTAACCTTAGAAAATGACCCTAAGACTAAAACAGGAAAGTTATGTTTCCTGTACCATAATAGGCCTTACTGATGGGGAGGGAAAAGGGGCTTCCTCTCAGTTGGCACCTTTCTCAAGATGGCAATATTCCCAAAAGCTAATAGAGCTAAAAAGTTTGGACAGTTTTTAGGTTTCGGTCTTTTGCCTCCAAAAATGACTTACACTCAACATTTTGTGAAGTTTTACATAGAGTAATGTTTGCCATGAAACAAGACAACAGTATGAAATATGATGTGAAAAGTAACATCTGGATTTTAGTCAAGCTTTAGAAGCATAAAATAAAGTTGTGTTTTATGGTAGCTAGTTCCATAGCAGTCCCAGTTATTGGATGTCACTTTTTCATATTTACTTTTAATAACACTCATAAAATTATCCATCAGCAATAGGGAATGCTTTATAAACAGTCGTGGGAAAGCCAAAAGTTTAATTTATACTCATTTTTTTCTGAACTTAAAAAAAAACCTCATCAACAAATAAAATTTTAACATCTGTATCTAGCCTATTAAAGACCCAAACAAATGCCAAAGAAGTTGGTTCTTCAAGAACACCCTAAATAAGAACTAAATGGCCTTGATTGGTTTTTAGACTACTGGGATTACAAAGGATCTGAGAATCTGTAAATGGTCAGAGGGAAAGAGACCATCAAGGCCATTCTTGATTATAGAGAGGAGAAAACTGAAGGTCAGAGAAGTTCTGATTTGTTCACAGTCATAAGGGGACAGTTTGGATTTGAACCCAGATTTTCTGATTGCATTCTTGTACTCTTTCTGGATCTCAGGTTGCCTCATTCTATAATATCAGAGATTTTCAAAATAGCCATAATAATAAAGAGAAATGAACACACTTTTTCTGTGCCATCTATTTCTCTAATTGGGGGAATAATATCACTGATGGGAATAGAAAAAAAAACAGACTGCATGCTAGAAATCATTTCAAAGCATCTATGAGACGTTTGCAAGAGGCAAAACCAAAAAATCACATGATCTCGTATTAAGAATATTAATTTTACCTGGGTCATGTAGAAACAGCGATACTTTCTTTAATGAAATGCTCTTAAACTAATTTCTATTTGTATGCGAATGACATCATCAGGTTTAGCACATTCAGACAATCACGAACACACTTCCCCCATATCTGCTGAATAAAAAAGGGAAAGGGCTGTTGATTTATTACACATAAACAAAATGAATAAGATAACATTTTATTAGTTGGAAACCATTATAAAAACAGCAATAAAGAGAGGGAACACAAGTGGTCTACACCCTTATCAATAAATCCTCTGTATTTTAGGGCTCTGGCGCATGTTGTAATAATACAAGAAATAATTAAAAGGCCTGAATTACAGAATTGTATCATTATATCAGGAAACAGCATTCGAACAATAAGCCATGCGTCAGAATGATGGTATGTTATCACTACTCTCGTTGGTGGGGGGATGGAAGTGACACAGAGAGAGGAAAGAAAAGTAGAGAATTTGATTTGGCTTTTGAATCTACAGCACGTAGGGCAGAGCTTTTGCAAATAGTAGGTGCTTAATGAATGTTTATTGAATTGGATTGGTTTGCTTTAGCAAATTTCTCAAGAAGCCACATTTGCATTATGTCAAACTGTAAATATGCCAACCTAAGCCAAATCACATTTTTTTCCCCTATAAAATCAGGCTTAAAAAAACCAACATTCTATTTCAAGAAACAAAGAGTAGAATGTAATTCCTTAGTCCATTTTGATGGATACAGAGATGACTGTGAGCTTTGTTAACTTTTTCTAAAAGATGCTCTGAGATTCACCCTCCTTGCCCTGGAAGACTCGCCATATAGGATATAGAGTTGGGAGTGGCTCTAGAGATTCCCTTATCCAACACTATTTTATAAACAAGGAAATTGAAGATTGGAGAAGTGAAATGACTCACCTAAATTCACATATAGTAGAGTCAGGATTTGAATACAGATCTTTGGACTCCAAATGCAATACTTTTTTCTATTCCTATGTTGATTCTGATTCAGTTTAGTTCACCAAACTTGCATCAAATATCTATTATGGGAAGGACTTAGGCCAGATGCTAGGGGATATAACAATGAAAAACAGCATAGTTCCTGCCCGTAAGGACTTTACAATCTAATGGGGGGAATACAACATATTCACTCATAAGTATGATACGTATTCATGTGACAATTAGGTTCCGAGAGACTAAGTTCCTTGTATGAAAAACAATTTATTGATTAGGCTAGCAATAATTAATAAATTAATTGGCTATTTATCTCTCTTGGTGATCAGAGACAAAGGCATTGGGCATCTTGAGCCATTAAGCACAATTTTGGAACTCATTATTCAGCCCTTTCCTACATATCTCTAATTGGTGAATATCTAAAGAGGTGGAAGACTGAATTTTTTACTATCTCTCCTCTCTGACTCCTTCATAGTGGTAGGTAGAGTCATACCTGATCATAAGATTCTAATAGCCCACTTAACCCCCACTGCCTAACCAATACACAGAATTGATTCTAAGGGAAGGGAAGGGTTTTTTAAAAGGCCCTAGTAGCCCTTGGTGATCTAGATAGGGAGACAAGTTGGGTCTACTTAAGGTTAGGATACCATGGCTCATTTCAATGGGGGCCCCAAAGAAACTGACCTGCTGCCCAACCACCTACTTGGCTCAAGCCAGTTATTGTTTATCAAACAAAATGGATCTCATGATCTCTATCCCAGGTTAGAAAATGCTCTGAGGCAATGATTGTAAGAGAATATCAGGAGAAAGGAATGAAGTGAGAGGCTTAGAGAACATACCAAGTCTCAATTGGAAAATTATACAGATGGAGGCAATGAAGTAGCTGTGAGATCCTGGGTTCAATTCTGGTTTCAGATATTTCCTAGCTGTATGACCCTGAGAAAATCACTTAACTCCTATTGCCTAGCCCTTACCACTCATCTGCCTTGGAACCAACACACAATATTTATTTTAATATGGAAAAGGAAGGGAAGGGAACGGAACGGAACGGAAGGGAAGGGAAGGGAAGGGAAGGGAGGGAGAGGGGAAGGGGAAAGGGGAGGGAAGGGAAGGGAAGGGAAGGGAAGGGAAGGGAAGGGAAGGGAAGGGAAGGGAAGGGAAGGGAAAGGGGAAGGAAAGGGGAAGGAAAGGGGAGGGGAAGGGGCAGGGAAGGGAAAGGGGAGGGGAAGGGGCAGGGCAGGGAAGAGAAGGGAAGAGAAGGGAAGGGAAGGGAAGGGAAGGGAGAAGGGAAGGGAAGGGAAGGGAAGGGAAGGGAAGGGAAGGGAAGGGAAGGGAAGGGAGGGGAAGGGAAGGGAAGGAAAGGAAGGGAAGGGAAGGGAAGGGAAGGGAAGGGAAGGGAAGGGAAGGGAAGGGAAGGGAAGGGAAGGGAAGGGAAGGGAAGAAGGGAAGAAGGGAAGAAGGAAAGAAAGAGAAACAAAGGAAGGAAGGAAATTTAAAAGCATCACTTAAAAATAGAAATACTACAATATTAGAGGTAAAGTACAGAGTGGCCTCAAGACAGTCTAGATTTAAGTCTGGCCTCACAGTGACACACACTGACTATAGAGCCTAGAAAGGTCACTTAATCTGTTAGTGCCCCCAGGTAGCTCTCTAAGATAATGTAGAACAGGCATCTATCTACATTAGCGGGGGTCTTCACCAAGAGTTCCTTATACCCCTGAAGTAAAAGCTGTCCTCCACCACCCCAAAAAAAGTTAGAGTAGGATGGCAAAAACTTATTTAAAATGCCAAAAGAAAATTGGAGTTGGGGGTGGGGAATGTAGGAGGAGGGAAAGGAGGCCAAGTATAGCTCACAAATCCCAATCAGTTACCTGAAACACATAACAAATGCTTTAAATGCTAAAATCCTTTTTTTTTTAATGCATCTATTTCTAAAGTTTTCCATTTACCAAACAGCAGTAGTCAGTTTTTAGAAAGTAAACTGTATAATTTATTTTTCTGGTCAACCCTTCCCTTCCCCCTTTCCTGGTCAGTTCAATCTGAGTTGCTGCCTCAGCCTTGCTTTATAGGAGAAGCACACATTTTCTCCTGGGAGTTGGTTCATGCAAAACACTCCCTGCTGAGAGAGTGGAAATTTACCCAGAAGACATTTTTCCAGCAGCAAGACTCCGGAGGAAACCTGATCAGAATTTTTAAAAGATGTGTCTTGATTTTCCTCCATAATTCCTTCAAAGTTTCTCAAGGGGTAAAAAATAAAAAATAAATAAACCAAATATTTAAGGTTCCTTACACCTGGTCACGATAGATGCGATGAGATATGGCCTAATTTAGGAACAAAGCTGAAAAGGAGCAGATGATTTCCAATAGCTTTTGAGCTACTATATCTTCTGAGCTGATTTTGCTCTTCAGTTCGATCCTTGAGATTTTAGTTTATAGTCACTCTGAAATCATTCAATTGATCAATTCATCACCTTTTTTTAAAAACTACTGCTATGATCTCAATAAGTTACATTCAGCCAAGTAGCTATTATTTTGCAACATTTTTATAAACTCGGACATATCTTTACTCGCCTTACATCCATAGTTCGAGTGCAATCGATTTGCTGTTGAAGTAACACGAGTTTCTAAAAGGTATATGCAGCACAAGAAAGTTTCCCTGATTATTTCTTGCTGGGACTTCTTGTCGAAAACTCTTGAAAAGAGTTGAGATTGTATGTTTGTGGTATTTTTGGAGAGTGAAGTTAATGAGCATGCCAAAGTCCGAATCTCAACCCATCCCAGGACCTTTCTTTTTCCTCAGTCAGAAGTTCAAATTTTTGTGCCAAAAGATGGGAAGATATTAAAGATACACTGACAGGAACTACCACTTTCAAGAGAATTATGCAAAACTGATGTGAAGCAGCTGGCTGAGAAGGTCATCATCAAAGATACCTGGATGATAGCCCAGGGACAGGGGCTCAAACCCCTGTTACATGTCATTCCTTACTCTTTTTTATGAGAACATGAAGTTATAGCTTTTTAAAAATCCATTTTAGAGACACATTTTACCAAATAGAATGTTAGTTCCACAATGTGTGCTGTTATATAAAGACCCTGTTAAAATTTCAAAGTTTGCAAACTAAGGGAATGAGTGAGTGGTTCATTTAATTTATTTTAATCAGTTAGATCAGGGTAAAAAAATGCAATTCTATTGAAAGAAAACCTTTGCAGAAGGAGAGAGCAATTATGTTTTGCACACAGAGAACGCCTTAAAAAAAGACCACATGTTCAGCATAAAAAAAGCTTAGTAATGTCAATCATTTTGAATCCAAGTTCTTTTCACGCAGTCCTTAAACAATGTAAAAATCACCCAATACAAGAGTTGAACCTACAAAATTGCTTTTGGAAACTCTACACCCACCTGGTGTGAAGCTCTCTCCAAAGGTGCTTGTTTTTCAATGTGAAAACGCTTTGTATTTACTTACACTAATTTAAGAAATACCACCAGACATCATCTGTGGGACAACTCACCCAACAGATCCCCTGAGAAATTTAGACACAATAAATGAGAGTAATGGGATTTCCCCCACTCATTAACAGCCTATTGGGCAAAAAGAATCGTTTAACAATTTAAAAGTAGGTAACTAAACCAAAGTGCCAACTGGCAGCTTAATTAGAATAATAATAATAGGTTATATTTGTATGGCTTTGTTTCACTGAAAACAACGTACATACTTTTCTTATTGGCATTTTTCATATTTGATCTTCCCAGGAATCTCATGATACAAGCACTATTATTTTACCCATTTGATAGATAAGGAAATTGAGGCTCAGAATGATTATAATGCATTTGTACTGGCATAAGTAATTTTGTAAATGGAGCTAGAAGCCCATACCATTCATGTCATTATTAGGAGACACATGAAAAGATTTTGAAAAAGTAACACTCCTGGACTGCTACCCTGAGGGAAGGAAGGGAGGGATGGGGAGAGAGATGGAGAGACACAGAGAGAGAGAGACAGAGACAGAGACAGAGACAGAGGGACAGAGACAGAGACAGAGGGACAGAGAGAGAGAGAGAGAGAGAGAGAGAGAGAGAGAGAGAGAGAGAGAGAGAGAGAGAGAGAGAGAGAGAGAGAGAACACATAAGGATTTGGCTTGGTAGGTTTTTCCTCTCTTTGAGAAGCTTTCAGAAGAATTCAGCGTCAGTTAATATATTTCAAATGTTTAAATAATTTTGTTTCCTTCCCTTCTGATAGCAAAAAAAAAATAAATTTGAGTTAAAGTAATACTGAAACTCATATCTAGTGGTTTAAATCTTGTTCATATAAGTCTGATTAACCCCAACTTTGGTTAAAGATGGTGATGGAGACAGCTGGTGACAGGTAACTCCCTTGAGTTGTTGATGTCAGTTTCCATCTAGATAACAGGAATTCCTACATATATAGTCAGATCAAGATCTTTTTTTTCCTGTGCTATAACATAAGAACTCATGTAAATTCCATATCACAATAAATTCAACCAACAGGTTGAACTTTGAATAAGAACTTTAAGCCTCTCAGAAATGAGCTACTGAAAAGTATATTATTTGATATCATAACACAGGTTGAACCTTTCCCTGCCCCTACCCCTAACTTAAGAATGGATTTCATGCTGAAAATAAATGTATTTGCTAGGTTAGTTGCTTGGAACTGGGAAAACCTATTTCCGCACAGAAATCGCATTATAAGTGATGGTTAGGGTCCCAGGGTAGACCACAAAAAGCCGTTTAGCCTAGAACGTAGTTGAGGTATAGCAGTCCTTCTCTACTAGTACCATTTGCACTGTATGTAACCACCATTTATAACATTCTTTTTGTGAGAAAATACATTCTAAATTCTAACAAAGGATACTAAGAACTCCTTACTCAGGGGTTCTTTGTCTACAGGAGTGTATTTTTCTATTGGTAATTTCTAGAGACGGAACGTTTATTGTTCTTCCACCAATACACATCTGATAGCAATTCACAAATGCTGATGCCACCACACTCTTAATGTACTCAACATTTCATCTGATGGAATGCCGTTTATAAAGAATAGAAAGATCAGGAAGGCCTGAATTCTAAATACAATTGCCCCTTTCTTTACTTTCAGTTTCAGAGTATCAAGAAACCTACATCCTGAATGAAAAGAAGGAAAATTAATGCAAGGTTTCTAACAAAATAGCATATCAAAAGAATCTCAGGGGTGTCTCTACAAGCAAGATTGATCGTGTAAAATATCAAGCTATTTTTGGAAATACAAAAACAATACTATTTTTATGCCATGGTCAAAGTGTCAAATCAAAAACTTTAGAGGAGAAAGTACTTTGGAGATTGAGTAATTATCTCCCTTATCTGAAGAGATTCACAGAACTGAAGTGACCAATGCAAAATCACAGCTAGTCAGGAGTAGAGATGGAACTAGAAGCCCAAATATCTTGGTTCCCAGATTAGTAATCTTTTCACCATGCTCTGGATACTCAAAACTAAAATGATGGGAAATTAGAGATCCCTGTTTGTTTTGTTTTTGATTTTTGGGTTTTTTGTTTGTTTGTTTGCATTTCATCACATCCAAAAGTTCATCATAGTGTATTGGAAAAAGCAAAAACTTTGTAGTTCAATTTTTTTTTTCAAATCTGTTATTTATTGTGTATCCTCAAGCAAATCACTTTACCTTTCTGAAACTTAGTCTACAAAAATGTAGAGATTAAATTAAATATCTCCAGTGGTCTCCTATCTCCAAATCTTAGGGTGCTAAATAGAAATGACAGATGGAAAAGACCATAGAAATCATTTAATTCAACCCTCTCATTATTTAAATGGGGAAACTGAGGTCCAAAGAAAGTGTCTTGTGACTGTGGCTTGCCAAGGTCACCCAGGGAGTTAATTTATCATAGATAATACATTTGAAATGTTGGAACTCCATAGTGGTTTGCTGATTTTGTAATTTCACCCGCAATGAATTTCAGACTGTTTTTTTCTTCCTCTCTTAACAGTTTTTGAATTTTCATTTCTCTGTAAGATATGAATATATTATACTAAGAGATATTATATAAATGAGACCATTATTCACAATGAGAACCTTCTCTACTAACAGCATCACTATTTGTAGAGTATAAGACTAAATAAATGTCTCCCATGAGTGACTAAATGCAAAATAAAAAGTAACCACTCAACTTTAATAGTTTAAAAAATGCTATTAAACATAATGGCTCCTTGACATTCAAGCAGCACTCACTATGTTTTAAGTGATCTTCATTTTAAAAGAACTATTTTATTTACATTTTAAATATTGATGGCAATTCAATCTATGCATCTAAAAATTATAGGCAAAAGTATTTCTTTTAACCAACTGGGGTCAGAGTAGGAAAAAAATCCTCTCACCAGGTATAGTATCATCCTGAAAAACTGATAGAGTTATCTGATTGAACTGCAAATATTTTCTTCTATTAGACAGGCAAATACCCAAATGGAGCTGTGATCTGCTCCAACATTCCTAGAAAACAATCTGGAATTACATGAGAAAAACAATTTGGAATGACATGAGAAAATTACTTTTCATATCCTTTGATCCAATGATCTGGCTTTCATAGCACATATCCCAACAGGATAAGAAAACAGAAAGTATGTGTACCAAAATATTCATAGCAACAATTTTTGTTATAATAAAAATAGGAAATCAAAAGGGTATTAATATTATTATTCAGTTGGAAAATGGTTTAATAAACTGAGATATGTGAATATAATGTTATTATACTGTAAGAAATGATGACTATGAGGAATTCAAAGACACTTTAGAGGGTCTGTTTCCCAAAGAGGTAATTTAAAAAGGAGGGAAGGACCTACTTATACAAAAATATTTATAGTTGCTCTTTTTGTGGTGGCAAAGAATTGGAAATTGAGGAGGTGTCTATCAATTGAGGAATGGCTGAATAAATTGTGGTACATGTTGGTGATGGAATAATATTGTGCTATAAGAAATGATAAGCAAGATAATTTCAGAAAAAGCTTGAAAGATTTGCAGGAACTGATGCAGAATGAAATAAGCAGAACTGGGGAATATTGTATACAATAACAGCAATATTGGTTGTTGATTGACTGCAAAAACTTGCCTACTCTCAGCAATGCAATGATCTGGGACAATCCCAAAAGATTTATGATATGAAATGCTATCTAGTGTCTTTCACATCAGTGTATTTTTTGTTTTATTTGAATTTTTGCTTATGTGTGACTTTGCTATTACAACAGTGACCAATATGGAAGTATGTTTTGCATGACAATAAAAAATAAAATTAGAAAATTAGAAAAAGGAAATATTGGAAAACTTGAATGAATGGAGCATTTTATTATGTGCTTACTGAGTGCCAGGCATAATAAGAACCAAAGCAGAGCTAAAAAAAAGAACCAGGAAAACAACAAATACAAATAATGATATAATGGAACAGAAAACAATACTAAAAGACATCAAAATTCAGATTAAATGCAAGGACTAATCTTGTTTTCTTGAGGTTGAAAGAGGAAAAACGAATTTCTCCTCTTTGTAGAGTAGTATTAGAATATGAGTAAAGAACATTGTATATACTGCTCAGTGTTATTGCTATTCTGTTCAAGCTTGCTTAACTATTTTTCCTTGTTACCAGAGTGTACTTCAAGTGGAATGGGAAGCGAAGAGAAGATAAAACAAAACAAAACAAAACAGCAATAATGAAATACTTAGGGAAAAAGATACTCAGCTGCTTACAAGATGGTGCCAAGAAGGAAGATGACCACAATTGATTAAGTGATCGACAAATCCACCAAAAACCCACAACTAAATTAATACCTTATACCATAACATTTATAAAAGTATGAACTGTGACCTGCTGCCCAAGCATACATTTCTCATATTTTCTGAGTTATGGCATGGTAGAAATTCAAGAAAATGAAGACCACGGCCAGACTACATACGTTTATCCCATCTGGGACATATAACAAGACCTACCATAACACTACCTGTAAAGAATGTTCCACTTATACTCCTGACAAGATGGGTTTATTTTCATCTCACTATTCCCCCAGAAACCATCAGTGTTATACTGAATTGCCAAAGATATCACAACCTACTTATTGAATGGTTTCATCAGTGTCACCCATGAGCCATCCTTGATGTTAAGTGGCAAGGCAGTATCACCAACCTCAAAGTCCATCAGCCAAAAGGTGGTGTTTACTCTAATGCTATTCCATCAGAGGTGACATGCACCCAGAGGAACAATTTAAAAGCTATCAAAACTGTCAGATGAATGGAAGTGGGAAGACAGGAAGTACTAGCAACCAAAGAAACATTAAGTGTACCCGCTAAAACCTCACTTTGATCTGTGGTATGTCTATGGAATGCCAAGAGGTAAGAAGTGGAAGACAGTCCACCATGGTACGACCTGGTCAGAGATGGAGTAACCAAGTCTTTAGCAAAGTCTCTCATGTAAACGATGCCAGAGGTGGCAGAGCTACCAACAGAGATGGGCATTGCCATGGCACAAGCCCACAGAGAGCTCCGTTTGTACACACTGTATTTCAGAAAGAAGTGATTAGCTTTTGTCGTCATGCTTGTCTACTGCCACCATCTTTGAAGACAATAAGACTTTCCATTTGGTAAGTCAAAATGTTTTACATTCAAAAATGTTCTCAAAGGAGAATGTCACTGTCAGGGGGAAAGGAAATAAAGTGTTAATAACAGAAGTGAATCAAGAAAACCTTGAAGCACCAAACTGAAGTATAACATAGAGGAAAACTGTAGCCTATGACTAGACCAAGTATATCAGTAGCCACAACTGATGTTAGTTATGAACCTGTCTTCCTAGAAGATATCAATACTGCCACAAAGGTTCCCAGAATCCACAAATCACCATTCAGAAACCAATCTCTACCAGGTTTGACAAATACTGCCATACCTAAGCAATAATGATGGAGACACGGGGCATTTTCTGGGGATGAATGACAAGCTAGAAGGAGTTGATAGGCCACCTGAGGGGCAGTGGAGGGCCATTAAGCTTGGCCAGTCATTAATCTCCAGGAATGCCCTGAGCCAAGGTCATTATTGCTATTATAAGCTGAAAAGGGAAAGAAAAAAAAATCCCACTTTTTTAATAGGTGATACAGTTTCAATTGGCACATATTGAACATTTCTAGAGACTTAATTAAGCAATCAGATTGCATGAATGGTCTCAACATCCCAAGCATTTTATAGAGTTCTTTAATGACTATGTATAGTATTATTCTGGATACTTTATGGACCATATCAAGTGAAGTTTCCCATAGTCCCAACAATAGATTGAACCTTTCTGGTGTTATTCTAGTTTAATGATTATTTTTCAGCAGGTTGGGAGAGAAAAGGGTATTTCTCCCTAAAATACAGAAATAAGACTCTAGAAAAAAATAATCTAAAGGAAAAATTTTAAACATGATTTGCTGATACTGATTTCTCATTCTACTTTTTCTTTGGGGGCGTTTCTTCCATAACTATTTGTGGTCATAAAAAGCAGCATGCTGGCCTTAGGCTAACTACTTGAATTCTGTGGACTAGAGTTTTCTAAACTAAAAAAATACAGCAGTCTAATTAAATGATCTCTGGGGTCTCGTTTGTCCCCAAAATTTTAATTCTACATATTTAATGGAAAAAATAATAAAATTTTATCAGAGAAGTTCAGTTGCATACATGTGATCTCTCTTGAATAGGTGGGGAGGCACCATGTTTACCATGAAGACTGCACAGGATTTAAGAGTCATCCATGCCTAGAACTGTCTACCTCCTAACCTTTGACTCTTGAAATCCCCTGCTACCTTCAGTGCTCAAATGACATCTCCAATAAAAAGACATTTTTTTCAATTCCCTTAGTTGTTAGGAATCCCCCAATTATTATTTATTATATATATTTTAATTTTATTAATGGATCATAAGTACTTTGAGGGCAGGGATTATTTTATAACAGTATTTATATCAGAAACATTGAGCAAAAAGCCTAGCATATAATAGATATTTAACAAAAACTTCTTGAATTAAATTAATTTGAAAAATATCATTCAAAGTTTGGCAGGATAAGTCCTTTGATACTTGTATAATTGAATTATTTGGTTAAAAATGAATTACTCAAACAATAGATTTTTTTTTACATTTTGGACAGAACTAAGTCTAAACTATTAATAAAGATATATAGAATATAATAAACATAATTTAAAACTTAACTTTTTTTCTTAAAGAAAAAAGTATCATCACACCGCCTTAACAGAATAATGACCTCAGAGCATTGTGCTTAGTGTTATCAACACCTAATCTAAATGACCCTAATTTACTGAACATCTTTGGAGTTCTTATGCCCTTTAAAAAATATTTTTGTCCTTCCTTTTGCCATGCCTTTATGTTTTGTCACTATTTCTATACTTTGATGACATAGACCCCATCATTGTCATGACATAGCCAATCAAATCATCAAACTTATAAGAATTGTGTATAAATTAAAATTGTTCATCCTTCATTTTGAAGAGAACCAAAGACATCCCAGGGTAATTCCATGACATCAAGACATAAATTAAATGAAATCTGAATTAAAAACCTTAAAGACTTTGGCCTCTTAGAGGCTTTTTTCTTAATTCCAGTTTCTTTTATTATTTTTGCTAAAAGCTGAGATAAGTGCCTGAAGCATCTCAGTTTCTTAACTTGTTAAATGGGATAATAATATGTATGGAACTTACCTCCCACAAATATGTCCAAATTATACAAGGTTCTAATAGAAGTGTTACCATAATTCATTTTCAAGATGTCAAATTAAACTTTTATTAATGAGGAAGTCATCTAGTTGTATAACCAGTTAAACAATATAACATAAATGTCACTAAAAATCTTATAATATATATGCATATATAAGCCCAAAATTATATTTAAAGAACATTCATAGGAGCCTCTTAACTTTCCTCCTAACCCTGCTCGCTCTTCCTTCTTTCTTCACTTTTCAGTGTCACTACAATTTACCTAGCCCCAGTGAATTTGTAATCTTGGGGTTACCTTTGACTCTTCTCTCTCTGTCACTGTTCATATTCAATCAATTACTGGGATCTGTCACTTCCATCTCCATAATATCTAATTGATCTCCTCCTATCTTTTTCCCCTCCTACCCTCATAAAGTGTTTGTATCACTTTCCTAAAACTACCAAAATACCTCCCACATAATGCTTTATTCCTCTACTGTGTTCCCCATTCAAATCTATTATTCATAACTTTGGGGCTAAAGTAGGGGGTTGGAATTCATTCCTTGCACAGATCTGGTCATGATCCTCCTCTCCTCAAAAATCTTCAATGGCACCTTATTGAATTCAGTTCATGACCTTTTCTCAGGCAAGGTTCTCCTCAAGTCTATTACCATCCTACCATCCTTGTCTTGTTTTATATTACATCTCTAAAAGGTCCCTGAACTATGGCAGCCAAATGAATTTAGATACTAATATTTATCCCCTATCCCCCAGAGGCAGTCACTTTGTATCCTTGATCCTCAAGTTCCTAAGATGTAAAAGGGAGTATTTAAACTAAATGGTTTTTTAAATCCTTTTAGTTCTAAAAATCAATAATCCTAAATTATTGAAGGTATTTGGTCAATAATTATATGACTTTGGACAAGTCATTTTCTGTCCTTGGGCCTAAGTTTTCCCATCTGTAAAATGGCCAGATAATCCCTGAAGTCCTTACCATTTTTTTTTACTTTTTGTGTTCTATGATTCAAGGGTATGGTATAGAATGGTATATGGTAGATAGAATGACAAACTTGGAGTCTGGAGACATGACTTTAAATTGTACCTCTGTCATTGGCTAAGTAGTCATTCAAGAGCAAGTCTTTTAATGAATCTGGATCTCAATTTCTTGACTTGTTAAATGGAGAAAATAATACTTACAGGACCTAACACCCATGAATATGTCAAAATTATACAAAAACAATACTACTACTACTAATAATGATAGCTACACTGCACATAGAGCTTTAAGGTTTGCAAGAGCTTTATAGATATTATCTTACTTTATCCTCACAACAATCCTAGAAGGTAGGTGCTATTATTAGACTTATTTTAGCGATGAGAAAAATGAAGCAGTGACTTGCCCAGGATCCCGGTTAGTAAATGGCTGAGGCTGAGCTCAAACCTTTCTGACCCCAAGCCAGTGAACTATCCATTACAACACCATGCTGCCTCCGTGACTGCGTAAATGATGGAGTTAATTTTGTTCAGTTACCTCCTGAACGTGAATGTTAGGTGAGGTATAAAACAAGGAGACGTATATTGGGCAAAAGTTATCTATCAAAAGATAAATCCAAGTTGAACAAAAACTCACTAATATACTATGAAATAAATCCTCCTATTGGAAGGCAATATTTGGGCTTATAATACAAGTCCAGGAACATTGTGGGGATTCCACTAAGAGATCTTTGTTTGTCCTGACAATCACCATAGGAAAAACCAAATGGATGATGGATGGCTATTGTTCATCTGATGATGTGAAGCTGGATGGACAACCATAAGGCTTGTGCAGAGATATGTGTGTATAAATGTAAACATGCACCTCCATATATACATGGGCACAAGGATATATATATAGATAGATATCTATGTCTATGTAATACATATAATATATACTTAATATTGTGACATATCTACGGAGATAGACATCCTAAAGTTCTACATAGGTATGCAGATATGAGTACATAGGTGGATACAGATGATATAGATATAGAGATGTATTTGAATAGTTAATGAGTTAGACCTAGAACTAATCAGAAGAGGGTGAAACTATATGGTCTCTAAGAAAGAACAGAGTTCTTTGAATGGCACCATACTTTGCTTGGGAACAAAAACCCATCTTTTTAATACCAACATTCTTCTGTTGTCATTGAGTGGTTAACAGTTTGAGAGTATTATAATTGATGAAGAATAGCTAGCAAGCATCACTCAAAAGCAATGAATATGTGGGGGGGGTTGGTGTATGGAGGTGGCAATACAGTATAAATAAGGAATGATGAAGGAAAAGAAGAAAGGATGCCATAAAGATACTTATTATTGAAAAATAAAGCAGAACTATTTCCCCCCAAGGCCTGAGTGAGAGATAATTGCTAAATATAGCATGTGCTCCACTAGTCCTCAGAGTCAAAAGAAAGTAAGATTACTTTGGGTACATTAGGTAGACTCCCTGTGGCAAATTTATGGAATAAAATGAACAAAAGTCATAAAAGATAGACGTGGTTATTGGAAAAAATACTCACATCAATGAGATAGTCAATGAGACAATTGGAATAATGACATATGGGAGTAGGATCTATGGCCAAATCAATGATTCTTTAAAATCGATATTAACCATCTGTTCCCCTTCACAAACATATCTTCAACTTCCCACTAAAAGTATTATGATAATGATGATTCCTAATCTTTTGCAAAAGGAGCTTGCAAAATTAATCCTATTGAACAAATAGATCATTTAGAGTAGTAAAGGTTGCTTCCAGAAATAATAGTTTTATGAAGATGTTCCGTTCCCTCTGCAAATTAAAAATGTAGTCTCGTTTCTTCCTTTACATGCTTAACAGAAGAATACTAAAGTAACTTATTAATAGCATCATTATTTTAGAATGGGCAGCATATATGAAACTTGGATCATAATGTACAGAAATAGATCCTCATCTTCTCTTGCCTCAATGTAATATTCTTAATGGAATAATCTATTCAGAATGAAAACTTGGCTCTTATGAAATTCTCCTTTTCCCCTGAAACAGGAAAAAGAGACAACAAAGTAAAGCCCTTTTAATGTGGCGCCATTTACAGGAATGATCTCACAGCCCCACCAGAGAAGTGTATTTAAACTTTTCAGTGATTGGTTGGATTAGATGTTACTTGCGTAATGCACATGGCTGTTGACATTTCAAACCAATAGGCATTTTGTTTTTAAATTTTTTGGAAGGGGAACTTATAAATATTTATTCTAAAGGGTCAGCAATGCAAGCTGTCTGTTGGCTAAGTAGTTTTACTATTATGCAGCAGGGTAAACTAGGTTTTTGGTTGTTGGGTTTTTTTGGATGGATTATTTGTGTCTTTAAATAAGGAAAGTTTAAACTAAAAAAACTTTGGGATGATCAGCTGAATTTCAGAACAGGCTCCCTATTTTCAAGAAATTGCAGTATTTCATTGCCCAGTGGACTACAACTGGATCAGTTATCTAGGGTTCCAAAGGATTATATTTGTAATGTGACCCAAAGGCTGTAGATCCATCCATGTGTCTCTAAGGTGTCATCACAGACTAAAATAAAATATGACAGAGAATTAATCAAAATCAGGTGAATAAACCAAGATGAAAAGGGGACAAGTAATTGACCAAGTCATGTAGCTATCAAATAAGATTTTAATTTTGGTTTGTTAGTTCCAAGATTAACACTCTTTCCATTATATTATAGTATATATTTATGTATTATTATATACTTATATATATGTTTATGTATACACACACACACACACACACACACACATATATATATATATATGGAGAGAGAGAGAGAGAGAGAGAGAGAGAGAGAGAGAGAGAGAGAGAGAAAGAGAGAGAGAGTCTACCTTGCCAGAAGGCAAACTTTTTTTACTTTGTATCCCAAGTATTTGTTTAGTATGGTAGCAGGCATGTAGTTGGCACTTAGTAAATGTTTATTGATTGATATTGGCACTTAGTAAGTGTTTATTGATTACCTCTCAATTAGAGAATGATACAAGATGGTAAGTATTCCTAGGGCTCCTGATCTAGCATTAGGATCATAGATTTAGAGCTGGAAGGAACCTCAAGAATTACCTATTCCAAGTTCATTTCACAGGTGAGAAACTGAGCTCATAGAAGTTAGATATCTTATATAAAGCCATAGAAGGAGTAAATGATAGAAGCACAATTTGCATTTGATTCCTCCATCTCAAAGAACAAAGTTCTTCTCACTATGCCATGATCCCTCTACAGAGTGATGTGTCATAGACACATAAAGTGACAAAGGAGAGAATCTACTCAATGTACTGGTAATCTTCCTTTCTTCTAACTCTTTAGAACATGTGCTCTATCCATTGGTTATCTTTTGCTTAGACCAAGTGGGTAGCTTGTTTCTTGTTAACATAGCCTCAGAGGAAGAGGAGATTGGTGAGAATTAGAGTAACCAAAGATAGCTTTATGAAAAAGGAAAATTTGAATAGGATCTTGAATAGATAGTGTACCTGGGTATGTCCTCTGGAGAAAACTGTCCTCCTTCTATTTCTTGAGCCAGATGTGAAATTTTCTGGACACATTAAAACATTGACAAAGCATAAATGTGCCTATTCCTAGGTAACTATTACCCCATTGTCACCACACTAATGAAATACATCATTGGTTCCTTTGCCAGGGATATATGTGTGTGTGAGTATGTGTAAATATATGTGTGTGTATATATATATGAGCTTGGAATTTTAAGAGCTACTACTTTTATAGATTCCAGGTGTGGGAGAGAGGGGCAGAAAAATTCAGCAAGAAAGCTACACACACACATATATACACCTCCATGCTGATGCAGTCAAGAAAGAGATTTTTGTCCAAGCAGAGGAATTCCTGGACTGACTCTTTTAGACATATCAGATAAGAACTGGAGAATCAGATTGTTCTCTGATGGTTTGCTAAAGAGATCTGTAGAGAGGATCTTATAGGGAGTCCAATGCATGTCTATTTCTATATCCATAGTCCAACAGATACCTGGTATACCTTGCCAAATAACTGACCCTGTCCAGGCCATTTTACATACTGTTCAGAAGAGAGAAAAGAAAAAAGGGAGACTCTACCTAAGGCACATTTAGGCAACAGAGAAGGGGAGATGGGAAGCTGTTCCAAGTCTGCGGAACACCCTGAGTCAGGACAGGGTAAAGAATAATGAGCATGGTATGCTCCTGGTGTTATAAGGACTAAAGAGGATGGTTTTTAGAGTTAGTGGGAAACAAAATCCTTTTAATCATGGTTTATTAAGCTTTAGCTAGTCCCTTTTAATGCTGGTGCCTTCTCTATGAAGTTATCTTTAACTTATCTTGTACATAGCATGTTTGTACATAGTTGTTTTCAGGTTGTCTTCCTCTCCAATAAATGTGAGCTCCTAGAAGTAGGGATTATTTTGGGCTTTTAATGCATCTCCAAAATTTAGCACATACTACATTGCACATTATATTTCCAGAGTAAATGTCTGTGCTTGTTGACTACTAACTGACTTAATGACCTACTATGTGCAAAACACTATGTTGGACTATTAAGCATGACCCTTACCCTTAGGGAATTTGCACACAAGAAATCTACTAGTAGAGTAATCAAAGAAGAAGAGTTCAAATCCTTAAAGTCCTTGAGGTCAAACAGAGGAGTTGAGATTTTAGCATTTCCTTTCAAAGCTTGAGAAATGTATGCATTTCTTTTGTTCATTAAATCAAAATAAAAAATTGTGAGTTCTTTGTATTCAGACAGGAGCTGAATAAACATCCTCTTATGAAAAAAAAATCTCTGGATTGGGATGACAGATTACCTCAAATCTTTTCCAGCTCTGAGATTATATTTAAAATAATAATATATGATGACTTAGCCTATTAAATATCTCTTGTGAACTTCAAGTAACTCTACATAGCAGTTTAAAACTAAATTTTATTTCTATAATAAATGCATTGTATATATTTGTCACTAAACAAATACTGAAAGAATGGATAGATGAATGAAATTAGAAATATATATAGTATACTAGAAAGAACTATACCAAGAGTAAGAAAATCTGGGCTTAAATGCTGGCTCCACCTTTTATTAGCTATGTGACCTTAGACAAGACAATTTGGCTTCCCTGAGACTTCTCTGAGACTCAGTTTTCACATCTGAAAAGTATAACTAACCATCAACTGGGGAGATGGCTAAACAAATTATGCTACCTGAACATGATGAAATATTTCTTTTCAATGAAAAATGACAGATAAAAGAACATTTGGAAACCCAGGAAGATGTACATGAATTGATACAATGAAATTGATTGAGAAAACTATATACGTGAATACAACAATGTTAATGGAAATAACAAAGAAATGAATTTTAAACTTGGCATAATTTTGACCATTAAGCTTAGTTCCAGAGAAGTAATTTTTTAAATCACCTTCCTCCCTTCCTTGCCAAGGTGGATGACTATGGATGTGCAACACTGTATACACTTTCTGATCTTGTTGATGTGTTCACTTGTTTTACTAAATTGGACTTTTTTGCTCTTTCTTTTTAAATCTTTATTATCAGGAATTGAGAGCACCCTTTGGAGGCATGAGGGGGGAAATATATATATATTATATATATACATATGTGTATATATATATATACACACAGAAACAAATGTAATACAAAAACAAAAGGTATCCATAAAAAATGTAATTAAAATTAAAATGCTATTAAGGAATCACTATCTTAATTGCCTCTTGGGGAATTTGTGAAAGTAAAAGAAACACAGTATAGAAAAGATGTTGATATCTCTAAAGTATCATCATCATCATCATCATCATCATTTCTGGGGTGGCCGCTCCTTTTACCATTTTGACAGTTTTAATGCAAAGCTGATGGTCCTGAGCAAGCTCAGGTAAACATGAACTACTCTGAAGCTCTTCTCCTCTCCCTCTCCCACAAACCCAAGGCCAATCTCCCAGCTATTCAAGCAGCAATCCCCAAACCACCACATCATCTAATTGAAATATTGATTCTGAGGCTAGAGCTACAACTTAAAATTCCAGAAGAGAGAATGACTCACAAAACACATGAATACACCCACACACATGCCCCATGAACACACACACACACACACACACACACACACATCCTCCTTTTTGCAAAAGAATACCACAAAGCATGTAGTTTCTCCTTACCATAAAGCGTTCTGGAGCTTATGTTTCAATTAGTCACTTTAAAAAAATAGAAGAGAAAAAAAAAATTTAAACCATCTTAGCTATAACAAGCATTGCCAGAAAAAGCTCCAGTCGATGTTTTATTGCTTGAAGTGGTTTTCAGGATTAACCATTTGAAAATGGACAGGGAATTTTTAAGAAAGCAGTTTACTTTTTAATTACCAGTAGGAAAAGGGTTTAGGGGAGGGAATGGGAGGGGAGACTGCTGCCATGTTTCCAATTATCTTATCTACCTAAAAAGGCTTGTAAGACTACAGATAGGACACTATTGTTTCTGTCAGTTTTTATTATTTTTTTAAAAAATTATTTAAACAAGTACCCAATTTACATGGAGATATTTTCACAACCTCGACTTTTGTCCTCTTTATATTTTCATTCATTGGGTGAGAGCAACAAACTCCCCTGACACTATTATCTCCTATGAATACTAATTATGTCACCACAACAGTGAGTCTACTAATCTTCTAGAAATAATGTGAGAATTACTGGGATGAGATAGGAGCAGAATGGAATTAGAAATATATTTTGTGCATTTGTCAAAACCAGTGGTTTTCCTACGAGTGGTAATACATTTAAGTGCACATCCAAAAATTCCTTCATAAAAGGACAAATTATGGCAACAGAGATAAATTATTCCTCTTAATGCCATACTTTCAACACAGACCAATTGCTGCAGCAGAACCAGCATTCTGTATGCTTAGAGATAGTGAGTTCTATTATACATGTTAGAAATTTAGTTCATAATAATGGGAAATTTTATCCCAGAACCCCGTAACCTCCAGATTAGACCTGTTTTTGATTGTGCTTAATGGACCTGGCCCATAGGTGAGTCTGAATGGGGTTGGGGAAGGGAATCTGGACACTAAAAATTCAGTGATGGTTATCTAGCTACCCAAAGAATATATCTATCATTGGACTTTTCTCATCCTATTCTATATATTATAGAATGTTAGGGCTAGGCTGGGCAATAGTTCTTCCATTTAAGTTGAGGAAAATAAGAGCCATACAAAGGAAGTGATTTGCCCAAGGTCACACAACTAAAGACTGACAGAACCAAGGCAAAAAGAGTCCAGTTATCTCAACACTCATTCCAGCAACTACAACTACATTGTCAAGTCTTAAACTTAGTTCAGTTTCATACTTAAAACCTCCTTCCTCTATCTGCCCTTTGATCTAGCCACGCCACTGCTGGATTTGTACCCCAAAGAGATAAAAGTTAGACTTAAAAATATTTATAGCCATGCTTTTGGTAGTGGCAAAAAATTGGAAAATGGGAGGATGGTCTTCGATTGGGGAATGGCTGAACAAACTGTGATCTCTGTTGGTGATGGAATACTATTGTGCTCAAAGGAATGATAAACTGGAGGAATTCCATGTAAACTGGGACAACCTCCAGGAACTGATGCAAAGTGAAAGGAGCAGAACCAGGAGAACATTGTACACAGAGACTGATAGACTGTGGTATAATCGAATGTAATAAACTTCTCTACTAGCAGCAATGCAATGATCCAGGACAATTCTGAGGGACTTATGAGAAAAAACACTATCCACATCCATAGGAAGAACTGTGGGAGGAGAAACACAGAAGAAAAACAACTGCTTGATCACATGGGTTGATGGGGATATGATTGGGGATGTAGATTCCAAATGATCACTCTATTGCAAACATTAATAATATGGAAATAGGTCTTGATCAATGACACATGTAAAATCCAGTGGAATTGTTCATTGGCTATGGGAGGGGGGAGCAAGGAGGGGAGGGAAAGAACATGAATCATGTAACCATGCGAAAATATTCTAAATTAATTAAATATTTTTTTTAAAACTTCCTTGGTTAATGCCTTCTCACTGTGATCTTTCCTTGTTTCTCTTTGACTATAGTCAAAATTGTACTTTGTTAAATGTTGCCTTGTAGTATATTCATTACTGGTAGAATCATAGACCTTTTTACAAGCTAGAAGCAACTTTAGAGAATGTCCAGTGAGAAAATGTTCTTAGTGTTTTTTCACTAGTTCAAGATGATAGTTAATAAAAATCATATTACCTTAGACTTTTTTAAAAAATAAAGTCCTTCTTGAGGTCTTCTTCACATCTATCCAAACCAGAATGGAAAATTGGTTTATATTGTCTTCAACAATACTGAACTTCTGGAAAGGGTCTCTGCCTGGAGAACTGAGCAGAGTTCACAGAATTGAACAATCACGGAATCTGAATTAGGCAGGAACCTCAAGAGTACACCTAGTTCAACCCATATCTGAACAACAATTCTCCTTATAATATTCCCAATAAATGTTCATCCAGTTTTCACTTGAGTTTTTAAATAAAAGAAAACCCCTATTCCCTTCCAAAGTAGCCTTTTCCAAAGGAAGTTTAGGAATGGAAATGTGTTAACTCTTTTGGGGGGCTACTGATTACTGTGCCCTTTAGCCCTAAGGAGTCCTCTCTGGTTAGAATATCCCTCCCTGCCCGTGACTTTCATATCTTGAGAATGAGCAGCCACACTGTTCCCTGTACCTGTTGCTTACCTTCAGGTCTGCTCTCCCTTCACACCTGTGCCCCATCAAGTGCCCTTCCAACCTTTCAGCCCCCCTCCCATTTTGTCTTCCCCTATTAAAATGCAAGTTTTCTGAGAGCAGAAATAGGGTCCTCAGTACTTACCAAAGTGCCTTACATAAAGTATGCACTTAATAAAAGATCTCTCCGTTTCTCTTCTCATACACCTCTCCCCATGACAATGACAAACACCTATGATGAAAAAGTAGTTACCTGTTTTCATTCACCTGATACTAATCATCAAAGGGTCACTGAACAAGCTATCACTGTTGTTTCATCTTTAAAAGATTATTTCATGACTTCATCATATGAAGGGGAGACGTCTTGCTAGAGCCTTTAAGGCGGCATTTTGCTCTACTGTAGCAAATGCTTTTTAAAAAAATAGTCAGTGAATAATCAGCACCATGGGATCTTGTATTCTCTATACCTCTCAGTCAACTGAGTGATTGTAAAGCTGAATTTTATGGTGGGAAACTTGCCTGATAACCTTCTCATGACTTTATCAAGGATGCCCTTGGCGAACCAACAGATTTTGAGGGGGGTAGTGTTTTTGGGATCTGTGATTTCATCAGTTTTGGAAACTTCCCAGTAAGGAAAGCATCTCTACCAATGCTGATAAAGCAGCCTTTCTGTAACTTATAGTCTTTGAGAGTTTTATGCTTTGAACCTAGGTCATGCTGACCTCAAGGCCAACTTGCTATCTTGTCCTCCATGCTGCCTCTCCCCATAAATAGATCATTCTCATAAAAATGTTTTATACATGGGGAAGTAGGCATATGGGTCAGTAGCTATTGATCTTCTCTCAATCATAGGGGCTTTTTTTCTATTGAAGTTGAGGGTCAACTAAACAGCAACCAAGAGGCACAGGGTTGGCATGAGTGAGCAGGCTGAGAGACATTACACATGAATAATTTAATCAGGGGAAGCATGGAAACAGATGTCATCAGAAAAATGTCTGAGCAGGAAAAATATGAACCATTCACACAGCAGGCTCAAGGAGTAACTGATAGGCAGCCTTCCTGTGCCATTGGTATTCACGCAATGTCAAGAGGGCAGAGGAAAGGTCATGAGAAGGATGGGTAGTGGGTAGGTGTGGGATGGATAGGAATGGGTAGGTTGTGACTCGCCTTGTTAAAGGGATGGTGCACAAAGACAAAATAACAGATCACTTTGGATTATTGAGCAGTCAGAGGGATTAGGTAATCCATTTAAAAACATGAGTTCTACTTTCTCAAAGCAACTCGCCTTCCTACCATGGATGAGCCTCGACTCAGAGAGAGAATCAGGCTTATTGGAACCCAGATCCAGAACTTTTTTAAAGGACTTTCAGAATCTAGCTTCAGTGATGTAGTATGGAATGATAAGAAGCACCCAGGATATGAATTCGGGACACCCAGGCTCTGCCTCTGTGGGTCACTAAGTAACTACGTGACTCTGACCAAGTCACTTCATGCTGCTGCCTCAGTTTCTTCTTCTATCAAAAGAGGGCAATGGTCTCCTACGTGTCTTGCAGCTTTGATGTTCTATAGTAAAATTACTAAAGCCCTCTTGACTCTAATATGCTTTCTTCTATTTTATGGGGTCCTTTGCAACTCTATCCTGCCACCAGTCTGTCTTCTGTCCTAACCCCTGGTGGCAGTTGTTTGTCTTTTGTTTTCTAAAAGGACTGATGACTCTCTAGTGAGCTGGATAGAAGTGAGACAGAGTTGCATGGATGTGTGCTTCACCCTCTCTTCCAGAGTCATCCATGTCTAGGAGCAAGACAAACGTCAGGACAGCTAGAGATGGACCAGGATGCAGTGGATGACACTGGCATCGTCTAAGCTCTGAGTGCTTCATAGTGCCTGCTTTCAGCCATTTTCACGGCTGTTGGAACAAATTGTTCTCATTCACCTCCTCCATGAGGTGAGTCTTTGCATGCTCCCCCTAACTCACCACTGTGCATGCTTCTTGAATCCACTGGTAAGAGTGAGGTGAAAGGTGGACGCCAAAAGTCAAAGACAGCCCTGAAAAGGGCTTGACAAGCCCTTACAGGAGAGGGGCTAATCTTCCCTATATACCTTCTAGGACATAGGGGCTATTTTTTTAGTAGTTTTTATTTTATATTTAATTTATATTTTTATGTTTAATTCTTAGAGTCCTTAACCACTTACTTAAATTATTCATCTTCTTGAATACTTATAAGCACTACAAACTAATAAGTTACCTAATGTCTTACTGAATGCATTTATAAAACAATTATAATAACATTTATGTAGTGCTTTAAGATCGAAGTGCTATTCCTATGTTATCTTGTTTGATCATTGCAACAACCCTGGTGAGCTAGGTGCTATCATTATCCTTATTTTATAGATGAAGAAACTGAGGCAGATTGAGATTAAGTCATTAAATTCAGGTCTTCCTGACTCCAAGTCCATTATGATACTTTAAAATCTATGTCTTTAGAGGGCAGCTGGGTAGCTCAATGGATTGAGAGCCAGGCCTAGAGATGGGAGGTCCTGGGTTCAAATATGGCCTCAGACACTTGCCTGGGTAAGTCACTTAACCCCCCCTTGCCTAGCCCTTACCACTTTTCTGCCTTGGAACCAATACACAGTACTGATCCCAAGACAG